>NW_026137974.1:1204157-1544444 GCF_019393585.1 Leptopilina boulardi
CGCTGATGGCTCAGCTCTGGACTTTAGTTCGCTCAACGCCACTGGGAGGGCGAACATCATAACTGTTTCTCACAGTTGAGATGCCATTAGATTGGTATATAAGCAGTGATCGAAAATTTTTTTCTGCCCGATGTCTCTCCTATTTATTGGATTATTAAAAATAAAATAATAATAATAATAATAATAATAATAACTATTAAAAAATAATAAAAATAAAATTTTTTTTTTAAATTATTAATTTTTTAAATTATTAATATTTTAAATTATTATTAAAATTTTTAATATTGGATAATTATTGGTTGTCAATAATTTGCCAATGATGGTTGCCAATCATTATATTGGCATCCCTGGCTCCCATTATTCGGCCATTAATACGCCAATGGTATTTTTTCCATTGGGTATAGAAATGTTTTACTTGAATCAAATATATTATATTTGAGTTAAATAAACGTATATTTGTCTCACAGCCTACCAGCTCATTTATTTGGCGGAAATAAATTTTTTTTATTTAAATCAATGAAAAATTTATTTGAATCTAACAAAAAAATTTATATAAATCAATTAAAAAAATTTATTTGAATCAAATAAATATTTATTAGCCTCTGAGACAAATATACAATTTTTCTGTGTTTCTATAGTATTTTTTGTATCCGGATATTTACATATACATTAAATTAATATTCATATTAACTATTTTCCAATATTTCTTTATTAATTTTATTCCATATTATTTTTTTTTCCTTTTTTCTTATTTATTTTTCCTCTTCAATAAAATAAAAATATCTTTTTATTTCCTAAAAAAAAAAAATTCTCTTCCGTGTGTTGCTATTTAATTGTGCAAATATAAAAAAATTTAAACTTAAAGATTACAAGTGACAAATGTTTTTTTTTAATAACTCACGGCAATAAAGTTGAGAGATAATTTTTTCAGTTTTCTTTTAACCATCAAACAAAATGGATCGTTGGATTAATAAAGTTGCGATAATAACTGGCGCCAGTTCTGGAATTGGTGAAAATATAGTGAGAGAATTGGTGAAAAAAAATTTGAAAGTTGTTGGTTTAGCGAGAAGAATTGAAAATATGGAAAAAATTAGAATGGATTTAAAAAATGAAACTGGTACATTTTATCCAATAAAATGTGATGTCAGTAAAGAAGAAGATATAATCGAGGCATTTCAATGGGTGGAGAAAAATTTTGAATCTGTTGATATTCTCATTAATAATGCTGGAGTTTATAAAGCAGATTTATGTATTGGTATAAGAGAGTAGAAATTATTTTATACGCTTATTTTTAATTTAATTATTATTTTCAAAAAAAAAAAAAAATTTAATTCGAAGCTTAAAAATAAAATTAGTTATCAAAATTTGTTTTTTAATTTCGTAAAATTATTGTTAAAATTACTAATTTAATTTTTTTTTTTTTTTGATTAATTAATTATTTAATAGTTCTTAAAATAGTTTTAATTTTTTGGGTATTTTTTAAAAATTTATTTATTTAAAATATAATTATTTTAAAAACTATTAAATAATTAATTATTTTTAAAATAATTTTTTTTTTAAATAAATAAATTTTTTTTAAATTTTGCAGAAAGTTCAACAGAAAATTTGAAAAAAGTAATTGATGTTAATTTAATTGCTCCCACAATCTGTACCAGGGAGGCTGTAAAAATTATGAGAGCCAACAATACAGCCGGTCATATTATTAATATCGACAGGTAATTTTTAATTATATAACAGTAAATAAATAATATTTGCAATAATTGAATTTTTATTTTTTCAAATTAAATATATAATAAAATAAAAATATTTTTTTCTTTCTGCTAAATTCGTTTTTTTTAGAGTTTAAAGTAAAAAAAATTGATAGTAAGAACAAATATCATATAAATATATTGCTTTTAGATGAAAAAAAAAAAAAAATTATTTTCATATAATTTTTTATAGACACATTTTTTGATAAGATATTCGCGGATAATATTTTTACTTCTCTATTTGTAGAATTTTAAATTTGATAAAACAAATATAATAAATAAACGATAATTATACATTTTATTTTATAGACAAGAAATTTAATTTTTTTTTAAATTTTAAAATCGTTTTTTAAATTAATGTGTAAAAAAAAAGTTTATTTATACTTTTTGAATAATAAATTTTTTAAATTATTAATTTTTTTTTAGTATTCTGGGACAAAATGTGGGATTCTATAATACCCACGCAGGTGCTATGTACAGTCCGAGTAAATTTGCCTTAAAGGCTGTTAGTCAAATTGTTGAATTGGAACTTGAACATGTCGAATGTTCAACAAAAGTTACTGTAAGTAAATAATTTGTCGAATTATTTATATTTAAACAGTTAAATCTACATTATCATTAATCGGTAAAACAGATTTTCACTGAAAATCAATAGATTTCTTTACCGATTTAAAATTTACATTATCATTAATCGGTAAAACAGATTTTTCACTGAAAATCAATAGATTTCTTTACCGATTTAAAATCTACATTATCATTAATCGGTAAAACAGATTTTCACTGAAAATAAATAGATTTCTTTATCGATTTAAAATCTACATTATCATTAATCGGTAAAACAGATTTTCACTGAAAATCAATAGATTTCTTTATCGATTTAAAATCTACATTATCATTAATCGGTAAAACAGATTTTCACTGAAAATCAATAGATTTCTTTACCGATTTAAAAATCTACATTATCATTAATCGGTAAAACAGCTTTTCACTGAAAATCAATAGATTTCTTTACCGATTTAAAATCTACATTATCATTAATCGGTAAAACAGATTTTCACTGAAATTTTTTTTTTTAATTCAAGACAATTTTTCCCGGATTGGTAAAAACTGAAATGGCACCAGAGATTGCATACAAATTATATCCCTACATTGATTCTAAGGATATTTCTGAAAGTATAATTTATGTTTTATCAACACCTCCACATGTACAGGTAAAAAAAAAACAATTAAAAAATTAATTATCAAATTTCACAATAATAAATTGTGGAAAAATTTAAGAATTTTTTTTTGAATAAAAAATAATCTTATAAAGCAAAAAAAAAAAAAAAAATTATTTTCAGATTAAAGAACTAACAATAACAGCAGTTCCTGGTTACAAACGTCAATAAATTCAAGATTTCATAATTTATTTTTATTTTTGAATTTTTTTTTTATTTTTTATATAAATATTATTTAGTATTAATTAATTATTATTTTGGTTATCTATAATAATAATAATTATTATTAATAATTAAATCAATTAATTTTCAATAACAATTTAATGTTTTCGTTATTATTATTATTATTATTACTATTATTATTATTATTATTATTATTATTATTATTATTATTATTATGAAATTAATAATTAATAAATAATTATTGTTATAATAGTAATTGTTGTATTATACTCAAAAATTATAATTATTATATAATAATTATTACTATATTGGAAATTGTAATTAGTATATATAATAATTATTACTATACTGAAAATTGTAATTATTATATAATAATTATTACCATATTGAAAATTGTAATTATTGCAATAATAATTATTATTATACTAAAAATTGTAATTTTTCATAATAATGAAGTGGAATAATTAATTAATTTAAAAAAATAAAATAAAAATTAAATCTTCAAAAATTTGAATATGTTAAAAAAAAATATATTAATAAAATATATTTGTAAAAATTATTACGCAGGGGATAATAAAAATTGTTTAATATCAAAATTTCACTTGTTCAGTAATTTTCCTAATAATTTACCTATGAAGGAGAAAAGATATAATTTAAAATTAATTAGTTATTAAAAATCTAAAATTTTTTTTAGATAAAATACTACTAATTCCAATTATAATTAATTCTAGAAAATTTTATTTTCTAAATATTCCAATAATAATAAAAATATTTTTATTATTTAAATTTAATTATTTAGATAATAATTTTTTATTATTTTTAAAATTATTTAAATTTTAACAGCAACGCGTTATGAATTTAAAAATTGTTTTTCTTCTAAAATTAAAAATTATTATCTAAAAGAAAAAAAAATAATTTTAATTTTAAATTTCTTTATAGTTTTCATTACTTTTTTTTTTTGGTCCAAAGGTGAAAGTAACAGACGTATAAAAATAACGATTTAAAGAGTCGCAATTTTTCTCATTCGCAATATAAAATAAATACATATATAGATATAGAGAGTCGCGCGCAGTTTACTTTTGACTTTCAATAAAGATGGAACGTTGGATTAATAAAGTGGCCGTTATTACTGGTGCTAGTTCTGGTATTGGTGCAAAAATTGTTAAAGAATTGGTGAAAAAAAATGTCAAAGTTGTGGGTTTGGCGAGACGAATGGAAAATATGGAAAAAATTAAAATTGAATTAAAAGATAAGGGAAAATTATTATTTTTCCCATTAAAATGTGATATTTCAAAAGAAGATGATATTTTAAAATCATTTAAATGGATTGAAGAAAATTTAAAATCTGTCGATATTCTCGTTAATAATGCCGCTGTTAATACAAATGATTTATGTATTGGTAAAAAAATTTATTTCCTAATAAATTCAAATTTATTAAAAAAAAAAAAACAATTTTTTGACTTTGAAATTTAAAAAAAAATTTAATTTAATTTTTATCTATAGAAATTTCAACGGAGACAATAAAAAATGTCTTGGATGTAAATTTAATTGGTCCAACTATTTGCATCAAGGAAGCTGTACGAATTATGAAAGAAAAAAATTCCGCTGGTCATATTTTCAATATATGCAGGTATTTTTTATTTTTAAAAAAATTCTGTCCATTTTTTGAAAATTATTTTTTTAATTTTCCCCCATTTTTTTTTTTTGCCACGCTTTCAGTGTCCTGGGACAAAATATTCAAATATTTCACGGTATAACTTTTAATCTTTATGGACCAAGTAAATTTGCCCTCAAAGCTATTAGCGATGTTGTTGAACTCGAATTGGAAAGTATAAAAAGTCCCGTTAAAGTTACTGTAAGTAATTTTTTGTTTCCTGTGTTAAACGTTTTGTTTTTTAATTAAATTTTTGAAAACATTTTATTTGCATAAATTTAAATAAATTTCTTTTTTCGCACACATTTTTGAGAGATTTATTTTTTGATATTTGCCTTAAAATTTTCTAAATATTAAAAAACAAAAAATTTTATTTTCTGAATAAATTTCTTTTTTGTTGCTATTTATAATTTTTCTAGACCATTTATCCTGGCTTGGTGAAAACTGAAATGCCACCGCAGGCAGCATTCAAAATGTTTCCCTATCTCGATCCGGATGATATTTCAGATGCTGTTATGTATGCTTTATCTACTCCTCCTCACGTTCAGGTAATGAAAAATGTATTTTCATTTTTATTTTCTTTCAATTTTCGAAAAAAAAAGAAAAAAAAAATTCGGCGAAATCAATTTACAGTAATGTATATTATTTTTTGTTAAAATATTAAAAAAAAATTTTTAATAAAAAAATTTTAATAAACAGTTTTTCTATTTAAATATTTTTGTTTTCCAAATACAGCTAATTTTATTTCTATTTTTAAGGTTAAAGAACTGACGATCACACCACTTCAAACTTATCAAAGGAAAACAATGGACAATGCCGAATAAATTATAATTTCAATAATAATTTAATTCATTATTCAGTTTTTGAGGATATTCTATATTTTTTTTTTTATCAATGTTACTTAATAAAGATTATTATTAAAAGAAAATAATTAAAGAAAAGAAAATTATTTATATTTTACTAAATTTTAGGTATTTTTTGTATTCATAATAATGAATAAATTTGTTTAAATTTTTTTTTTATACGTTTCTAGAATGTAAATTAATTAAATTTATTTAAAAAATTTTTTTATTCAATGCTATTTTATTACATAGTTGTAAGACGGGTTTCCTATACTAACAAGGAACACTATACCCAGGTGTACCTCACCGATTTCGCTAATTTTGTGATTGTATGTTGTAGTTCTTTGAAAAATATTCGACACGTATATTTTTATAACATAAGTTTACAGGCCACGGATTATACGACTTTTTCCGACTTTTTTTTCAAAAATACGACTTTTATCGATTTATTTTAATAAAATGCGACATTTTTTTTTTACATTTGAAAAAAAATGTAAATAAAATACATTTTTTTTAGAATAAAATGTATAGATCTTCTTCAGATCTTCTTCAATTCCATTATTTAACAAATTTTGAACTAAAATGATTCTTCACTAAATTAATTATTTTTAATAATTTTAATGAAATACATCACAAATTCAATTATATCAAAATTATTTTTTCAATTAAAATTTTTATGAAATTTAACAATTGTTTATAATTTAAAAAAAAATATAACAACAAAATTGAATTATTTTTTGAAAAATTTCAATTCAAAATAAACATTATTACCCGAAATTTTAATTCAAAATCAATTAAAAATCCAATAATTATCCAAAATTTTTAATTTAAAATTTAATTATTTACCAAGTTTTTAATTGAAAATGAAATAAAATTCAATTATTTTCTAAATTTTCTATTCAAAATTAATTATTTAAATTTTAAATCAAAAATGAACTTAAATTAAATTATTATCCAAAATTTCAATTAAAATTCAATTATTTCCCAAAATTTCCAATTCAAAATCAATTAAAATTCAATTATTTTGAAAAATTTTAATTGAAATTCAATTATTTTCCAAAATTTTAATTCAAAATCAACTAAAATTCAATTATTTTCTAAAATTTCAATTAAAATTCAATTATTTTAAAAATTTTCAATTCAAAATCAACTAAAATTCAATTATTTTCCAAAATTTCAATTGAAAATTAACTAAAATTCAATTATTTTCTAAGATTTTTAATTCAAAATTAATTATTTAAATTTTCAATCAAAAATGAACTTAAATTAAATTATTATCAAAAATTTCAATTAAAATTCAATTATTGACCAAAATTTTCAATTCAAAATCAATTAAAATTCAATTATTTTGAAAAATTTTAATTGAAATTCAATTATTTCCTAAAATTTCAATTAAAATTCAATTATTTTAAAAATTTTAAATTCAAAATCAACTAAAATTCAATTATTTTCCAAAATTTCAATTGAAAATTAACTAAAATTCAATTATTTTCTAAGATTTCAATTGAAATTCAATTATTTTCAAAATTTGCAATTTAAAATCAACTAAAATTCAATTATTTTCAAAATTTTCGATTTAAAATCAATTATTTTCAAAATTTTCAATTCAAAATCAATTATTTTCCAAAATTTTAATTCAAAATCAACTAAAATTCAATTATTTTCCAAAATTTCAATTGAAAATCAACTAAAATTTAATTATTTTCCAAAATTTGCAATTTAAAATCAACTAAAATTCAATTATTTTCAATATTTTCAATCCAAAATCAAGTAAAATTCAATTACTTTCCAAAGTTTCAATTTAATATTAATTGAAATTCAATTATTTTCCAAATTTTCAATTCAAAATCAATTAAAATTCAATTATTTTGAAAAATTTTAATTGAAATTCAATTATTTTCTAAAATTTCTATTCAAAATTAATTATTTAAATTTTCAATCAAAAATGAACTTCAATTAAATTATTATTCAAAATTTCAATTAAAATTCAATTATTTCCCAAAATTTTCAAATCAAAATGAAGTGAAATTCAATTATTTTCCAAATTTAAAATTAAATAAAATTTAATTATTCTCAAAAATTTGAATTCAAAATTAATTGAATTTTCAATCATTTGAATTTAAAAGCATCTAAAATTTAATTATTTCTAAAATTTTCCATCGAAATTTTTTTTTTTGAAATTTACTAATTTCAATTATAACTCTAAGGAAATTCAATTATTTTTAACTATTTTAATAATCTTCTTTGAAATTTCAACTATCTGAAACCATTTTTCAATTAAATATGATTTTCAAATTATTTTATTTTGTCCGCATTTTCTAATAAATTTTTAGTGAAATCATCTCAAAATTTTAATTACAAAACACTTAAAGTTTCAATTAATTTCCAAAATCTCAATTTTAAATCTTTGAAAATTCAATTAAATTTAAAAAATGTTTTCCAAAAATTTTTTTTGATAAATTACTTTTAGTTCTGTAAAATTTAATAATTATTTGAAAATTAACAATATCTTTTGAAATTTAATTATTTCTAAAAATTTCAACTTTAACCCTTCGAAAAGGATTATTATTTGAAAAAAAATTTCTATTTAAAAATCTGTACCTTCTTAAACTCATTTTCAGGGTGGATAAATGTAATTCTAATTGTATAACCGGAAATTGCGAACACTCAGAAATTAGCACTTCTGGAATCTGAGTGGTCGCAATTTTTCGACTGCTCGCATTTTCCGGTTTCACCTTCTTAAACTCATTTTCAGGGTGGGGAAATGTAATGTAATCAAAATTAGTAACCACAGCTAAATTTTTTGCTATGACAACGAAAAAGTTTGCTGTGATAAAGACAATATCGGTCTTAATTTTAAAAAAGAATTACTGTTACAGCAAACTTTTTTTGACCCCACAGCAAATTTGTTCGCTATCCTTATATATTAGCTAACGTAATTTTCTGTGACAGCAGATAGTTTGCTGCCACAGCAAATTTTTTCTATCAGTGAATGATGTAATTTTTAATAGTAATAATAATAATAATATTCAAGTTACATTTATAAACTTTTATGTGTTAAAATATTCAAGAATAATATTGAAAATATTCAATAAAGGTAAAATGAAAAATCAGTGACCTTTTATTACAACAGTACGTTCTCCTACATTAATAATAGTTTCACTTTTTTTTTTGCAATACTACCAAGAAGGACATTTGTAATTATATGCAAAAAATTTCTTGAATTCTTTCAATATTTATAAACTTCTATTTTTAAAAAGAAAAATAAATAAAAACAGTTTTATTTTGTCAAAGTTTAATCACCTTTTTTTTGAAAAAAATGAATTTAAAAAATATTATTTTTGAAAAAAAAATTATATAATTATATATTATATAATTATGTTATAATAATTATTTTAATTTAATCAAAATATATTGTAAAAATATGTAAAAAAAAAAAAAAATTTTCCCAAAAATTTTCAATTTTTTACAAAAAAAAAATGTTATTATTGAGAGCAAAATAAATAATTTTAGCGAGTCTATATAATGGAAAGTTAGGAATGCAATTAAAATTATTTGCTATTTAGCATTTGAAAGGAAATGAGATAAGTTGTGCAGTCTATTTTGTGCAATCGTTTGAGATGGATGCATGGATTGATAAAGTTGCATTGGTAACTGGTGCCAGTGCTGGTATAGGTCAAGAAATTACACGACTTTTAATTGAGGCTGATGTTAAAGTTGTTGGATTGGCACGTGGTATTGATAAAATGCGTGAATTTCAAAAAATTTTAAACAACAACAATAACAGCAACAAAAAAGATCGTTTTTATCCAATTAAATGTGATTTAACAAATGAAAATGATATTTTGGATGCATTTAAATGGATTAAAAATAATTTACAAGGCGTTGATATTCTTATCAATAATGCCGCTGTTCTTGTTAGTGGAATGATAATAGGTATGGTTGAAATATGCTTACATAATTAGATAATTAAAATTTTGCATTAATTATATAATTTACATTAATTTCAAATCAACGTTTTTAAATCGTTAACATTATTAAATCATTAATAATTATTATATAATTAATAATTAATAATTAATAATTAATAATTAATAATTGTAATCAACATTAACAATTTATAATTAACATTAACAATTTATAATCAACATTAATTAATTGTTATAAATATTAATAAGATAAATTAGTTAAATGTAATTAACATTAATTAGAGTAAAAAATTAATTATTTATCTAATATTATTTATAGTAAAAATTAATTAATTATATCTCAAATTAATTACAATATTAAAATTAACGAATTATAATAAACATTATAGAAAAATGTGATCAACATTAATTACAGACAAAATTAATTAATTGTACAATTGATGTTAATTATAGTAATCATATACCGAATTATATAATTAACATTATAAATAATGATTGTAGTCAACATTAATTAATTAATTATAATTAAGATTAATTACAGTAAAGATTAGTTAATTGTAATTAAATTAGTTAATTGACATTAGTTAATAATTGACATTAATTAATGTCAAAATTAATTACTCAATTGCAATTAACATTAATAAGAGCAAAATTTAAATAATTATAATATTAATATTAATTACAGTTAACATTAACGAATTATAATCAACATTATAAATAATAATTTATAATCAAAATTAACATTAATTTGATTAAATATTAATAGTATATATATTAATTAATTGTAATTAATATGGATTAGAGTAAATTCTAATTAATTGTAATTAAAATTAATAAGAGCAAAATTTAAATAATTATAATATTAATATTAATTACAGTTAACATTGACAAATTATAGATAACATAAGAAATAATAATTGTATTCAAAATTTAAATAATTAATTAAATTAGTATTACTTACAGCAAAAATTAATTAATTATATAATTATCAATGATTATAGTAAACGTTATCGAATTATAAGCAACATTATAAATAATAATTTATAGTCAAAATTAATTAATTAATTGCAATTGACTTTAATTACACCAAAAAATAATTAATTACACAATTATTATTAATTATAGTAAACATTGACGAATTATAGATAACATAAGAAATAATAATTGTATTCAAAATTTAAATAATTAATTAAATTAGTATTACTTACAGCAAAAATTAATTAATTAATTACAATTAACATTAATTTGATTAAATATTAATTATACAATTAATATTAATAATAGTAATTATTTACGAATTTAAAATTAATTAATTAATTGCAATTAATATTAATTAAAGTATATATATTAATTAATTGTAATTAATATGGAATAGAGTAAATTCTAATTAATTTTAATTAAAATTAATAAGAGCAAAATTTAAATAATTATAATATTAATATTAATTACAGTTAACATTGACGAATTATAGATAACATAAGAAATAATAATTGTATTCAAAATTTAAATAATTAATTAAATTAGTATTACTTACAGCAAAAATTAATTAATTATATAATTATCAATGATTATTGTAAACGTTAACGAATTATAATCAACATTATAAATAATAATTTATAGTCAAAATTAATTAATTAATTGCAATTGACTTTAATTACACCAAAAAATAATTAATTACACAATTATTATTAATTATAGTAAACATTAACGAATTATAAATAACATAAGAAATAATAATTGTATTCAAAATTTAAATAATTAATTAAATTAGTATTACTTACAGCAAAAATTAATTAATTAATTACAATTAACATTAATTTGATTAAATATTAATTATACAATTAATATTAATAATAGTAATTATTTAAGAATTTAAAATTAATTAATTAATTAATTGCAATTAATATTAATTAAAGTATATATTAATTAATTGTAATTAAAATTAATAAAGAGTAAATAATAATTAATATTAATTAGATAATAAACTTTAATTAATTGAAAATTGACGATAATAATTATTTGTTTTTGATTTAGATGGTAAAACGGAAGATTTCCGAAGAACAATGGAAATGAATGTTATTGCTCCGGCAATATGCATCAGGGAGGCTGTGAGGTCCATGAGAGAAAGAGGAGTGAAGGGTCATATCATTAATATCAACAGGTATAATTGAATTAATTGATCTGAATTGGTCATTGATTGTTGATTGACAAATTATTCTACCCGCCGATTTTGAATTCAAGTGCTTTTAATAAATGATTTTCAATTGTTAATTTTATCAAAAAAAATATCTCCCTTCATTGCAAAATTATAATGTAATGTGATTTTTATGTTCCGTGCACCCTAAATTTTTTTTTTTTTTTTTTAATATCATTTTTTTCGTTTTCGTGGAATTAAAAAAAAATGTTTAGGTGATCCGGATTTCAAAAATTTATATTAATTTATTTATTAAAAAAAAAAAATTTCAGTATATTTGGACACGAAGCAGTTCACGTCCCATCTGTCTATTCGAATCTTTACGCTCCTAGTAAATTTGCTCTGACAGCAATGAGCCAACAGGTGCAGGCTGAATTAAAAGATATAGAAAGTGGGATTAGACTTACAGTAAGATTTATTATTAAAAGTTAATTATTATTGCATATTAAGAATTTATTTAATTTATATAAAATATAATTTATTTATATATTAAATTTATAAATGGGCTTATACCAAAGAAATATAGGTATACCAATAAATAATATATAAAGAATATAGAGTCCATTTTTCATCGTGTGGATTAAATCTTTAATCTTCCGTGAGGTTAAGGGCAATGGTTTATATTTTGCGTCTGCGCAGAATGTTTGCATACAGCTACTGCGCAGACGCAGAATATATCTACTGCGCCTTTTGCCTCATGGAAGATAAAATTTAATCCACACGGTGAAAACGAGCTCATACTGTATAAAGTAAATAAGTTATAAAATTTACATTTGTCATAGTTTACTATTTTCTATATTATTATTATTATTTTAATAAGTTTTATTGTTAAAATAATAAAAATAATTATTATTTTGCTTCCTCGTGGAGGAAGCTTTGTAGTCCTTTCGTTTATAAAACTTTTCAAAGTGGCGGATACAAATTTTTTTCTTTATAGAAACATGTTATATGAGATCCTGATCAATTGTCCGGATGTATGTATGTGTGTGTGTATGTGTGTGTGTGTGTGTGTGTGTGTGTGGATCCCTTTTTTGTTTAGAAGATAACTTTAACAGGTTTTAATGGATTTAGATAAAATTTAGTAGGCTCATTTATCATATTAATACCTTAAATCTGACCAAAGGATTTTAAAAAATACTCCAAAAAAAAAATTTTATGGTCTTTTTTCCAAAAATTTTTTTTTAATCGAAAAAATTTTTAAATAGAAAAATTTAATGTTATATATAATAAAATCGTATTCTTTACGTCAAGACGAATCGATCGATATATATAAAGTATTCATTTGAGGTAAATTTAAAGAATTAAAGAAAGTTAAAAAATCAAAAATTCACATTTTGTCAATAAAATTTTGCTGTCTCCACGAGGAAGCAAATTTTTTTGCTGATCGTAAAGAGGAAGCAAAATGTTCATGTAATGAACATCTGAATTTACAACTTTTTGGTAAGTTTTTTTTGCTTTTGGATGCGTTTTTGGTGGTAAAAAGGGTCTTCCTCTACTCGGATCTGGGTAGGCTCATTTATCATATTAATATCTCAAATCTGACCAAAGGATTTTTAAAAATACCTCAAAAAAAAAATTTTATCGTCTTTTTTCCAAAAATTATTTTTGGCGGTATTCCCGAACGATTATCTCGCGAATTTAATTATTCGAAAATTTTTCCAAAATATTTTCTAGTTTAGCTCAGCATCCGCTGGACCAATCAAAAAGTGCGCCATACATTTTTTGTTCGAAACTTTTTCCCTATTTTATTGGTGGTATTCCCGAACGATTATCTCGCGAATTAAGTTTTTCGAAAATTTATCCGAATTTGTTTTCTAATTTAGCTCAGCATCCGCTGGACCAATCAAAAAGTACGCCATACATTTTTTGTTCGAGACTTTTTGCTCAATTTTTTGGCATTATTCCCGAGTCATTATCTGGCAAATTTTTTTTTTCGAAAATTTTTCCCAGTTTTAGTGAGTGTAGCTCAGCATCCGCTGGACCAATCGAAAAGTGCGCCATACATTTTTTGTTCTGAACTTTCTTCTAATCACTATAGCGGTATTCCCGGAAGATTATCTAGCGAATTTAATTTTTTGAAAATTTTTCAAAATTATTTTTGAGTGCAGCTCAGCATCCGCTGGACCAATCAAAAAGTGCACCATACATTTATTGTTCGCTACTTTTTGCTAAAGAATTTGGCGGTATTCCCGAACGATTATCTCGCGAATTTAATTTTTCGAAAATTTTTGCAAAATATTTTTGAGTGTAGCTCAGCATCCGCTGGACCAATCAAAAAGTGCGCCATACATTTTTTGTTCAGAACTTTCTTCTAATCACTATGGCGGTATTCCCGAACGATTATCTAGCGAATTTAATTTTTCGAAACTTTTTCCGAATTTGTTTTCTAGTTTAGCTCAGCATCCGCTGGACCAATCAAAAAGTGCGCCATACATTTTTTGTTCGAAACTTTTTCCCTATTTTATTGGTGGTATTCCCGAACGATTATCTCGCGAATTAAGTTTTTCGAAAATTTTTCCGAATTTGTTTTCTAGTTTAGCTCAGCATCCGCTGGACCAATCAAAAAGTGCGCTATACATTTTTTGTTCAGAACTTTCTTCTAATCACAATGGCGGTATTCCCGAAAGATTATCTAGCGAATTTAATTTTTTGAAAATTTTTCCAAATTACACAGGCCTACAAAATTTTGGATTTTGTCAGACCCAGAAACTGGAATAGTCATTTTCGATGTAATTTGTCACGCTGAATCCAAAAATGACAAGGAAATTACTCTATCACGTCAGCATTTTGAGATAATCTAACCTAAAAGCGTAAAAAATGAAGTTTTGGTAATATTTGACACTCTATAAAATCGACAAAAATTTTTTTAATCATTGGTCCAAATTTCAAAAGAAAGTATTATATTTCTCCTTTCAAAATTTTCTAGGTTCGATCTGATCCAATTTTTTTTTCTCTGAGATACAACCATTTAAGTTTTACATTACATGAACTAAAATCCCTTTCAAAAAGAAAAATAAATTGCAAAGTACTCATATCACTGAAACTTATTTCTCGGGTATTTTTGAGGTCGCTAATTACGAATCTGACGTCAGATTTTTGAATTTCAAAATGCCGAATCCCATATGGCGGACACTTTTTAAAAAATTTACCGAATTCGCTTGTCATTCATTACTTGGGGGTTTTTAGGGTCGCTGATTACGAATTATGTGTCAGATTTTTGAATCTGATATCACATTCGTAATTAGCGATTTTAAAACCCCCTGAGTAACAATTTTCAGTGCCATGAGTACTTCGCAATTTATTTTTCTTTTTTAAAGGGATTTTAGTTCATGCAATGTAAAACGCAAATGGCTCTATCTCAGAGAAAAAAAATTGGATCAGATCGAGCCAAGAAAATTTTGAAAGGGGAAATATAATAATTTCTTTTGAAATTTGGACGAATGATTAAACAAAATTTTTTCGATTTTATAGAGTATCAAATATTGCCAAAAACGGCATTTTTTACACTTTTAGGTTAGAATATCTCAAAATGCTGACGTGATAGAGCAATTTGCTTGTCATTTTTGGATTTAGCGTGACAAATTACATCGGAAATGACTATTCCGGTTTCTGGGTCTAAAATTTGTAGGCCTGTGTTATTTTTGAGTGCAGCTCAGCATCCGCTGGACCAATCAAAAAGATCGCCATACATTTTTTGTTCAGAACTTTCTTCTAATCACTATGGCGGTATTCCCAAACGATTATCTAGAGAATTTAATTTTTGAAAATTTTTCCGAATTATTTTTGAGTGTAGCTCAGCATCCGCTGGACCAATCAAAAAGTGCGCCATACATTTTTTGTTCAGAACTTTCTTCTAATCACTATGGCGGTATTCCCGAACGATTATCTAGCGAATTTAATTTTTCGAAAATTTTTCCGAATTTGTTTTCTAGTTTAGCTCAGCATCCGCTGGACCAATCAAAAAGTGCGCCATACATTTTTTGTTCGCTACTTTTTGCTAAAGAATTTGGCGGTATTCCCGAACGATTATCTCGCGAATTTAATTATTCGAAAATTTTTCCAAAATATTTTCTAGTTTAGCTCAGCATCCGCTGGATCAATCAAAAAGTGCGCCATACATTTTTTGTTCGAAACTTTTTGACTATTTTTGCTTCCTCGTGGTGGAAACTTTGTAGTCCTTTCGTTTATAAAACTTTTCAAAGTGGCGAAAACAAATTTTTTTCTTTATAGAAACATGTTATATGAGTTCCTGGTCAATTGTCCGGATGTATGTATGTGTGTGTGTGTGTGGATCCCTTTTTTGTTTAGAAGATAACTTTAACAGGTTTTTTTGGATTTAGATAAAATTTGGTAGGCTCATTTATCATATTAATATCTCAAATCTGAACAAAGGATTTTTAAAAATACCTCAAAAAAAATTTTTATCTTCTTTTTTCCAAAAATTATTTTTTAAATCGAAAAAATTTTTAAATGGAAAAATGTAAGGTTATATATAATAAAATCGTATTCCTTACGTCAAGACGAATCGATCGATATATATATAAAGTATACATTTGAGGTAAATTTAAAGAATTAATGAAAGTTAAAAAATCAGAAATTCACATTTTATCAATAAAACTTTGCTTTCTCCACGAGGAAGCAAATTTTTTTGCTGATCGTAAAGAGGAAGCAAAATGTTCATGTAATGAACATCTGAATTTACAACTTGTTTAGTAGTTATTAATATAATAATAATAATAATTATTATTATTATTATTATATTATTATAAAAATTATTATAATTAAAAACTAACAAATTAAAATAATTTCTTTACGTATTACCATTTTATTTTTAAAAAAAATTAATTTCATAAAATAATTCATAATTTCAGAATTTAAGCCCAGGCTTGACGAGAACTGATATGACAACAAAATTGTGTTCAATGTTTCCCTATGTTGAAGCAAAAGACATTGCCCAAGGTGTTATTTATGCTTTATCAGTTCCCTCTCAAGTTTTGGTAAGTCGATCTCTAATTATATTATTTTATTGTAAATTAAATATATATATATTATTTTTAATATTAATAATCATTTGAAAATTAACATATGTGACGTTCCACGAGAGAAGGGACCTTACGTAAAAAAATAATGTTAGGTTATGTTTTTAATTTTTGTATATTGAAAATAATACAAACGAATACTTTCTCATTTATGATGAGAATGTAAAAATTAATAATTAATTAATTTATAATAATAATGAATAATAAAAATTATCGCTAAACATAACCTAAAAATTTTTTTTTGAAGGTCCCTTTTTTCGTGGAGTGTCACATATATATATGTTAAAATTTCGGGCATTTTATTTTAAATTGTTAAAGTAATAGTCTCAGATATTTTTTTCTATTTTAACAATTTATATGAAAATTTATAAAAAAATTAAATATAATAAATAATTGGAAATAAAGGGCCCCAGCCAAACGCCCTTTACAGTGAGGTACAACCTTTTTTTCACTACTGTTTTTAATAACCCATGCAGTGAATTTAATATTTACTGTATGTGTTTTTTAAATACAGTTTATTTACCTCTCCTTAACAAAAGGAGAAAAGGGACCTTATGGTAAAAAAAATTTTTAGGTTATGTTTAGTGATATTATTATTATTTTTATTATTATTAAATAATTATTAATAATATTTCGTATTAAGAGTTTATATTTGTGTATTTTCATTTCAAAAATTACAAACATAACCTAAAATTTTGTTATCATAGAGTCCCTTTTCCCATGCAGCATCACATATAATAAAAAAATAAATAAAAATAAATTTGAGACTTTTATTTTAATATCAAATTGAAATGCCCTACTTAAAATATTATTAAAAATCAAAAAAAAAAAAATTGTTATTAAAAATTACTTAGTAATATTAATAAATTTTATTTATTTTAGGTGAGACAATTGTCAATTACTCATCAAGCTGAGTAAAAAGTATATTATTTTAATAAAGAAAGAAAATATATTTTCTTTAATTAAATATTAATTTTTCAAAAAAATTGTATTGATTTTTAATCAATAAAAAACGTGTAATCTCAATGTTTTGTTAATAATAGTACCACAAAAAAGATTTACCTGGAACAGCGAAAAAGTTTCACTAGAATAGAATTTTTGTTTTTTACTTATTTCAATTAAATCTTTCGCTATTCTAGTGAAACAATTTCGCTGTTTCAGGAAAATATTTTTTTCGGTGTAGTTGAAATAGAAACGTCCACATTGAGTTCTTGTGCTCATGCGCAATTGGTTAAAAGTTTCAAGGTCACGAAACGACCATTATAGCCATCTTCGTCAAATTTAAAATGCGCCAATAAAATGAGCGAGGGGATTTCATGTAGGCGTTTCCCTTTCCAAATTAGTATCGATTATTGTTTGCAAACTAAACTCTAAAATAACCTAAAAATTAAATTAAAAAAATATAAATTATAAATTATATAAATATAAATTATAAAAAATATAAATAATAAAATAAAATTTAAATAAGTATATTTAATAATCTAAAAAATTTCTATTAATTTAAATTATAAATTCTGTTAATAAAATAATATAAGAAAGTTAAATCGTATTGAAAAAGCAAGAAACCTATGTTACGCATTTGAAGAGCAAAAAAAAAAAAAATTAGAATCAGATGTTGAGACACAAAACTTTTTACTTTATGATTTTTAATAGACTTCAAGAAGTCTTTTGCATAGAAGCGAAGAGGTACTTATATCTCTTAAGAAACTTTTTTGTAATCAAAGATTCTTTTATGACAAACTTGCTTTAAAAAAAAAATTATCTAAAACATATATTTACAAGGGTTTTTATAAAATCGTTAATTTGCAAAATTCAACGTTTTTTTTTATCAGAATTTTATTTTTAATGTTTTTTGTTTAAAATTTCAGTGTCAAAAAATAATAATAATTATTATTAATATTGCAAATTAACAAAAAAAACAATGAAAAATAATGTTAATAAAAAAAATAATAAAAGTGTGCAATAAAAAAAATTATTTTTTTAAAATACCAATTAGCGAAATTTTTTTTTTGTTTACTTTTTAAGATAAAAGCAAATTGTTTCTTTTTTCAAAAACACGATTTTTTGTAGAAATTTTTTTTTTCGTTTTATTTTAACGTGGAATAAAAATTCTAAAAAAAAAAATTGGAAGCGAATTTTGTGAGAAATAAAATTTTATTGGTTCTGAATGTATATATGTATATATATATATAGGTATATATAAATACGTACGTGGTGAAAAAAGAAAGAAATGAGGTAATTGGCTTTGAAATTCATGGCAAGCGAAAAAACAATAGATGTGCTTAATTTGCATTCAAACAGAAATCGCATGAAATTGACAAGGCCATTGCGAATGTCACTGTCAGAGCTTTCTCACTCGTCGTTCGCGACATTTCTATATATATATATATATTGATAGTTGAAAAAAAATCAGAGAAAATTCATTTCCCCATAAAATGCAAGTGCTCGAATTTATTTTTTTTCTCAAAATCAATATACATAAAAATAAAAAATCTAATTCACATCTATTGTTAAATAGAAAATAATTTTAAAAATAAATTTAAAACAAAATTTATAAAAAAAAATTTTTTTTTTAATAGTTAACAAAAATTTAAGTAATAAGTAGAAAAAAAAATTTAATTAAAAATAAAAACATAAAAAATTGAACTAAAAAGTAAAAAAAAATAAATCTAGTAATAATAGAAGCAAAAAAAAAAATTAATTAAAAGAAGATTAAAAATAGTGACATAGATAAAAATAAATTATTAAATAAATTAAAAATAGAGAACAATTTTTTTTTTGAATATACAAAAGAATTGCAAATTTTTTTTTTCATACATGAAAATTTAGCAAATATTGATAAGAAAGAAGAAGAAAAGCATGCGAAATAAGATAAGAGAAGCAAAATCATGAACAGCAATGACCTCTATATTGAAACGACTTTAAAAATTGATAATCAATTGTAAACGTGTATAGAAAATATTTTTTTTTTTTTTTTTTTTGCAATTGTGGACAAAATTTGTAATAATTTTTTAAAGACATTAAAAAAATTTTAAATATGTGAAAATTTTTATAAAAAAAAATTCTGATAAAATTTTTAAGAATTTTATTACAAATTTTGCAGAAAGAAGTAAAAAAAAATATTTATATATATATATGGAGTAAAAGAAATAAGGAGCCTTGTAATATAGTCGATGTAGCTTTTTTTTTTTACTCGTGTGTGACTCATATTAACAGTCTCACTGAGTACAGAACAACTTGTATTACTATATAATATCAGTTGCAAGCTGAGCGTCAAAAGATTGTCACCTAAAATGGATCGTTGGTACCAAAAAATAGCAGTTGTTACTGGAGCAAGTTCTGGTATTGGTGCAACAATTTCAGAAGGTAACAATCATATATATTTTATATAATATAAAAAAAAAATTAGCATTTAATTTCAAAAATTAAAATTTTAATAAAAGGAAAAAAAAGAAAAAATAACATTTTCAAAAAAAATTACTGTATTAAAATTATTATTAATTATTATTTTTATTATTAATTAAATTAGTAATTAAAATGAGTTAATAATTAAATAAAGAATTGTTTAAAAAGAATAAATTTCTCAATTTTGATAAAAAATTTTATAATAAAATAAAATGTTAATAAATACTTTTTTCTAAATTTGTTTTTTTTTTTCAATTAAAATTATAGAAGTTTTTAATAAAACCCACGTCATAATTAATATTGAAATAAATGGTAAAAAAAATTTTTAATAAAATATTAATTAAGAAATTTTTATAACTGATTCAATTTTCAATTAAAAAAATTTAAATCCTATTATAATTACATATAATATAAATTATATATATATATATATGACGTGCTCTGAAGAAAGGGACCTTAGAAGCAAAAAAATTATAGGTTATGTTTTAAAATTACGAAACTTTTAATCAAGGTAAAATTATCGTAAACATAACCTATAATGTGTTTGCTTCTAAGGTCCCTTTTCTTCAGAGCGTGTCACATATAATAATAATAATATTAATAATAATAATAATAATAATAATAATGTAATAATAATAATAATAATAATAATAATAATAACAATAATAATATTAATAATAATTTTATAAAATTTATAATTATTATAAATTATAAGTATCATAATATTATTATAATTATAATAAATAATATAATATTATTTTAAATAATAATTATATAATAGTAAAAATTATCGAATTTTCAATTTAAGTTCAAAAATTTTTATTAATATTATTTATTAATTTAAAACTTCAATAAATAATATAAATAAATTTATAAAATTAATAACTAATTTAATTTTCAATAAAAATTATTGAATATTTAAATTCTATAAAAAATATAAATCAAAAGTACGAAAAAAAAAAATAAATAAAATAAAAGAGATTTTAGTTTGCGAATATTTTTTTTGTTTCAAGGTCTGTTAAAGGCTGGTTTAAATGTCGTGGGATTGGCGAGAAAACTGGATAAACTTCACGAGATACAAAATAGAGTAAAAAGTGAAAAAAGTAAATTTTATCCAATTCAATGTGACGTGAGAAAGGAGGAAGATATCCTGAGGGCTTTTCATTGGATTGAGAAAGAACTTGGAGGCGTCGATGTTCTCGTTAACAACGCGGGAATTATTCTCAACGAACCTATTATTGGTAAATTGACAAGTCGCAAATTTTAATGAGACTTAATTTTCATTGCGCACAAAAATTTCTTTGCACAATATACCAATATACTAACAATTATATGAACTAAATTTATTTTGAATTTATTTTTTTAAATTAAATTATAAAAAAAAAAAAATTATATATTTTTTAAAAAAAAAAAATGTATTTCTTTTTTTGAATTTTAAATTTGCAAAAAAAAACAGAAAGAAAAATAAATATTTACACACACAAAAAAATAGTGAATTTTTAAAAATAACTTAGGTTCAAAAGTTCAAAATTAATGCAAAATTGTTAGGAAATGAAAGATTGAAAACACTGATTAAAATACAGAAAAAAAAAGAATTGTCATAAATTTTCAAATTTATAAAAATTCAAAGAATTTTCTAAAATATATAAAAAAAAAATTTTTGAAATCTTTATGAATCTTGAAAAAGTAACAGCGATATAAAAAAATTAATTAAAAAACTATTACTTGTAAACTAATGAATATGAAAGTTAATGAATCTTTTGAACCGGACATTAATTTTCAAATTCTTCATTTCCATAAATCTTGTATAATTTACATTAAATTATAATATTTTTTTTTTTTGTAAAAAAAGTTAATTTTACAAAAAAAAAACAGAAAAATTATTATTAACATTATGTAAATCTGGAACAACAAAAATAGCCTTCGATTATAAATCAAATACATTCATAATTAGAATGTCACTTCCGTTGTTTTAATTAGTATAATAGTCGTGTGAGAATTTATTTTCTTTCTGTTTATATATATTGACCTTTCAAAATGTTTTCAGAGAATTTTTTTTTTTAAAAACTATTTTTTCATAAATGTAAAATAGTTTAGAAAAATATAATTTATCGTCAATTAAAATTATTTTATAATTGTAAATAATTTTTCAATTAAAAATATTAATTAAATTTTTCTAAATCAAAAATATTTTGTAATATTTAAAAAAAAAATTTGTATAAAAATAAATTATTGATTTTTTTATGCTATTATTATTAATTTACAAAAAAAAAAAAAAAAAAAAAATTACAGATGGTTCTACAGACGGTTTTCAAAAAATATTGGACGTTAATGTTTTGGCAGTTGCAATTTGCACAAGAGAAGCGACAAAATCAATGAGGAGACGTCGATTTCCTGGCCACGTCATTACAATCAATAGGTGATTTAATTTTGCAAAATAAATTTAAATTACATAATACACTACAAAAGCAAAATTACAACGTAGCTATTTTAAGAGATAATTTAAAATAAATTTTACACACGTATATAAAATAATTCATTAAATTCAATTATTTTTCTAATAATTTTTAAATAAAATCTATTATTTTGTTAAATTTTTTAAAATTTTTATTATTTTATTTTTAAATAATTTAACTAATTATTAATTAGAAATTAATTGATTTTAGTTTCGCCGGTCATTATGCGGAAAGCATTAAATTGCCAGTTAGTTTATATTGTGCCAGTAAATATGCAATAACAGGAATGATTGAATCTTTGCGAAATGAATTGTCAGCAATAAAGGCAAATATAAAAGTTACTGTAAGTATTAGAAAAAAAAAGGAAATTTTCAATTTATTTACTATTTATTAAATTATTTTACTGTACTTTAACTGGAAATTTGAATCTTTAAATACGAAATTTCATAAAAATCTAACATTTTTTTTCATTATTTCGTTTAGTATTTTGAATTTTGAAAAACCAACCTCAAATTCGTGATCAGCGACCCCAAAAACCCCCGAGTAATAAATTTCAAGTGATTTACAACAATATAAAAAAAATTCTTTCGACATATTGGATCCGCCATTTTGAATTTTGAAAAACTAACCTCAAATTCGTAATCAGTGACCCAAAAAACCCCCGAGTAATAAGTTTCAAGTGATTTAGAAGAATTTAAAAAAGATTTGTTCGCCATATTGGATCCGCCATTTTGAATTTTGAAAAACTAACCTCAATTTCGTGATCAGCGACCCCAAAAGCCCCCTTGTAATAAGTTTTAAGTGATTTACAACAATATAAAAAAAATTCTTTCGCCATATTGGATCCGCCATTTTGAATTTTGAAAAACTAACCTCAAATTCGTAATCAGTGACCCAAAAAACCCCCGAGTAATAAGTTTCAAGTGATTTAGAAGAATTTAAAAAAGATTTGTTCGCCATATTGGATCCGCCATTTTGAATTTTGAAAAACTAACCTCAATTTCGTGATCAGCGACCCCAAAAGCCCCCTTGTAATAAGTTTTAAGTGATTTACAACAATATAAAAAAAATTCTTTCGCCATATTGGATCCGCCATTTTGAATTTTGAAAAACTAACCTCAAATTCGTAATCAGTGACCCAAAAAACCCCCGAGTAATAAGTTTCAAGTGATTTAGAAGAATTTAAAAAAGATTTGTTCGCCATATTGGATCCGCCATTTTGAATTTTGAAAAACTAACCTCAATTTCGTGATCAGCGACCCCAAAAACCCCCTTGTAATAAGTTTCAAGTGATTTACAACAATATAAAAAAAAATTCTTTCGCAATATTGGATCCGCCATTTTGAATTTTGAAAAACTAACCTCAAATTCGTAATCAGCGACCCCAAAAACCCCCGAGTAATAAGTTTCAAGTGATTTAGAAGAATTTAAAAAAGATTCGTTCGCCATATTGGATCCGCCATTTTGAATTTTGAAAAACTAATCTCAAATTCGTAATTAGTGACCCAAAAAACCCCTAGGTAGCAAGCTTAAAGTAAATCCGTTAATATTTATAAATTTTTGCATCTCATAAAATCCGCAATGTCTTTTTGAGGTTAGAAAAAAATTCTGCCGGTTAAGGTCATTAGATTCAACACTAAAAACAGTTTTCGATTTCAGCACGCGCAGGATTTTCCTCCACTTAGGGATTATATAAAAACTCTTAACCAATTTTTTATACGCCTTTTACGTTTAATAGTCAATTACATTTTTTGTTTATAAAAATATCATCGGTGTTTTAGTGGTAGAATGCTCGTATTTTACGTCGAGTGTACTTTAAATTAATCCCTAATCGGCTTTTTATACTTTTTTTGTTATATTTCTCATTCTAAAAGCAGCTATAGGGTTATTTGCTTACAATCTGCGAACTTATGATCAACTTATCCGTACCTATAAAGCATGCACACATTTATAACTCTCGTTCTTATTTGACCGAAAAAAAAAATAAACTTAATTTTTATACGGAACAATTTTTCCAGCCTGTCCACAACAGTGGTGCCAGGCTGCACACCAATTCCACTCCCACCATGCCGCCCGTGCGCCTCCCACCATACGGCCACACACACAAGTGTAAAGCGTGCGCTTACTCTTGTAGGTGTGCCTATTTTTCGTTTTCCTCATATTCGCCCGCTTCAGCTGAGCGACTATGCCTGTTTTTACCGACAGCCGGTTAATTTCACGCGCGAACTTTTAAATTCTTTATAATATAAATATACTTTTATTAATGTTTTTATAGATATTTATTAATAAATAATTAATAAATGATTAGTAATTAATTAATAAATAACCGATAAATAATTATTACATAATTAACAATAATTTTTAATTAATAAATTAATATTTAATAATTATTAATTAATAAATAATTATTGAATAATTATTAATCAATAAATTATTGTTAAAATAATTGTGCTTGTACAATTATTTATTTATAATTTATTGATTAATAATTATTCAATAATTATTTATTAATTAATAATTATTAAATATTAATTTATTAATTAATAATTAATAAATGATTAGTAATTAATTAATAAATAACCGATAAATAATTATTACATAATTAACAATAATTTTTAATTAATAAATTAATATTTAATAATTATTAATTAATAAATAATTAATAAATAATAATTGAATAATTATTAATCAATAAATTATAAATAAATAATTGTACAAGCACAATTATTTTAACAATAATTTTACATTTTGGTAATATTAATTACAATAAATACTTAAAATTACTCTATGTAAAAAAATGTTTTTTTAAAATCATGAGATTATAATTATATAGAAATTATATTACTATTATTATTAACCGACAATTTTTATTTCGTGTTTAAATTAATTTTCAACATTTTTTAAAAAAGTAATCAAATTTTTTTAAAGTGTACACATTTTACACATAATTAAATGATATATTATTAAACATGTAGATACGTGTACAATGTGTGAGTAAAAAAAGGTCATTTTTCGAAAAATATAAAGTCTGGTTTAAAAGCACTTTTGATTTATCATTAATATATATATATATATATATATATATATATATATATATATATATGAATGTTCTACGCAATAATGCTGGCGGCGGCAGTGTTTTGTTTACATCTTGCACGTTGCGGAAAAGAAAACGCCGGCGCACAGCAATCGAGACTCGCAGCTCTTACAGTTTAGATATCGAAAATATCATCTTTTTTCGTGAAACATTTCCTGCAGTAATTAGTTGTTGTTGTATTAAAATATTTTCTGCCCTTATTCTTAGTGTGAAATTGTGTAAAATTGTGTGGAATTTTGTGAAATCGTGTCGTTCAGTTCTGGCGATAAGGATTAATTTTTTCTTCGCTTCCTGGTTGAAATTTCATTTTCATTTTATATTCGCTCGGTGAGTCTTTTAATACTTCTTTCTCAATTTTCCCAATTTTTTATTAAAATATGGATCCCGAAAACGGACATAATGCTCAAAACGAAGGAGAGCCGCCAAAAAAAGTTCAAAGAAAACCCACGTGTTTTCAAGAATCTTGGTTTGACGAATTTCCTTCGTGGAGAGAATGGGTGTTTAGAGTAGAAAATGATGATAAAAAATTTCAATGTAGAATTTGTGATAAAATTTGTACTTCTGGTAAATTTCACATTCAGCGACATGAATCAACTTTGGTGCATAAAAATAATTTTGATATTTTTGAAAAATCTAAGCCTTATAGATTAAATTTATTTGAAAAAAAGGAAACTTTTCTAAACACCCATTCCGCGGATTGTCAGGAAGTTGCAGCAATTGATAATTCAAATAATGTAGATTTGCTAGAAAATGAAGTCAGTTTTTTTGAAAATACTTTAAATTTAAATTCTTCAAATTCTAATTTAACTTTTGAGCAAAAAGTAAAAGAAACGGAAATTAAAATTACGGCTTTATTTGTTGAAAATAATATACCCTTCAGTTTATCTTCAGAGTTGATTAAATTTTTTCAAAGTTTAGATCCTATCGTTTTTAAAGCTGTTAAATTGGCGCGTACAAAAATGACTTCAATCGCGAATAATGTTCTTTGTAAGGTTGAAGAAAAACGTATTACGGACGTTTTACAAAATCAACCATTTTCAGTTTACGTAGATGAAGCTAGTGATATAAGTCACGAAAAGTGGTTACCGATTTTAGTTCGGTATGTGGAACCAAGATCGTTGGAAATCAGAGTAGAATTGCTGCAACAAATTAATGTAGATGCGACGGATTGTTCTTCTTCAGCGTTGTTTGAAACTTTTGAAGGTGCTTTAATTAAAAAGCAAATTCCTTTAAAAAATATTGCAGGTTTAGCAACTGACAATGCCGCGGTCATGACTGGTCCTGAAAATTCTTTTCAAAGTAGATTAAAACTAAAAAATCCTTATTCAAAATTTCTTCCGTGCGTAGATCATTCCCTTAATCTTGTTGCTCAACGCGCATCATCAAAAATCCCTACAGTGGATCATTTAATTTTAGCTATTCCAGCTTTTTTAAATGTGAGCCCAAAAAGAACAGCAATTTATCGTGAAGTTGTTGAAGAATTGGGAGAAACCTTTCAAAAAATTCCTAGTCACTCTGACACACGTTGGCTTGTTCGTCATAATTGCATTGTAGTTATTCTTAAAAATTGGGAATTAATCATCAAATTTCTCATGCTTGTCGAATCGGAAGACAATACTCAAAAAGCGAAAAATTTACGAGAGTTAATGCAGGACCCGTTAACTTTAGCGTATTTTCTTTTCTTAAAATTCACATTAAATACCTTTAATTCTTTCAATGCCACGTTTCAAAAGCGTGAAACTTTGATTCAGGAACTTCAGCCTCAATCAGCCGGTTTTTTATTTTGGATTTTGGAAAAATATTTAAAAAGTGCATTTCTTCAAACACCTACAATATTTTTTCAGTCAGTTAGAGGTATAAAGTTTGAAAAAACTTTTAATCAAAAGGCAGTCGAAAATATTAATATTGGTAATGAAACGCGCGAATATTTAAATTTACAAATTTCAAATGGAAATTTGAATAATGATCAAGTTGACGAATTTTTTAAGAACGTTTTAGAATTTTACGTGACAGCAAGTTACGAAATAATCAACCGATTGCCTTTTGATGATCAGTTTCTTTCTTGCGTTTCAGTTTTTAAAGCACAGGAATTTCTTAAAGGTGACAGGGATTTAACGATTCAAAAAGTTTTCAAGATTGTATGTGATTTGAATGTGCAATTGGATATGTTTGAGTTACGTAAAGAATGGCATGATGTGTATGATTTCTCTTCTGATGAAAAAGAAGAATTATCTAAATTATCTTTCGATGATATGTGTATCAAGATTTGTCTTTCTGCAAAAGGTGATGGTAGTTTAAAATTTCCGAATTTAACAAAAATTTTGAATTTAGTGAGGACGCTTCCCCATTCTAATGCTGAGGCTGAAAGATCATTTTCTATGCTCAAAGAAGCAAAAACTAGTAAAAGAAATCGTTTGGCGGTCGATACTCTTAATTCAATTTTGGTTGTCAGATCAGCATTAAAAGCTCGCAATGAAACTGCAAGAACAATGCAAATTTCAATGGCTCATTTACAATTAATGAATCAAAATATTTATACTTCTAATGTAGTTGATAGAAGGGCAGAAAAATTAAGGTTATTTACAGTCGCTTAGGTTTCTTCTCTAATTTCTTTTGTCTGGTGACAAACTATTTGAAATTAGAAAAATAAATTTAACAATAATTTCTTCTGTTTCAGAGATTCGATTGTAGACATGCACACATGGACAGTACAAGGAGAAAAAAATTAATTTTTGAAAAAATAACATTTTTTATTTCAGCAAAATTTATTTTTATTTTCATCGATTTTAATTTTATTTTAGAAAAATGGATGCAGAGCACCAAAGAAAATATATTTTATAGATTTAAGAGTTTAATAATTTAAGTGTTTGTTTTGCAGATGTTTTCTGCCTTTATATAATTTATTTCTTTAAAAGATTTTAAGAAATATATATGAAACGTTTTTTAATTTTAAAAATAATATATACAGTAATACAGAAATCTGTATTTTAAGAAAAAGTTTAATTCATTTAATTATATTAAATTTAATTTCATATCATGCACATTAATTCATTACATTATTTATTTATTACTATACACTATTTATTTAATTTTTGCTAAAAATTAAGACTTTTGTATTTCTGTATAGTGGATTAGGCCTGAAGCACTGTAAAAATGTGTATCTTGTTTTAAGACATACACTTTAATGACATTTTTTATTTTTTCTAGTCTTGAAATTTAAAAGATACAATTTTTCAGGTTTTGGGGATACCACAATAACTATGTACTTTTCACAGCCAATATTTCTCTAAAATAATTTTTAGAAGTTTGCTTTGGATAGTGCAATCTTTAAGGACTAATTTATTTTTCACGTAAAAATAATCATGTTTTTTATCTACTAATTTTACAACTTATGCTATTTTCATTAATTAATATATTCAATTTCACAAACCGCATGCAACTTCAATTAGTCCTCAAAGAGAAAAAAAACGCGCCACAAACTCTACCTCCAGGGTGGTGAGGAAACGGGTTTAATAATATATATACACTAAAAAAATTTATTTTTTTCAAATAATCACTTACTTGTCTATTATTAAATGTATACTTATTTGTTTAAACAAAATAATTATTGTTAGAATAAAATAAATTGTATTTGAGCCAAAAATTTGCGTATTTGAAAGAAATACAATTTAATTCGCTAAAATAATATTTATTATTCAATACAAATAAACACTTTCATTATAATAAACAAGTAATCAATTATTTGAAACAATAAATTTGTTTTTTTGTGTACTTTAATTATATGTTTAAATGTTTAAAAAAAATTTTTTATTATTACTTTTATAAAAAAAGTTAAAAAATTTTCAGTTACTAATAATAATAACAATCGTCTATTTACTACATTATTATAATCTTATGATTTTAAGAAATATCTTTTTTTACTTATAGTGATTATAATTAGGTATAATTAATTTAATATTAATTATTATCACCATTAATTTTAATTTTCAGTACTATTTATATATTACATTATATATATATATATATATATATGTAGTATATTATATTTATAATATAATATATATATAGTATATTTATTAATTTTTTGTTAATAAATATTTATAAAAACATTAATAAAAGTATATTTATATTATAAAGAATTTAAAAGTTCGCGCGTGAAATTAACCGGCTGTCGGTAAAAACAGGCATAGTCGCTCAGCTGAAGCGGGCGAATATGAGGAAAACGAAAAATAGGCACACCTACAAGAGTAAGCGCACGCTTTACACTTGTGTGTGTGGCCGTATGGTGGGAGGCGCACGGGCGGCATGGTGGGAGTGGAATTGGTGTGCAGCCTGGCACCACTGGTCCACAACCTCTAGGTCGGTTACTACACAACAGTGTTCCTCTTTTTTCACACCGTAAAAAGACGAAACTTAACACAAATGTCTATTTTCACGCCGTAAAATGACGTGTCTTTAGCCGATTGTCTACTTTCACACTGTTAAGTGACGTGACTTTAGCCAACTATCTATTTTCACGCCGTGAAAAGACGTGAGCTTAGGGTATTGTCTATATTCACTCCGTAAAATGACGCAATTTTAGACTATTGTCGACTTTCACGCTGTTAAATGACGTGACTATAGCCAACTGTCTATTTTCACGCCGTGAAAAGACGTGAGTTTAGGGTATTGTCTATATTCACTTCGTAAAATGACGTAGTTTTAGACTATTGTCGACTTTTGCGCTGTAAAATGACGTGACTTTAGCCAACGGTCTACTTTCAAACTGTAAAATGACGTGACTTTAGCCAACTGTCTATTTTCACGTCGTTAAAATACGTGACTTTAGACTATTTTCTATTTTTACGGCGTGAAAATATGTTACTTCGGAGAATTGTCTTTTTTCACGGCATAAAAAAACGTGAATTTAACTAGTTAATTATTTTCATTCCGTAAAAAGACGTTACTTTAGCCAGCTGTCTATTTTTACGCCGTAAATAGACGTGATATTAAACTATTTTCTATTTTCACGGCATGAAAATACTTTACTTCAGACTATTGTCTATTTTCACGTCGTGAAATGATTTAGCCAGCTGTCTATTTTCACGACCGTAAAAAGACGTGACTTTAGCCAAATGCCTTTTTAACGACATGAAAGGACGTAACTTTAGCCGTTTATTTATTTTCACGCTGTAAAAAGACGTGAGTTTAGGGTATTGTCTATATTCACTCCGTAAAATGACGTAGTTTTAGACTATTGTCGACTTTTACGCCGTAAAATGACGTGACATTAGCTAACGGTCTATTTTCACGTCGTGAAAAGACGTGGCTTTAGACTATTTTCTATTTTTACTGTGTGAAATTACGTTACTTTAGAGTATTGACTATTTTAACGGCATAAAAATTCGTGAATTTAGCTAGTTAATTATTTTCACTCCGTAAAAAGACGTAACTTTAGCCAGCTGTCTATTTTCACGCCGTAAACAGACGTGACATTAAACTATTTTCTATTTTCACGGCATGAAAATAAATATGCTTCAGACTATTGTCTATTTTCACGGCGTGAAAAGACGTGACTTTAGCCAGTTAATTATTTTCACGCCGTGAAAATAGACAATAGTCTAAAGTAACGTATTTTCACGCCGTGAACAGACGTGACATTAGCCAGCTGTCTATTTTCACGCCCGTTAAAAGACGTGACTGTAGCCAAATACCTCTTTAAAGACGTGAAAGGACGTAACTTTAGCCGTTTATTTATTTTCACGCCGTAAAATGACGTGGCTTCAGCCAAATATTTATTTTCACGGCGTAAAAATACGTGACTTTAGCCAGTCTAAATATTTATTTACTTATTATTAACAGAGTATAAGCCCATCAGCAGTGAGGACAGGAATGCTTCTAAATGCAGGACTCCCTGAGGCAATAATAGATCAAATTCCTATTCTTGAGACGAAGGACATTTTAGAAGCCGTTATCTTCGTTTTAGCGACACCGCCAAATGTTCAGGTAAAACTATATTTCATCGCACTATCATCATCATCATCATCATCATTACTATCTTTTTTTTCTTCGCGAATCATTCAAAGTAGCTATATTTTTGAAATCAAAATTAATATTCGAAATTTTTTTCTTACAGGTAAACGAGCTTACTTTAACGAGTCTTGGTCTACCCTCAAGCTAAAAAATATATATTCAATCTTGAAAATGTATTGAAATGTCGCGACAGATAAGGAGGGAACGATTTTTTTGCTCAAGAAAAATAGTGTTCACATATATATATATATATATATAAATCAATTTTTCAAATAAATGATTTAAAATCCTAATGTAACTATTTATCGGTGGTGCTTTGTATTATTATTATTTATATTGTTGTAATATATTTTTATTTTCTTATGATAAAATTAAAAATAAAATAAGAACAGAATCAAAATTTTTTTTTCTAATATAGAAAATCAAAAAATGAAAATTAGATCAATATTTATACAGAAGAATATTAATATTATATGATACTTTTTAGAGAAGATACGATTGTTTTTGAGTACCGAGCAAATAGTATTCTTTTCGAATCTCATAAAAATGTTTGAATCGTAAATGCATTTCAAAGTCATATAAAATAGTATATAAGGTCAATTTCAATTTTTAGGATTACGATGCAATTTATATTGTGCAGAAAGAGCAATAAATCGGAATTAATTTCCCATTGCAACTTAAAATAGTTAGTTATATATATACAATCTACTTTTGGTAATAAATTCACTGAATTAAATTTTTAAAGTGAAATTTTCTATATACAAAGTTTCTTAATTTAAAAGAACAAATTCACCTCCTCTAAAATATATAAATTCCTATTCATTAATTCCGCGATGCGTTCAGAAATTCATCATTTTTCCATAATTCCATAGTCTATTTATTAATTTCTTTCATTTAAATAACATTTTTTTAAAAAAAAAAAAAAAAAACATCGCAATTATAAACTAAATAACATCGCGATAAAAAAAATGATCTACATAATTGGAAATCGAATTTAATTATACAGTGAAGTCTGGGCTGTGTTGTTTAGCGCTAATTAAGAAAATTGAATATAAATAAATATATTTTGTTTCCTAAGGTAAATTACTTTTCGTCGTTGGAGAAAAAAAAATTTTTTAAAAAGAAAAAATGAAAAATACGCAAATTTTTTTTAAATTACAGATGCACAACTTATCCCTTTAATCTGCTTTAGTTTTCCGCACTTGTGTGAAATTTTAAATTAAAAAGAGATGAATTTACAAAATATTTTTAAAAATATTTTTAAAAATTAAAGAGCTAAAAAAAATATTTTTATGAAACAAAATTCAGAATTTAGTTTTTTTTTGTGATAATTTAGAAGAATTTGAAAATTTAAATACGAATTATTTGTTTCTCATTGTATTTGATATTATTATTTTTTTTTTTTTCTACACGAAATCTGTATTGTCGCGCAGATTGAGCGCCTTTCATTCAATATCCGGTGATTGAAGGTCTATTCTCGATTTTAATGATTGTTTTGCGGCTTCCCAGACCGTCAACTCTTTGAATCAACGGACAAGGTCCTTCCGAGGATTTGCTCGTTAAAAAAAAAAAAAAAAAAAAAAAAAAAATAATGTCACTCGAAACGCCGGAAATTCTTCAACGAATTCAAAAGTCCCATTTATTTTTTAAAATTCTCAATAAAAATTAAATTTAAAGTTCTCAAAAAAAAAAAAATTAGAGTATTAAAAGGTTTTAATAAAAAAAAATTCTGTAAAATTTTTTTTTTTTGCTACAACTAAAATAGAGTATTTTTGGTATCCTGCCTACCAAGTGGTAATTTTTGTGCAGGTATTTATTTTACCGACATATATATATAAATATAATAATAACACTAATTTATGTATATATATAGATGTCGGTAAAATAAATATTTATTTTACCGACGTGTATATAAATATAATAATAACACGCATTTCTATACCTATATAGATATCGGTAAAATAGATATCTGCACAAAATTACCAACTGATGGGAAAGATGACGTCATATTAAAATACTCTATAAGAATTAAAAAAAAATTTAAATCCTTTCTCTCTAAAATATCAACAAAAAAAAAAAATAAAATGAAAAAGAATGTGCAGTCAAAAATAGAAAAATTGTTACATACATATTAGAAAAAAATGAGCAAAAGGATTAATTAATAAAGGATTCTTCTTGCCAGCGTGAATCCCGAGTTAATTAAAACTATATATATATATATTCCCTCCAGAAATAAGATTTGCCATAATTATTTAAATCCAGAAAATCGAGGACACTTTATAAAGAGAAGAATATTAAATTATTTTTATTCTTTTTTCCAAAATCTAAATTATTATTATTACTATTATTATTATTATTATTATTATTATTATTATTATTATTATTATTATTATTATTATTATTATTATTATTATTATTACTATTATTATCATTGTTACTATTATTATTATTATTATAGTTTTTTTTATCATTTTTTTTACTATCGTCGTCGTATTCTTAATAAAAATATTTTGATATTTTTTTTTTGTATATTTAGATTCGAAATAAATTGAAGTGAAATTGATTTCTACGTCGATATATATACAATCGAAAATAATTGTTCCTCGACGAGATAGAGTCAAGTCTCTTCTCTTCTTCTTCTTCATCGTCTTATTCTCTTCTATATTCAACAATTTCAAGAGATATTCGATAACAAGATTAGCCTAATTAAACTTTTCTTCTTAAAAATTCTCAACTCTCTGGCTCTCAATTTTCTCATTCAGAATTTATAACAAAAAAAAAATTCTTACAGTCTTGCTAGTGAAGAAATTTTTTTTTGTTTTTTCCCCCCAACTATTTTTACATAACATTTATAATAATAAAAAAAAAAAAAAAACAATGATCAGTCGAATTCAATAGTTTTTTTTTATTTGTTAAAAAAAACCTCGATCAACGAAGTATAAAAAGACTCCTCTTAAAAATTTCAACTAAATGAAGGCCAAGAATTAAAAAAAAAGTTTAAAAAAATCAAATTTTTAAATTGGCAAAAAAATTGAATTTTTTTTTAAAAATATTTATTGATAATATCACTTCCGGCGCCTTGATATATATTATTACAATTTTCAAGGATTTATCAAATTTCTGTGATTATTGTCTCCTTTAATTTTGTGGTTAAAAATAATTTTATTTTTAAAATAATTATTTTCGCAAAATTATTTTTTTGGTAAATTATTTTTGATATTTTTTTTTTTTGTTTTTTTTTAATTCTCTATTAATTGTTTGTGTTTATTGATTAAATTTGAAAATTAGTCACCTCTCCTTTGTATCTCCGTGATTAATCGGAAAAATTGATATTGATCGAGATCTAGGCAATTGATAAAAGACGCTTCCTTATAAAAAAAAAAGTTTTATTTTTACATTAGGTGGCCTTTTATTTGAATTTTTTCACATTCCAATAAATATCTTGTTTGCTAAATCATATATAATTTTTTCTTAGTTAAATTTTTCTATATAAGAAAAAAAGCCAATTAACAAAAAAATGAATTAAAATTAATTTTTAAATTAAATTTTAACAAATAATTGGATTATTTATTTTTCGTAGAAAATTTGTTATCGATAATAACGAGTTTTTTATTTAAACATGAAACTTTAAGTGATATACATCTTTTTTGCTAAAAAATACTATTTTTATTTATGAGGCTTTTAAGAGATTTTTGAACTGCCTGGGGGAAAAAGTTTGGAATTAAATCTTTTGTTTCTCTATTTTTTGGCCGTTTGCCCGTCTCGTTAAGTGGGTAATTCATATAGTCAATGAAGTTATGAAGTTAACTAATTTTAATTGAAGCTATTTTTAGGACAAAAAATAAGACAGAAAAAAAGATTTTTTTTTTTTTAAACCGGAAATTAGAATTCTCAAGTTATCTTTTATTCTATAGAAATCTGAGAACATGAACTATCCCCCACTTGTGAAAACTTTTTTTTCCTTCGAATCTGTTCAAGTGAGAAAAGCAACTTAAGGTTCTTATCGTGATTCTAAAGTGAAAAGCTAACAGTATCAATTCAGCTCCAGTACAAGAATCTATTGCAAATTTTTATTATTTTTTTTTTTTGGTAAGATTATATTTAATTATTACAAAAAAAAAAAAATTTCCTTATAAATAAATTTTTTATATTTTTTGCAAAAAGGAATTTTAATTATTATACAAGATAATTAAATTTTCTTTCTCAAATTATCTTATGACCCACATTAAATGTTCTAATAAATTTAATTTTAACTTTTGACATTTGAACTTTGAAAAAAATACAATATTACCACGATGTAATTTAAAATTAAAATCATATTCAAGAGAAGTTAATTCCCTTCTCCCAACAACTTTTCTCATGTTTATAAAAATATTTTTTATGTTTTATTAAAAAAAAAAAAATTTATTTTAAAAATCTTTCAAAAAAAAAAAAAAAAAAAAAATGTAATTAAAAACGAGAACAGTGTTAAAGTTTTCTTTTTGGTATAAATAAAAATTCATGAAAATATTAAGCAACTGAAAATGTGCAAAATATTAAAAAATAATCGAGAAATTAAAAGTAAAAAAAATATTTGTTTCTTTAATTTATTTAAAAATAAATTTTCCAAATAAATATAACTAAAAATTTGCATTTAAAAAAAAAAAAAGTGTTGAAAGATTTTGTAATTTTGTAAATGATAAGATAACGTTACACATTTAGATTTACTGCTTTTCTTTACATTGAAATTAATTGAGGAAAAAATTAATGTATTAAATTAATAAATTAAATTACAAATTAAATTAGAAATTAAATTATTAAATTAAATTAATGAATTAAATTACAAATTAAATTAGAAATAAAATTATTAAATGAAATTAATAAATTAAATTAATGAATTAAAATGATTAAATTAAATTAATAAATTGAATTAAAATGATTAAATTAATTAATTGAATATTAAAATTAACAAAATTTGAACAATGAAATTTAAATTTCCCCAACAAGAAAACAAATTTTTTTTTTTTCATAAAAATAGAAATGAAAAATATAAATTTGTCGAATTTAATTCGAAAATGACTTATTTATTAAATGAATAAAAAAAAAATTCTTAAAAAGCGTAAACATTGTCTTTGAAAATTAATACCTTTCTATGTGTATACAAAAAAAAAAATGAGTGGAAAAATGATGAGTAGTAAAAAACGTACAACCCATAATTTTTTGCATGAAGAAATAAGTGTTAAAAGTTGAAGACAGGTGAGATTGGCTATAACAAGAAAGCAATTATTTAAGTCGAGAAGGCGCGTCGACAGCGAGAAAAACCGGAATCGCAAACCACGGAAGAACTTCGGCAATGCGCAACTTTAAAAGATTAATTGGTGTGTGTGGTTTTAATCGGTATTTTCTTCCACAGCCCGATGAATTCACGAAGTTTGGATACATATAAGTATATACAGATATACGATACATACAAATTTTATATATATATATATATATATATATATATATATGTATATACACAAATACATATACATATACAGAAAGTTAATTAAGGTTATTTCACGCCATGAATACAAAAAGTGATTTCTTTATTAATTATCAATAATTAAAATACCTCCTTTATCAATAACTATTTGATACAAAGAGATAGAGGGACTTGTATTTAAATTACGTGTAATTATTCATAAAATTGATTTTAATTGTCTACTTTTAATTCGTTTGAAATAAAATTAAAATATTTTTAAAAATTACATAATTTATTAATATTATGGGTTATGTTTATTTAATTTTTTTAATAATTGTAGTAATTAATTAAATTTGACTGTATTTATCATGATTTTTTTTGAAAGATAATAATAATAATGATAATAATAATGATAATAATAATAATAATAATAATAATAATAATAATAATAATAATAATCTTCTATTTTATTAAGTTAACAAATATCCAAAAGCGACACCGACACCGTGACCTCGACACCGTCCTTGGAAAATCTATTTTCACTTATTTTCAAATAAATCAAAATACTTTGCCATATGCTTTTAAAAAATCTTACATACTTTTTTTTGTAGCATGTTTTTTTCAATTTTAACCCGAAAAAGGGTTATTTTGCATTTTCATCCCAAAAAAGGGTTATTTTGCAATTTTATGCAATTTTTTTTACGAATTTTTGGATATATACCTTTAAAATTACTCTATTTTTAAAATGTTACTTATAAACAATTTTTTATGGTTTTTTTTATTATTTATTGTTGTTTTTTAAATTTTTTGTTAGGAACCTATAATATTGTGCCTAATTTTGGAAGTGTCATTGAAATCAATTGTTTTTAACTTAATAATTTTAACATTTCTTATTTTAAAACGAAACATCTTCTATTATATTAAGTTAACAAATTTCCAAAAGCGACACCGACACCGTGACCTCGACATCGTCCTTGGAAAATCTATTTTCACTTATTTTCAAATAAATCAAAATACTTTGCCATATGCTTTTAGAAAATCTTACATACTTTTTTTTGTAACTTTTTTTTTTAATTTTAACCCAAAAAAGGGTTATTTTGCATTTTCATTCCAAAAAAAGGGTTATTTTGCAATTTTATGCAATTTGCAAAATCTCCATGTGTTTGTGGGGCAATTTACAGCAATATAATATAATATAATATCGCTAGTAATAATAATAATACTAAATTCCAAAATTCGAAACTGACAATTATTGTCAAAATTTGTAATTTGACATATAAAATTTATTTTCGCTGACAAATTGAAATAATATAAAATATACAGCCTTCAAATTATAATCGCAATACTCGATTTGCTTGGAAGCACCTTGGCATTTAAAATAATGGCTTAACGCTCTGTTATATGTGCCTCATCGCTATGTCATTCTCACATATTACACTTTCTATCTATATGGTAAATGTGTAACTTTTAATTCGCAAAAAAAAAAAAAACAAAACAAAAGATTCCGCCTAATTCCCGACGTGTAAGTATTTATAATGCTTAATAGAAAATTAATCGTCTCTGACAAAATATGAGATTCTCGCCCCCCATGTGAAAGTTTTAGGGAAATTAATTTCTTTTCACTGTAAGTGATGTTCCTCTTTGTTTTTTTTGTTTCTACTTTTTATATATTTATTTATCCTGCACTACTCTCAGAAATTAATTTAAATATAATAACATTTAATGAGGGGATTTGAAAATTTTAATTTGAATAAAATAATAATTATTATAATTTATATATAATAATAATAATAATAATAATAATAATAATAATAATATATAATAATATATAATAATTAAGGTTCTTTTTTGTCCAATTTAATAACAATATTATTATTATCATTATTATATTAATCAGCTCTTTTAATCTTGTCACGAGAGCGCGATGCTCGAAATGCAAAACTAAAATTGTGCGTTCAAATCTAATTTTCCTTCGCGCATAATATATATAACAATTGAACGGGTAAACCTGTTTGGAATAAATTATCATTCTCATATATATATACGAATACGATAGGGAAAAAAAATTTTCCTATGGAAATCAAATTGTTTATCGCACTTGTGTGACACACACACCTACACCTACAAACAAAATCGATAAAATTAAATACAATATTATCTCTTGATGAATTTCTCGAAATATGAAATAATAATTAATTTCCTTCTTTTTCAATTAATTCTCAATAAATTCCTCTTTTTAAATTTTGTTTCATTAACTTACGGAGTTAATTCCCCTCGGCTTTAATTTCTGAGCTTTTACCTCACTTTTCTTAGAAATGAAAAAATTTGGAAAAATTGAAGAAATTAAAAAAAAAACTTCCTACTCCTTATTGAATTATTATCATCGAAGTAGTTCTCGTTTCAGTATAAATAAATACAATAAAAAAAAACTCGGTCGTTAAAAGGTCGCTTTTTCTCTATCAACGAGTTAGAATAAGAGATGTTTTCTCCACGCTCTGAATATTTTGGCGTGTTCCTCCTCTCGCTATAGGTGGAAGTTGGAGAAAAAGAAGAAGATCTATTCAAAGAACATATAGAGTGAAGTCGAAGTAATAAAGCTAAAGCATTCAGTCGTTGAATGGTCAGTTTATTTCTCGTCACTCACCCGCGCGCATCAAATAAACGTGAATTCCAAACAATAATTTTTGTAAACCAAAAAAAAAAAAGGATGACCCCCCACCCAAGAAAGAGGAAATGGAATCCTCGATGAAAATAAGAGGACACAATTCCTCGTCAAGTAAGCAAAAATTTTTTCCCATTATTTGAAATTTCAAGAATTTCTAATATTTGGGATGTGAAGAAGTTTGAAATCGAAAAAAAAACGAAATTAGTGTATTATTTTTTTAATTAATTTTTTTCTACAGATTCCTATGAGATGAGAGGTGTAATTTTGTGGCTAGCATTATTGCTAGGTACACATTTTATCGATGCGATACCAAGTAGGATTTCATCTTTTACAACAAATGCAGATGATTGTGATGATAAAAAAAGCAAACCTAACATCATTATTATTTTGGCTGACGATTTGGTAAAATTAAAAATTTTTTAAATTAAAATTAAAAAATTTTAAATTAAAATTTTAAATTGTAAAATTTAATTTTCATGGGAAAACCATTAATTCGTAAAAGATAATCAGTGATTACTAATTCAACACACCTATTCATTAGGGATGGAACGATGTTGGTTTTCACGGATCAAATCAAATATCAACACCGAATATCGATGCTCTCGCGTACAATGGTATAATTTTGAATAATCATTACGTGGCTCCATTATGTACGCCCAGTAGAGCTTCTCTTTTAACTGGAAAATATCCAATTCACATGGGATTACAACATCTTGTTCTTTTTGAACCAGAACCAAGAGGACTTCCGTTGAATGAAAAACTACTACCACAGGTAAAATTTCTAAAAAAGGGTTTCTGTATTTTTTCTTTTTTTAAATATCGATTTTTAGTATTTACAAGAAGGCGGTTACAAGACACACGCAATCGGAAAATGGCACCTGGGATATTATCACGAGAACTATACACCTACATTTCGTGGTTTTGACACACATTTTGGCTACTGGAATGGTTTTCAAGATTATTATTCTCACATTGTTGAATCGACAGTGAGTATTTGGTAAACTAATGGATTTTTTTTTTGCGTAATTCTATTTGAATATAGCTAAAAAATTTGTATCTCCCCCCAATAGAAAGAGGGATATCGAGGATTTGATATGAGAAGAAATATGAGCATCGCTTGGGATACTGCTGGAAAATATTCCACTGATTTATTTACTGATGAAGCAATTCGTCTAATTGATGAACACGATCAACGAGATCCTATGTTTATGTACCTAGCACATTTGGCACCACACACCGGTAATCAGGATAACCCTTTTCAAGCACCCGATGAAGAAATCGCTAAATTCTCCTACATTCAGGATCCCGAGAGAAGAATCTATGCAGGTTTGAATCTAATTCACGATTTTAGTTTACTACTAATTTTCATTAAAATTCTTCAAGTAAAAAATATTTGTGACGCGCTCTAAGGGCAATTTATGTTTAATACAGTTCGTGGAAAATATTTAATAAAAACTAATTTTAAATAATTTAATTAACATAAAAAACTGAACCTTCTTTCGTTAATTTAATTAATTTTTTAAATTATAATAAGCTAATGGTTAAAGAATAAATCTAACCTCAAATCAGTATCTGATCAATCTTGCTTAGTAAAATTTTGGTTTCCAAGTTTGTGTATGAATTCTAGCCTCATACTTTCGTATATCTATTGCATTTCTTTAATACGTGCTCTGGTGATGTTTGTTTTGTTTATCAATAATAGACTCGATATAAAACAAAACTTTTTTTCCCCTACTTCACTTACCTTTGCATTGGAGCTGCTTGCACATCATTATTCTCTGCTGGGCTAAAGTTTCATCCCACATTTACACCATTGGAAATTGTCTTTTTTTTTTGCATTTTACGAAATCTAAAAAACCTGATTGGCTGTCCGCAATCAGACTAATTGTAGAAATCCAAAAAGATTTTTTTTTTTTTGGAAAATGCAAAGAAATGAAAATTTCTGTGTAAATGTATTCTCCTTTTCGTCTCGGCGTCCATCTGAAACAAAACAATAAATAAAATTCAAAATTATTTAAACTTCATTTATTTAAAGTATTAATTTCAAAGAAATTAATTACAAATTGAAAAATTTTTAGCAATGGTTTCAAAATTGGATCAAAGTGTTGGAGATGTTATTGCAGCTTTAAGACGACGTGGAATGCTTGACAACAGTATCATTGTTTTCCTATCGGATAATGGAGCACCAACAATGGGAATTCATAGTAATCGAGGAAGTAATTATCCTCTACGTGGGGTAAGTTTGCTTCTATCATTGCGGTTAACCAAAATGAAAATTTTCTCATAGTCAAATACAATTAATTTCATGACCATCAAAGGAATTATTCCCTCGGATCATTCAATTTCAAATAATTTATTACAATTTAGATAAAAGAAACTCCTTGGGAGGGAGCAGTTCGTGGAGTTGCAGCAATTTGGAGTCCCTTAATCGAAAATCCAAAACGAGTCTCAAATAATCTAATGCACATTGCCGATTGGTTACCGACTTTATATTCAGCTGCAGGTATTAGAAGCTTTCTATTTTTTTAAATTTTCCTTTCAAATAAACAAAATAGCAAAAATTTTATATCAACTTTGCTATAATAGGTTTCGATTCAAGGAACCTAGGGACAATCGACGGAATTGATTTATGGTCGACCATTATCGCGGAGAAGAATAATCCACGATCAGAGATTTTGATAAACATTGATGAGATTGCAAACTACGCGGCGATTCGTCGTGGTGATTTTAAATATGTTATTGGTTCGACGAAAAATGGAGAATTATGGTACGGAGAAACCGGAAGACAAGAGAATCAAGAAACTGAAGGCTGTCTGCCAATCTATAATCCTCAAGAGATATTGATGAGTAAAGCGGGAGTCGCCATTTCCGGTATCATCACTTCTAAACAAATTCAACGAATGCGAATTGTTCGTGAGAATAAATCATCGCCACCAAGCTGGAAATCGAAAATTCAAATTCTCGCACCGTCGGAAATTATCAGACTGAGAGGCGACGCTGAAATTATTTGCAACATTCGAAAAGAAGATGAGGTTTTATTTTATAATTTTCCTTTCAAATTATTATTATTTTTTTAAATATAAATTTCTAAATTTACTTCACAGGTTACTTGTAATCCCATTGAAGCGCCATGTCTCTTTAACATCAAAGAAGATCCATGCGAGAGAATAAATCTCGCCAAATTACGACCTGTAATTCTAAAAACACTAGAGGACGCTTTATTGAAATATAAAGTAACAGCAATGCCGGCGAGTAATTTGGAAAATGATCGCAAGGCAAATCCAATATATTGGAATAACACTTGGACCAATTGGATGGATGATAATCCAATGAATGAATCAACAAAAAAAGTGGTACATGGACAAACAATAATTATTGCAATAATTGCCGTGATATTTGGTCTATTGATAATAGGAATGTTTGTTCTTATGGGTTTAAATTGTGCAAAAAAATCATTTCAAGAAAGTGGTTCATTCTTGGAACGTGATCCCATTCAGGATGATCAAAATAGTGGACCTGGTTCAATTGCTGTGCGAGATGAGAGACGAATTTCTCATTTTTCGAAAGATTTGACAAATTTCAAAGGAATTGATACATTTAAAGATGTGACAAAAAATATCGATTGACAAACAAGAAAGGGGTTCGCAAAAAATCGTATTCTATTTACTAGAATTAAAATTTTTTACATCTCTCATGATAAATGTGATAAACGTTAAATTCCGTTTTCTTTTCTTGTGATTTCTATTTCAAATAAGAGGAAACGGAAAAATTCGAGGAAAATTTGTTTTCTGTAAATCTAGTTTGAAGTATTTTTTTTTCATTAATTTAATTTATTTTAATTTAAATTTTTATTAACTACCTCCTGCGCGAACCTCATCGACTGGCGGTTTCGATCACGACAATATTTCCCTGAATATTGTTGTCGACTCAACAATATTCCGTCAGTAAATTTTGAATTGAAACAGGAAAACGTACTTGGAAATCAAGTATTTTTGTACATTCCAAATAATCAGAAATTTTTAAAAGAAAATAATTAAAGATTATTATTTTCTTTATTTGAAAAAATTCAAAAAGATAAATGGTTCATAGAAATAACAAGCAATTAATTTACATTAGATCTAAAATATAAAAATTTTTATATTTAATCACAAATTTTTTAGAAAAAATTTCAAATTTCGTGTATTAAAAAAAAATCAAATCTATTTTCAAGATTTGATTGTAAGTTGCAAGGGAGATTTTGTGCAATTTGTAAATATAGTTTCTAAGAGCACTTGTATGATGAAAGAAATAAAAAAGTAAAAATAAATGTTTGAAAACAAATATTTGTTTAACCGTTTTATGTATATTTAAATATTAATTATTAAAATTTATTATTTTACTCAAGTAAATAGAACGTTAAAAGCATTATCTTATCATAAGGAAAAAAAATAAAATTTTTGAATTTCTTTTAAAAATGTAAATTCTGCTATCTACGGCATAACATTTTCTCGATACAACATTAAGTTATTTCGTTTATTTACTATTTTTCATTTTTTGGTAATCAAAATAAAATGATTGCTCAATTATTATTTTATTTAACATTAACGAGTTTTGTTTTTATAAGTGGACAAGTTTCTGAAACAATAATAAATTTATCGCGAAGAAAAAATAAAACAAATACAAGACCAAATATTATTATGATCATAGCTGATGATTTGGTGAGTTTAATAATATTTGCAATATTAAATAGAAATTTAAATTGTTTTAAGAATTAATAACACTTATCAGGGATGGAATGATGTGAGTTTTCATGGATCAAATCAAATACCAACGCCAAATATCGATGCCCTTGGTTTTAATGGTTTAATTTTAAATAATCATTATGTAGCTCCACTATGTACACCCAGTAGATCTTCTCTTTTGACGGGAAAATATCCCATTCATACTGGAATGCAGCATAGTGTACTTTTAGAATCTGAACCACGGGGACTTCCTCTCAGCGAAAAATTACTTCCGCAGGTGAAATTTTCTCAAAAATATAACAGTAAAACAAAACAAAAAAAAATCAAAAATATTTAAAATTAAATTTTAGAATTAAATTAAAAATAACAATACAATTAAATAATTAAAAAAAATTAATAATTTGTTATAAAAGTATTTACAAGAAGTTGGATATAAGACCCATGCAATTGGAAAATGGCACCTGGGATATTATCGTAAAGAGTATACGCCAATTTATCGAGGATTCGACACTCATTTTGGCTATTGGAATGGCTTACAAGACTATTATACTCACATTGTTCAATCGACAGTAAAAACTTTTGAAAAAATAATTACATTTGGGATTATATTTAGCATATTTATTCTTTTTTAAAAAAAATTATTTTTACCCAAAAAGGAGGAAAAATATCGAGGATTTGATATGAGAAGAAATATGACTGTGGCTTGGGACACGGCTGGAAAATATTCCACCGATTTATTCACTGAAGAAGCAATTCGTTTGATTGATAAACACGATCAACGTGATCCAATGTTCATGTATCTGACTCATTTGGCACCACATACGGGAAATCAAGATAATCTTTTACAAGCACCCGAGGAAGAAATTGCTAAATTTTCCTATATTAAAAATCCCGAGAGAAGAATATATGCAGGTTTGAATCTAATTCATGATTTTAATTTACTATTAATTTTCTTTTAAATAAATAATAAAGAAATTTTGATCAGAGTGAAACTATCGTAAACATAACCTATAATTCGTTTGCTTCTTAGGTCCCCTTTCTATAGATAGCGTCATAAATTAATTAAAATGACTAAATGCAAAAAATTTTACAAACGCGAAATGAATATGCCAAACATAACCCCAAATATTTTTTTTAATCTAAAAAACTAAACCGATTTTTTAAATTTAACTTTACTTTCAATTAACGGAAAAATAATTAACCTAACCACAAATCAGTATCTGAACAGTCTTGTTCAGTAAAATTTTGGTTTCCAAGTTTGTGTATGAGTTCCAGCCTCATACTTTCGTATCTATTGCATTTCTTTAATACGTGCTCTGATGATGTTTGTTTTGTTTATCAATAATAGACTCGATATAAAACAAAACTTTTTTTTTTGCTTACAATTACCTTTGCTTTGAACCTGGACAACAATTGCAATTCTTCCTCAGCCAAATTGTTTCAAATTTCTTCTATCGTCTCGATGTTTATCTGAAATAAAATAATTGCGGAAACAAATAATAAGTTAAAATTCAAAAAATTAAATATTCAAGATAAAAGTTCATTCTCTAAATTTGCATTGAAAGTAATTCTAAATTTAAATTAAAAATACAAAAATAATTTCCAGCAATGGTTTCGAAATTGGACCAAAGTGTTGGAGAAGTTATCGCAGCTTTGAAACGTCGTGGAATGCTTGACAACAGTATCATTGTTTTCTTAGCGGACAATGGAGCTCCAACAATGGGAATTTATGCTAATCGAGGCAGTAATTATCCATTGCGTGGAGTAAGTTTCTGTCTCTTAATTTATATACATGAAAATGTTTCATCTTACCGTCAATGTAATTCCATTTTTTAATTTTAAAATACCTTTAGTAATAATAATAATAACTCCCTCCTTGGTGTGAGCAGATTATTTTCCATCCTGGGAAAAATAAAAACAAAATAATAATAATAATCGCCTTCAGATAAAAGCAAGTCCTTGGGAGGGAGCTGTTCGTGGAGTTGCAGCAATTTGGAGTCCTTTAATCCTGAATTCCAAAAGAGTCTCAAATCATTTGATGCACATTACCGATTGGCTGCCAACATTATATTCTGCTGCAGGTAGAAAATAAAAAGAAAATTAAATAAATACAAAAATACAAAACAAAAACAAATTTCAAAAATAGGTTGTGATCCTGCAACTCTTGGTGAAATTGATGGTAAAAATTTATGGTTGACTCTCACTATGGAAAAAAATAATCCACGCACTGAAATTCTCATTAATATTGACGAGATTGATAATTATTCAGCAATTCGTCGTAATGATTTTAAATATTTAATTGGTTCGGTGAATAATGGTGACTTTTGGTATGGCGAAACTGGAAGGCCCATGAATTTTTCAATTGAGGGTATTTCACCGAAATTCAATCCACAGAACGTTCTTCAAAGTAAAGCAGGAATTGCCATTTCTCAACTCAATTTAAGTTCAATTCATGAAATTGATGAGAAAAATATCTCGCAAAAAAGAAATTATATTGAAAGCCAAGAGAGACTCACTTCAAGGGAAATTTTACTTCTTCGACGTGATGCTGAGTTGATTTGTAACTTAAAAAAAGAAGTAAATTGATTAAAAAAAAATATATTAAAATACAAAATTAAATAAAGAAATAGAAATTATATATATAAAAAAAATGTTACAATATTTCTATTTTTCAAAAAGTTTCAAATTCTTTTTACTTTTAAATTGTAAAAAATATAATTTTGTTTTAAATAATAAATTTTTGAAACTTTTTGAAATTAATTTCTATTTTTCAAGAAATTAAATTTGTTTTCAGATCAATTGCAATCCAATTAAAGCGCCATGTCTCTTTAATATCAAAGATGATCCCTGCGAGAGAGTAAATCTCGCCAAGATTCGTCCTGATATTTTAAAACAATTGGAAACATCAATTTTATTATACAAAAAAACTTTGACGCCAGCCAGTAATGTTAAAAATGATCCAAAAGCAAATCCAATTAATTGGAATGGAATTTGGACCAATTGGAAAGATTGTCATCCAATTTTAAGCAAATAATTTAATTTCCATCCAATTTCGTTATTATACGTTAATATAAAATAAATTGTAATACAAAAAAAATATTACAATAAATGCCTATATGGCTCTTTATTAATAATAATAATAATAATAATCAACCATTTTGGGAACTCTTATTCTGTACAAAATTTTGCATGACTGATAAACACGATGACTGTCACATGTTTAAGTAAATTTTACATGTATACAATATCTAAAAATATAATTTACTTATTTATTATCATTCAATGAAAAATCACGATCTTATGAAAGAAAAAAAAATAATTTTTCTTTTTCATTTCTATTTTTTAAATATATTCACATTATTGAACGTGATTTAACGTTGGTTTATTATTTTTTTATTGAACAATGCACTGCATGAGAAAACGATTTTAAAAGGTTATGGCAGAGAAAAAAAAAAAAAAAATGATATCAAAAAAATAACCGAAATGTACAATTTATCATCAAGGCAACTCACATAAATACTTCACTTATTATACAATATTTTTTTTTTTATATATATATATATAGAATTATTTCATTTGTTGCTAAAATATATTACAATAGTTTGCACCTAAAAGTCTCTTTCATTTAAAATTCTTATCTAGATCATTTTTTTTTATTTGCATGTTTTTTTTTGTCTCTCACTTTTTTTTTAAGACTCATCTGATTTTCATCAGGTTTTTTTTTTAGTTTTTTATTATTGGCAGTTGCTTCCTACAAGGAATGTATTTCCAGGACGAAGCGAGAATGACTTTAGCTTCATTTGTCTTCTTTCATCACATGTGCATCACCTTCGGTGTGCTTGAAAATTGAAATTAAAATCCTTAAATTAAATTAAAGTTTTTTAACAAATTTTTTTAAGTTGTGGAATTTTAACAATTTAGCCAAATTGTTGATTTAATTTTAATATTTCAATACGGTTATTTTTTTGAATATAAAGTAATTTTTTTTTATTTAAAATTTTCTGAATTTTCAAAAAGAAAAAAAAATGGAAAATTTTTTTGTACAATTTTATCAAAACAATTTATGATAACTTACCTTTTGCCCCAAAGCCAGTTCATTAAAACGCTCGATTGACTCGGAACGTCTTTGGCTGTGAACAAATACAACAAATTTTTAATCGGAAAATTTCATTTCAAAAATTTAATAATTTGCGGGATATTTAAAAACAAAAATATTTTAACAAAATAAATTTAAAAAAAAAAAATCTGTACGAAAAATTATTTTTAAAAAGTGAAGTAAAATTTGATTAAATATTTGATAAACAAGTACTGCTAAATAGTAAATTAAAATATAAAAAATAAATAAAAAATATTATGAACCGTTAATAGAAAAATATTCGAAATATTTTTTTTTTTTTAAACACGAAATAAAATTAAAATTTTTGAAAATTGGATAAAGGAACATTTTTGAGAGTACATACAAATGGTATAATTGGCATTGATAAGTTTGGCTGCAGCTTCAGGCGGCAAAGTACTTAAAACATCTTTATGGGCAAGCAGGGACATTTGCTGTGTGTGCCTCAGCTCTCGATCATCTCTCAATCTCACGTCCTTTGAATGACCCACCGTGTGCAATTGAGAAAGTCTAAATGGGAAAAACTAGCTTACACAACTCGCCAGGAGCCAAATTAGAAAAAAAAAATTGAAGCCAAATTAAAAAAATTCTATTTCAATTCCTCAAAATTTAATTTTATGCGCTTCCAAAAATTACTATCTAAAAAAAATTCCCCAACTGCAAGATTCGTAACTGCAGGATTTCTAATTGCAAAATTTATAACTGCAGAATTCGTAACTCTAAGTTTCGTAACTGATTTTACAAAAGGATAATAACAATTTTCATAAAATTAAATTCAAAGAATTGCAATTACATTTCTTCAAAAAACTACAAATTACAAAGCATTAAAAAAAAAAACGAAACATAATTAAATTTCTCTATAAAACAAAAATCTAATTATCAACTAATTAACTATATGAAAAATAAAAAAAGAATCATACTTCTGAGCAAGAGCTTCCTTATTATCACCAATGGAGGAATCAAGCGCGTCTTTGGCAATTTCCACAGGTCCTTCGGATCTCGAAGGCGACGGATCCTCCACTAGCGGTAAACTTCCTGAACTCATTGACAAACTCTTAGTGGGACTTCCCGATCTTCTCATCTCCTCATTAATTCTAATTGCATTTGACAATCTCAATTGCAATGTATCCCTTTCCTCTAACAATTGCATCAGTTCCAATGTTAATTCCTCACATCTCACATCTCTCTGATGAAGCATATAGAGCGCCAAATCCAATTCATTTGCCGATGAATCCAAATTATCATCACTCGGTGAATTAGAATCATCCGTTTTTGTCACATGCCTCCTCAATGCATGTTGAATTAATTCCAATTCTTTTAATTTCTCCTCAATTTGTTGTTTCAATTCATTTATCTCATGATCACGCGTCTCAAGTATCATTTTCAAATCTATTAATTGTCGTTCCTCCTCATCGGATAGCGCTTGTAATTCCTCTATTCTCAATTCTTTGTCATGAATTTGTAATTTTAAATTTTGTATCTCAGCATCTTTTGTCACACTCAATTCAATTAGTCTACGATCTCTTTCGGCAAGATCATTACCAGCGTAGGCGATTTCGGCAATTTTCTTCTGCAATTGCTCATCGTGTGTTGAATCAATTTCCTCGATTTGATGTCGTAAATTCTCAATTTCTCTTTCTCTTAATTTCAAATCATTCAAAAGACCCTCATTCTCGGCTTGGAGTCTTGATCTCACCTAGTGAAATTAAATTTAATTATATACAATAAAATCTACCAAAATTAGCCTTAAATCTCCGAATTGACAAATTTTTTAGGAATAATTGGACTTAAGGAAGCAGAAATACTTTTAGAATTAATTTTATTTAAACTCACCTCCTCAATTTGTGTCTCCTTCTCCATTAGCATTCGTTCCAAATTTTCCTGACCCTCGACTCTTATTTGCTCCTTTTCGTTCATCAGCCTCTCGATCATCATTTTATCAACACCCGATGAATCCTCCATAAGTTGAGCGTCCTTTTCAGCTAAAATTTGCCTTAAATCCTGTACTTCCTGTTCCCATGCTCGTAAAGCATCACGTAATCTTTGATTCTCCTCCTCGTCCAATGAACGTTTCCTTCTACTCATCCTCGGCGATACCTCCTGTTGAATCTTCACTTCCTGCCGTTGTACCTCAAGTTCCTGTCTCAATGCTTTAATCTCCTGCTCTTTTTCACTAACTTGTTCCTTCAAATTTTGCGAAAATGACGCCAATGTCATTTCAAAATGCGCCTTCTCATTGTACAATTGATTCACCGTATCTTGTAGTTCCTGAATTATTTGTGTATAAGTATTTAAATTCAACGACGCTTCCAAATGATCGACTTGCAATTGTTTTTGACTCAATTGAGCACGTAATTGAACAATTTCATCAACATTATCATCATCATCATCACCCATACGGAAAATGGGAACATCATCAGCTGTTTTTCGTAAATTCTCCGAATCCTTACGTCCCTTCTCTGTTAAATCAGATTTTTCCGCAATTTTCTGTCGCAGTTCCTCATCTTTCTCGAATATTTTCTGTCGATGCTCTTCTTCTTTTTCAAAAATCATTTGACGTAATTCTTCCTCTTTCTCAATAATCTTCTGACGTAATTGTTCTTCATTTTCCACAATTTTTTGCCGAAATTCTTCATCTTTTTCAATTATTTTTCGTTGTAATTCCTCCTCCTGTTGGAAAATTTTCGTTTGCAATTGATTAACTATCAATTCATTGGCAGATAATTTTGTTTGAAGATCCTGGAAATTAGTTTCCCTTTCCTCTAATTCTTGCTTTTTAGTTTGAAGATCAAGTTGCAAAATATTATAACTCTCGGTTTTATTCTCCTCTAGATCGTTAAGTCTCTCGAGTTCTTGTTCATCAACTTGAAGTTTAGCAATAAGTTGCTGAATCTCAATACCACTTGTCTCCAATTCCTGTTGTGATTTCTGTAATTCCTGTTGAATCTCCTGAATAGTGGAATCTTTTTCCATTAATAATTTTCGTAATTCATTGAGTTCGTGTTCGTCTTGAATAATTTTATTCTGTAAATGTTGAACATTCTGCTCATGTGATTGTATAGCCGTTATATATTGTTGTAAATCATTTTCAAGGATCAATACCTTTTGAGTGAGTTCAGTTTCCTTTTGGATTTTCTCATCAAGAGCAGAGATTAATTTCTCAATTTCCTCTGCTTGAGTTTGTAGAACTTCATTTGTATTTTTTACCTCTTGTTTTAGGAGGAGAATTTCTTGATCTTTTTGTAAAATTAATTCTTGATCCAATCCCTTTTGAACGATTTCTTCCTCCTTTTGAAGGAGTAATTGTTTTAGATTTTCCACCTCTTGATTTTTGAGACTCATTTCCTCGGTGGATTTTTGAATCAAAAGCTGCAAATTCCCTTCTTCTTGAAGATTTTCAATGCAAATTTGCGATTCTTTTTGTAGATTTTCAATTTCCTGGATACGTTCCTTAAGAATTTGATCCAATTCCTCTTTTTCGGTTCGAGTTTGTTGCAGTTCATTACTAACACTAAGAAGCGATTCTTCAGATTCTTTACGTAAATTCTCCAATTCGGTGTCAAATTCCTCTTTTCTTTTAGAAACTTCCTCCTTTAGAAGATCGGAATTTTGCCTCATCACTTGAACCTGATCGTTCGCATCCATCAAACTCTGTTCATATTGTTTTCTCAATACATTATATTCGTCTTTCAATTTATCCAAATCTTTCTTTACCTCCATGTTAGTTTCGACAATTTTTTCCAATTCCACATTCCTTGCTGTTAATTTTTCCAATTCTTCACTATTATCATTTTCTTGAATTTTGGTCAATTTCTCCAATTTTGCTTCCAAAGCCAAACGATTTGTTTTCTGTTGAAATAGAGCTGCCTGCAACTCCTGATTCTCGGCATCCAATGCCATTGTTTTATCCTGTAATTGTTGAATCATGTCATCTTGTGGTATATCTTTTTGCAATATCTCGAGTTTATTGCTAATTTCACGATTTCTCAATTCTAGAACTTGCATTTCCATATCTTGTTTCTCTTTCATTTCAACGTGTCGTTCATTAGCTGCCATTAAAACATCCAAACGTTGCACTAAATTCTCCTTCTCCTTCAGTGTCACTGTTAATTCATTTTTAGCATCGGCTAAAGATTTCTCCAAACCGGTAATTTGTGAATTCATCTCATCACTAAACATCGAATCCAAATCACACATATCGCTTGTTAATTTACGTGATTTCAATTGTTGTTGCAAATTATCAACCTGGAATTTATATTCTTTTAATTTTTTAATCAATTTCCCGCATTTTGCCGAAATATTGCTGTTGTCTTCTAAAATTTTCGCTTTCTCCGCCTCGTGCGTTTGAATCTGATCCTGTAGTTCATCAATTTTTGTTTGTAGAATTTCCACATTTGGTAATGTAATCGGTAGAATTTCACTGGTAACTTCCGAATTGAAACCCCAACCTTCTTCCTCTACCCAAGAAGGTTCAACGGATTTTTCAACTTCATCAGGAATCAATTTTTCCGAATCCTCCAAATTCTTCAAAGCTAAAGTCAAATTCTCAACTTGAATAAGTAATTGATCTCTTTCACGTTGGGCAAGATTTAATTCAGTTTGCACATCTTGTAGACTTTTAATGGAAACTGTTGACTCCTTAGTATTCTCAAGGGCTCGCATAAGATCATTTACCTGCAACTGAAAGAGTTCGTTTTCACGTTGAATTTTACTGGCACGTTCCTCAAGTTCATGTACTCGACTATTATCACCCAAAGTTTTTACTTCATTTTCAAGCTGAAGAATCCGGAATCTACACAATTCTTGCGTTGCAATTAATTCCTCATTCTCAATTCTTATTCCTTCCAATTCTTTTAGTCGATTATTTGCAATTTCAAATTCCTTAATCCCTTCGCTTTGAAGTATTTCCAATTGTTCAAGTTTTAATGAGCGTTCCTCAATCTCCCGTGACAATTCACTGCAGAAATTTTCCTTCTCAATGAGAGCTTCCCTTAATCTGATAATTTCACTCTCATCATCATCATTTCCCGCTGATTCAGTGCCAAAGACTTTAGAAGCATCGAACAAAGGAGCAACTTCTCTTTTCGTTGTCAATTTCTCCGGATTCTCTAAATTCTCCCTAAGATTCTGTAATTGAATCCTCGTATCATCGAGTTCAGTCTGAAGATTCGCTTTTTCATTCGCCAATTCAATTTCCGCTGCCCTTGTTCTTTCCTCCAATGAAACATTCAAATTCTTAATTGCCTCAATTTTTTCCAACAACTCCTGATTCTCCTGCAAAGTGGCATTTAACTGAATCTTAATATCCTCATTAGTTGCCATCAGTGAATTATACTGCATCATTAAATCATTATACGACTCCTGAAGTGAACGATTTTGACCAAGATTATTAATTCTAATATTATCCTGCATTTGTACAAAATTAACCACCGAATTGGCGAGTTCATTATCCAAATTTTCAATCTGTGCATCACGTTCCTGTAATCTTGCCTCAAGTGTATGTACCAGTGTTTGACATTGATCGCATCTTTCACATTTTGTAAATGAATCATCAATCGACGATGACGATTGATCTTGATCATGTCCAACTGATTCCTTATCACGTTTTGCCATCAAATCAACAACTTCTAATTCTTTTTTCTCCAATTCAAGTTGAAGACGTTCGAGAAGAATTTTCCGTTCCTCCGTTTCTTTTTCCACATTCTCTAGAAGAATTTTCCTTTCCTCTGATTCTTTTTCAGCGTTCTCAAGTCTTTCATTAATTTGCGTATTCTTGGAAGACAACATTCCATTAACAGTTCTTAAAGTTTGAATTATTGACAATTGTTCAACGTACTCCGTTTCCATCACCTGCATTCGAACACTTAATTCCCTAACATTATCTTTTGCTTCAACAAGTTCTAATTGTTGTTTCTTTAATTTCTCCAAAATTATCTCAAATGATTCCTCTTCCATTTCGTCGATTGTTCTCATTAGAATTTTCAATCTTTCTCTAGCTTCATTCAATTCAATGACCAATCTCTCGATATTCGTCGAAGTCTCATTTTTCAAATTTACAATTTCATTCTCCATTTCTTTGCGAATATTATCTTTAATGACAATTTCATTTACCGCCTCTTCGAGTTGAGATTCTTTACGAATTAATTCATTCGCTTGTTCCTGTAGAATTTTTTCTTTCGCCACTAGATCAACATCCTTTTCATGAATAAGAGAATTTTTTGCCATAATTTCTTGATTTAAAATTTCCTTTTCATTTTTCACATCAATTAATTCTTGTTCCATATTTTTAACACGTGATTCCAATTCTTCGCAGAGTGCTGATTTTTTTTTTAAATTTGCCACCAATTTTTTCATTTTCTCCAATTGTTTTTGTGATTTTTCACCCGATTCAATGAGTTGTTGCTCGAGATCAATGATTTTTGTCTCGAGCGTCTGTTTTATTTCATCGCTAACATTTTGTTTAGCCAAATTTTGTGATTCTTTTAATTCAACTTTTAAATTCTCCGTCTCCTGTACTTTGTTTTGTAGATCCTCAATTATTTCCTCAAGTCTTTTATTTTGCATATTCATATCGTCGACGTGTTTCAATTTTAATTGCTCCAGATTTTGATAGGCTTGATTCAATTCTAGTTTAAGATCCTCAGCATATTTACCATTGGAATCTAATAAATTCTGAAGATAATTGATTTGTTTTTCACTCTCGGCTTTTTGGAATTCTGCATCGATTTTAAGATCATCTGTTACTTTCCAATTGGTTTCAATTTGTGCCTCAAGATTTTTGATTTTTTCCTCCTGAATCTCGATATTTGTTTCATAACTCTTATCCTTTTCACTGAATTCCTCCTTTGACAACTGAAGTTGAGATTTCAATTCCTCAATATGCTTTTTAGCGGAAGTGATTTCCCATTTACGGGAAACTTTAAGATCATTAACTTCTTCGGTTAGGGAAACAATTATAGAATCCTTTTGTTGAAGATCGGATTTTCTTTGCTCGAGTTCATCTTGTAGGGAATCAATGGTGATCATTTCATTCTGTAGCTGTGCGTACTTATCAGTGAGATCTTTCTCTTTATTTTTAATCTTCTCCTTCAATTGTGCAATCTCCTTATCCTTCTCCTCGAGTATTTTACCCTCTTCTTGTAATTTTGCCTCAAAAATACCAATCGTTGTATTTAATTCCTCCTTTAGGGATTTTAATACCTCTTCCTTTTGCTCGGCTTCTTGATGTAAACGTCTATTTTCCTGTTGAAGATCCTCAAGACCCTGTTCAATCAATATTTTACCATTTTCCAAATCGTTCATCTTTATTTCCATATCCTCGCATCTACATTTCCATTCATCGATAACTTTTATTGAATCTTCAAGTTCTTTACGCAATATTTCAGTATCTTGACCTTTTGCTTCGTATTTTTCAATTTCAACAATTTTTCTCTCCAATTCCTCTTCTTTATTAACCAATTTCTCTTTCATTTCATCCATCATTTCTTTTTGCTCCTCAATTAATTTTCTACATGATTCTATTTCATTCTCCAATGTTTCAATTGTGACAATTTGTGATTCTTTAAATTTCTCCAATTTTTCACTTTCTTTTAGATTTTCAATTTCTCCCAAAAGTTCATTGCGTTCTTTTTCTAATTTTTCAATACGTACATTATCATTTGTATTTTCCAATTTTTCTTCTAATTTCGTTAATTTTATAATAAGATTATTATTCTCACGTATCAACATTTCCATTTTAATTCCACTATCACTATGTTCGGGAATTTTTTCAAACGATTCCGTTGAACCAGTATCGGATGATCCTTTTTCTTCAATTTTACTTAATTTCATAATCAATTCATTATTCTCACGTGTCAATGCATCAATTCTTTTGACTAATTCTGTTTTATCATTAACATTTATTGTCTCAAATAATTCAGTTGATTCAATATTAATTTCCATTTTCTCCTCTTCGAGTGTTGATAATTTTTTTAATAATTCCGTATTTCTTTGTGATATCTCATCAATTTTTTTCAATAATTCACTACGATCAGTTTCTTGTAATGTTTCAAATGATTCAGTTGAACCTGAAGAATCAGATGTTCCTTTTGTTGTTAATTTTTGTTGTAATTCTTCATTTTCTTTAGTTAGTACCTGAATTTTTTGTTGTAATTCACACAATTGTTTCCCCTCTTTTTGTTGTTGTATTTTATTATTTACCTCGAGTTGTTCCTCTAAATCGACAACTTTCATTTCAGCTGTTACACGTAAATTTTCTGATTCTGCATTTTCTTCCTCCAATGCCGATATCTCTTGTTTAACTGAATGAAGTTCTGTAAATTTTTTTTTTTAAAAACAAAATTTTCAAACAATTTTCACAATAAAATTTGTGAAATATTGGGAAATAAAATTCAAGCTAATAAAAGCAATTTTAAAAAATGAAATTAATTTATCAAAATTACTAAAAAATTCTGATTTTGTAAAATTATAAAAATAGTATTTTTTTGGCAAAAAAAAAAGGGGGTGGGGGTTTGTCAAAGCATTAAGGAAAAATTACCTTGCATAAGATCTAGCTTCTGATTTTCTAAAGCAGCAATCGCATCGATGTGACCTTGAATTTCTTTCGTTTGAGCATTGACCTTACCTTCGAGGTCAGAAATTTGTTCTTTCCAATCTCCTGCGGATGCTGTAGAAATCGCATAATTTCCGAATATTTGCATTTTTTTAAAAAAATTGTTTTTACTTGTTTTTTAATTTTTTTTTTTTTTTTTTTTTAATTCAAAAAATTCAAACCAAAAAGAAAAAACTAAAAAAAAGCTAAATTCACGGACAATTGACAACAATCCCAATGGAAAGCAAAGCAACGTCACTTATTCAAAAAGCAGTCGCTTATTATTTTCGAAAAAGCAATTTTATTATTTATTTCGAATTACGATACTATTAGTGTTATTATTTTTATCACATTTCTATTATTGTTACTATTTTTTTTTTTAATATTATTATTGTAAATTAACCATTTTTAAAGGCAATCAAATTTACACAAAATGTCAACGGTTATTTTTTTTTTTAGTTAATATTCAAAATATATTAATAACTAGCGTTCAAAATTAATTTAAAAATATGTACAATATTTTTTTTTCCGAAAAATTCTAAATTAGCGTTTTTTTTTTTGTCTTTTTCTCTCTCGATTAAAAAAAAAGGAAAAAAAAAGGTTCGAATAGAACATTCTCTATATTTTATTTTGAATAAATAAGATAAAAAAAATTAATTTTATTTCGAACACAAATTTCCAAATTTAGAAAGTAAATTAATTTTTTTTTTCGGAATCAAATTTTCCTTTTAATCAACAATAAAAATTAATTATAGAAAATATATTTTTGCAACAAATTTAAAATTCAATAAATTTGATTTAAAAAGGTATTTGTAATGATTAATTTTATAAATGAATTTTTAAAAAAATTATTGAATTAAAGTTTGTTAAAATTTCAAAGAAAAAAGTTTTACAATTCAGATCATTATACAAAAAAAATTTAGTTATTAATTTTTGCTAATTAAATTATTTTTAAATTCAATTATAAGAATTCATTTTTAATTATTTTTTAATCGAATTATAAATTCTAAATTGTTCGAGACTAGATTAAATTAAATTTTTCTTGAATAAAATATTTTCTAAATAGTTGTTAATTATTATTATTATTTAACAGTTTTTTAGAATACTTATCAATATAAAAAATAATTTTTTTTTTCGTTCAAAACAAAATTTAAAGAATGTTCTCAAAACAAAAAAAAAAACAAAACAAAAAATGAAATTCCATGCAAAAATAAAATTCAAAACTACAAACTATGCAATCCTATCACTAAAAATCAGAGTTGAGCAAACTTTGACAAGTAAGAAAGTAGGTACCATGTTATGCCTAGGCAATAAAAAAAAAATTCAAATTAAAAATTCGATTAGTGAAATCTAAAAATAATCTCAAATTTAAAAAATAAAGAAATAAATAAACATTCAAGAAAAAAAAAATTAATCGAACGCTATTAAAAATCGTACCGTAGGGAGGGGGAAAAAGGAGATCCATCACCAATTTAGAAAAAAAAAAAATAATAATAAACAACTTTTATGAAAAATGTTATGAAAAAAAAAAAAACCCCGTTCATGTTAATTTTTTTACGCGTGAAATTGAAACGCATTTGAATATAATAATAATTTTTTTTGTCATTGTTTAGAAATTATTCAAAAATATAATCGAGAGAAATATTTTAGCAAAAAAATATATTAAGGAATTTGTAATTTTTTTCTAAAAAAAAAAAAATTGTTACATTAATTATTTATTTAGCTGAAATTTATATTTTTCTTAAATGAAAAAAATATTATTTATTTATTTAGAAAAATATGAAAAATTTCCAAATAAATGAGAATTAAAATTAGAGTTTCTATTTTGAAGGAATTTTTCCCATATTCTTATAAATAATTATCATTTTTTGTCAGAATTTTTTTTTTAATTTTAATTAAAATTTCGAAAAAAATATTCAAATGCGTCTCTTTAATAAATTTTTTTTAAAGTGCAAAAATTATTACACAATTCAAATATTTACAACCTAATATAAATATAAGTTTCAATTTTCCTCGTTAAATTATTCAAAAAAAAAAATTTTTTTTTTTTGTTTAATTTTGCCAATAAGCAAATATTGAGAAATAGTTTTTTTTTTCCTTTAAAATGAATTTTTACAAAAATATGAATTGAAAAAAAAAATGGAAAAAAACCCCCAATGGAATAAAACTGAATAAATGAATTGATAAAGAAATTAATTAAATGCGAATAAGAACGAATAAAAGAAAAAGAAAAAAATGGCATATAGGTAAAAGACGATGGATAATGACGGCACGAGAAAAAATCCGTCCTATGGCTCCTACCTTTAAGCTCGTCAAAGTCTACCAGACTCAGCTGAAGGTTACCTTTCTCCTCCTCAAGAACTGCCACCTGGTTTCCAAGTCTCACCAATTCTGCGTTTACGTCTGATACCTGTGATAATTTATTAATATTAATAATTAATTAATTAATTAATTAGTTGACTTAATAATTAATTAATCAGATAAATAATTAATTGTTTATTAATTAAGTAGATAATTAATTAATTGATATTAATTAAGTGAATAATTATTTAATTATAAATTAATTAATTAAATAATTATTTAACTATTATTTAATTAAGTAAACAATTATTTTAACAAGATAATTATTTAATTATTAATTAACTAAATAATTATTCAACTATTATTTAATTAAGAAACTAAATAATTAACTAATTAATTAAATATTATTTATTTATTTGTAGTTAAATAACTAATTATTTATTTACACTTCAAAAATTCTTAAAGTTCCGTTTTTTAAAATTTGTTCAAGTTTCATTTAAAAAATTTATTCCAAACTTCGAATTTAAAATTTTTGCATTATTTTTAGTTTTAACGGACAAAAAAAATTTCAAACAATTATTAAGTTTTACAAATTTTTAAATAAAATTTTTTTTTTTTAAATAATTAAAATGCAGAAGATTTTAAATTTGAAATAAATTTTCTACAACTTAAAAATTTTTTTTTCTTTTAATTTCTGATAATTCAATTTTAATTTTTTTTTAAACTTTTCTCAAATAATTAAATTCTTAAAGAACTATTAAAATTATTAAAAATAATTGAATTTTTTAAAAAAAGTTACAATTGAAATTTTTAGAAATAATTGAATTTTAAAAGATTTTGTTAAATTTCAGACACAATATTAAATTTTACAGAATTAAAAATAATTTATCGAATAATTTTAGATAACCATTTTCAAAAAATAATTGAATTTTCGTAGATTTAAAGTTTAGATTTTTTGAAAATAATTGAACTTTAAGTGAGTTTTTATTTAAATTTTTTCTAATTTTTGTTGATAAAGAATTTATTAGAAAATAACAGAAAAAAAAAATTGAACTCTAAAATTGTTGCATTTTTTTTTAGTTTTAACGGTCAAAAAAAATTTTCTAACAATTATTAAGTTTTACAAATTTTTAAATAATTTTTTTTTTTAAATAATTAAAATACAGAAGATTTTAAATTTGAAATAAATTTTCTACAATTTTAAAGTTTTTTTTTCTTTTAATTTCTGATAATTCAATTTTAATTTTTTTTTAAACTTTTCTCAAATAATTAAATTCTTAAAGAACTATTAAAATTATTAAAAATAATTGAATTTTAAAAAAAGTTACAATTGAAATTTTTAGAAATAATTGAATTTTAAAAGATTTTGTTAAATTTCAGACAATAATTAAATTTTACAGAATTAAAAATAATTTATCGAATAATTTTAGATAACCATTTTCAAAAAATAAATGAATTTTCGAAGATTTAAAATTTAGATTTTTTGAAAATAATTAAACTTTAAGTGAGTTTTTATTAAAATTTTTTCTAATTTTTGTTGATAAAGAATTTATAAAAAAAATAACAGAAAAAAAATTGAACTCTAAAATTTTTAATTGAAAAATATTTTCAAATAATTGAATTTTCGAAATATATTATAAAAATAATTTAATTTCGGAAGAGTTACAATTGAAGTTACTAAATTTCAAAAAGTTTCAGAAAATTTTAGAAATAATTAAATTTTAGAAAGTTTCAAATTGAAATTTTTAAAAATTGAACTTTAAGTAAATTTTTAAAAAAATTTTTGTTGATTTCTGTCGATAAAAAATTTATTAGAAATTACTAAAAAAAAAAAATTGAACTCTAAAATTTTTAAAAAATTGAAAAATATTTTCAAATAATCAAATTTTCAAAGAATATTATAAAAATATTTTAATTTCCAAAAAATTATAATTGCAATTATTAAATTTCAGAAAGATTTAGAAAATTTTTGAAATAATTAAATTTTACAAAGTTTTAAATTATTGAATTTCATAAAATTTTAACTTGAAAAATAATTTATGAATTTATGAAGAATTTCATTAAAATTATTGAAAATAATTAATTTAGAAAAGAATTTTAGAAAATTTTGATTAAATAAAGAAAAAAATTCTTGTAATGTAGAAAAAGAAAATAATTCAAAAAAGTCTCATCTTATTAAAATTATTCGAAAAAAAATCGTATTTTCAAAAAAGGAACTTAGAAAAAATAAAAAAAAGAAAATTTTCAATTCTTACCTTTCGGAAGCTCTCTAATTGACGTTGAAGATTTTTCACCTTACTCTTGTGTTGCGCTTTCATTTTAATTAATCCCTTATTAATTTCTTCATTTTCTTTTGTTAATTTCAATAATTTTTCATCAGCCTTTTTACTCTCGGTTGGAATTTTCATAATAAGTTCATTTTTTTCACTCTCCAAATCTGTGACAATTTTTTCTAAATCAATAACTTTATTTGATATCTCATCATTTTTCAATAATAATTCATTCACTTGTTTTTCTAATTCAACTTTTGATTCCTCTTCCAATAATTGATTAGATTTCTTTAATTCCTCAATTAAACTTTCAAGTTCAGCAATTCTATTATCTTTCTCAACAATAATACCATTAGTTCCATTTGTCGATTGTAATTGAATAATTTTATTTTGCAATTCAACATTATCTTTTTGTAATTGAAATTTCTCATCTTGCAATTGTCGATTATTTTCATTGATTTTCTCAAATTTATATTTTAAATCATCAATTTCAGTTGATTGCAATGTTACACCAAGATTTGATTCCAATTTAAATATTATTTCCTTTGATTCCGCCAATTTAATTTCACGTTCCTCCAATTGTTGTAAAAGATGTTCAATTTTTGTTTTTAATGATGTTTCAACGAGAATAAAATTTTCTTGCATTGATTTCATTGCATCCTTAGTGTCGGCCAATGTATCCATTGTTGATCGTGAAAAATCATTAGTTGCCAATTCGGCAATTTTTTGATTATTCAATTGGTCCTGTAATCTGTAATTAATTTTAAGAAAAATTAAAAAATTTCTTGAAATAAAAGAAAATAAAATTAAAAAAATTTACCGATTGAGCGTTTCTTCTAATTCTATTGTTTTATCAGTTTTCTCTTGCAATTGTTCGAGAAGATTGTCATTTTTACTTCTCAATGATGTCTCTAATAGTATAAAATGTTCTTGCATTGTTCGCATCTCGTCTTTTGTATCCTCAAGTGTATCCAATGTTGTTTTTCCCTTTAGTGAAAGATCCGCAGACATTAATGTCACTGCTTTTGTTTTTGAATCAATAACCGAATCTTTTTCCCTTAAATTTTCACGTAGATCAATATTAATTGCCTCTAATTCAACAATTCGATTGCTAAGCTCGGCAATTTTATTATCCTTATCTTGTTGGAAGCTCATTTGAATTAATGGCGCTGCACCCTGTTAAAAAAAAAAGAAATTATTTTAATGGAAAATTATTAGGTATTTATAAATTTAATTAATTTTAAATAAAACCTGTGATAAAACGACGGGTGTTATTGGCAATTGTTGTTCTCGTTCATCGAGTTGTTGTCGAATTGCTTCAACTTTTTCCTCAACGGCACGTTTACTTTCAGTAATTTCACTTCTTCGTTGTTCAAATATTTTTTTATCCTCCGCCAATTTTCTTTGTAATAATGATGATTTTGCTTTTGGTGTTTTTGCCTGACTAATATCGTCCACATCATCATCATCGATTGTCTCCGAAAATAATGACGACGATACATCTGAAATAATTGATTTTGGCGTCGATTCACCCGATGTATTTTCATCTTTATTTTTTCTTTTCGATAATTTTGCTCTTGTTTTGAATTTCGTTAATTTCCTTGCGTACTCCTGTTTTAAAATTTTATTTTTAATTATTAAAACTAGCAATATTAAACGCGCGCAAGCGCGCCAAATTGAGTATTTAATTGTTTGTTATAAAGAAATTAAAGATTAATATTATCAATAATAATTTAAATTTATTAGAATATTATTACATATTAAATGATAATAATGAAAATTATTATTATATGTTATTAAATTATATATAAAATTGAATTATTTTCCAAATTTTCAATTTAAAATTCAATTATTTATCAAGTTTTCAATTTAAAATTAAATAAAATTCAAATATTACCCGAAATTTTAATTCAACATCAACTTAAATTAAATTATTATCCAAAATTTCAATTAAAATTCAATTATTTTCCAAAATTTCGAGTCAAAATTAATTATTATCAAAATTTTCAATCAACAATCAACTAAAATTAATTATTATCAAAATTTTCAATCAACTAAAATTAAATTATTTTCAAAATTTTCAATTTAAAATTCAATTATTTACCAAGTTTTCAATTTAAAATAAAATAAAATTCAATTATTTTTTAAAATTTTCTATTCAAAATTAATTATCGAAATTTTCAATTAAAAATGAACTTAAATTAAATTATTATCGAAAATTTCAATTAAAATTCAATTATTACCCGAAATTTTAATTCAACATCAACTTAAATTAAATTATTATCCAAAATATCAATTAAAATTCAATTATTTTCCAAAATTTCGAGTCAAAATTAATTATTATAAAAATTTTCAATCAGCAATCAACTAAAATTAATTATTTTCAAATTTTCAATCAACTAAGATTAAATTATTTTCAAAATTTTCAATTTAAAATTCAATTATTTACCAAGTTTTCAATTTAAAATAAAATAAAATTCAATTATTTTTTAAAATTTTTATTCAAAATTAATTATTGAAATTTTCAATTAAAAATGAACTTAAATTAAATTATTATCGAAAATTTCAATTAAAATTCAATTATTACCCGAAATTTTAATCCAAAATCAACTTAAATTAAATTATTATCCAAAATTTCAATTAAAATTTAATTATTTTCCAAAATTTCGAGTCAAAATTAATTATTATCAAAATTTTCAATCAGCAATCAACTAAAATTAATTATTTTCCAATTTTCAATCAACAATCAACTAAAATTAAATTATTTTCAAATTTTCAATTTAAAATTCAATTATTTACCAAGTTTTCAATTTAAAATAAAATAAAATTCAATTATTTTTTAAAATTTCTATTCAAAATTAATTATCGAAATTTTCAATTAAAAATGAACTTAAATTAAATTATTATCCAAAATTTCAATTAAAATTCAATTATTTTCCAAAATTTCGAGACAAAATTAATTATTATCAAAATTTTCAATCAGCAATCAACTAAAATTAATTACTTTTAAAATTTTCAATCAACAATCAACTAAAATTAAATTATTTTCAAATTTTCAATTTAAAATTCAATTATTTACCAAGTTTTCAATTTAAAATAAAATAAAATTCAATTATTTTTTAAAATTTCGATTCAAAATTAATTATCGAAACAATGCCAAAAAAAACATTGAAAAATTTTAACCAACACAAAATAATGTCAAACAATACATTTAAAAAAAAGCAAAAGACCTATAACAAATACTAACTTCAGGTGTGGACAGAATGTACGAAAGATATTCACGATTATTATATGTAATAATTATAATTCCTTTTTTTAATTTATTTGTTATTTTACTATTACTGTATTTTTTTTTAATTTCTAATTTTATTTATTATTTATTTTTAAAAAATAAAAAATACTTTTGTTTAAAAAATTGCAATAAATGAACAAACAGAATAGAAAAAAATGATGTAATCTGTAAATAAAAGTAAATTTTAAAAAATAAAAAAATTTTCTTGGGAAATTAAAAAAAGGAAATTAATTTTCGAAAAAAAAAAGAATAAAACCTGAATTTCCTCCTCCTTTTTCCGAAGACTCTGCTTATTGCGAAGCATAATATCCTTGAGTGATTCTAATTGACTTTTACTTTGTTCACAAGATTCCTTGAGATTAACACCAGGTTCATCCTCAGATGATTGTGATGGTGGTGGACCACCCTCCATTGGTCCTGGTGGTTCCTCTGATGTACTCCACATCGCGAACTGTATTAATAATATTAAAATTAAATACCACTTCATTATTTAAACTATAAAATTTTCTTTTTACAATTTTTCCCCATAAATCACCAAAAACTAATTTTTCTTTTTTTTTTTATTAATTTTTCCTTCAAATCAAATAATGTTTTGTGAAAAATTTTTTTTTTCCAATATGACTAGACCAAGTCTCACCCACTGCTCTCATTTTTTTTTTTTTTCGCGACTAATTGGATAGGCAAACGACTAGGGTAAACTAATTATGTTAGCAGAAGGAAAGAGAGAGATAAGAATATATTCAAACCCTTTGCCATGGTCGTTTGAAAATTACGTGACTTACAAGGGTATTTTCTGTCTCCCTCTCTTATTTTTTGCTTCCTTGATTAAATAACTCAATTATTGGGAATAATTTTTCAAATTAAAATTTTCTCAAAAATAACCCCCAAAAAAAAAAAATAAATAAATAAATAATTCGTAAATATCAATGTCGTTTAAATGAATTAGTCTCAAGGTTCTTTTTTTCTAGGTTAATATACAATTTAAGGGTCTTCTAAATATCGCAAAAAAATAATTAGTAAATAAATATCCAATTACGAAAGTGTAAAAAAACGAATTCGTTTCGAAAAAAAAGGGAAAGTTTCAACATAACCTCAAAAATGTTCAATTACGAAAAGTACGAAAATAAAGAAAACTTTCCTTCTCACGAGTTAAATTAATTTTTTTTTTTTCTAAATCAAATTTAATTCTTTAAAGAGAAAACAAAATTCCCTATTTTGATAATAAAATACACAAACGAATTGCAATAATGAAAATAAATATTTAGGGTTATGTCAACTAAAATTGTTATTTAATCACAATTTATCATATTAAAATGCGTGAAAAAAAGTTTCTGACACTGGAAATATTATTCTAAATATTGAAAATAATTATAAATACTACCCTTACTTACGTTTTATTTGTATTTTTTCCGATGTCAAGATGTTATTAACACGTCACTAGTTGACATAATTTTCCTACACGCACACAACAGAGATTATTATTAATGCAATAGAAAAAATAATACAATTGCCAAATATAGAGACTTTTTTTGAATTTTCATTTGTTAATTAATATCACATTAATAAAGAGTCTTCTTATCTATAGCGAATAATAAAAAAATCACTTATGATTAACAATATCGAAACCATTTTTCGATTTATTCGCCTCCACCGGAAACTGTTGGATTTAAATCACCACTGCGCATACGGCGCGACGCAGAACGTAATTTTCAAATATACAAAATTTTTTCTCTAAAACTGTTTTTTTTTTTAGAAATGTTTAAAGAAATATTTTCCGAATATTTTTAGAGTATTATTAGAATATTATTAGAATATTTTTTGGACTATTTTTACAATATTTTTACAATATTTGAAATATTTTTAGAATTGAATTTTTAAATATACAAATTTTTAAACAACTAACCTAACCTAACCTAAAATCCAACTTCCGTCTATTGGTATTTTGCAATAGAAACAAATACACAAAGAAATTAATCCGAAAAAAGATGACATTTTGAGGTTATGTCGAACCGGTGAATTCGTGAATTGAAAATAAAATCGCAATTGTAGAGTAAATTTGATAATTTTTTTTTTTTTGCATTATAATTAAAAAGGGAAAATCGAGAGTATTTTATAATAAATATATTTCTTAAATTAGAAATTCGCGCGCATGGGAAAAAAAAGGTTATTTTTACGATTGCAAAAGTTAGTCACTATTCGCGCACCATATATATACATAGATCAGGAAAGTTTATATATTCTCGCTCATATATATATAAAATTATGCTCTATATAGAGCAAGTTTCTAACCGAACAGAAGGAATTAGCAACGGCGCATTTGCCCGTCAGTGTTGAGCGTCTGCGTCTATCGAACGTTGTTATTCTCTGCACAAACGGCAAATGTCAAACGTTTTGACAACATTTCTCCATAGGAACTTGATATAATAAAAAAAAAAAAAACATACACATTAATTGAAATTAAAATAATCGGATTTTTTTTTCATCGAGATGGAGGAACAAACACAATGGAAAGGTATCAATTTTTCTATAATTCAATTTTTTTAAATAACAAAAAAAAATTTCTTTTTTGTTTTTTTTTGTTCCCTCCCGCGCGATCAATGTCTGTCAACAATGCGTTCATAAACCCTGACCTTTTCTTTATATATTATATCTATAATAGAATAATTAATTTTTCTTTAATTTGAATTATAGGAAAATTTTATCGCGATTTTGCTATTATTATTATTATTGTTATTATTTTTTTTTCTGCTATTGAATTTTTTTCATCGTAAAGAAAATTGGATTTATTTCAGATTTAGATATTAAATTATTGCAATTATTTTGGGGAAAAAAAATAAATGACGTTTCTTTTCGTTTGAGGGGATGAGTTTTTTTTTGCGATGGAAAAATCTATAAAAAGTTGATATATTGTTCATCAACATATAAGTAATGTGTGTTTTGCTTTTAAAAGTATCGTATCTATATATATATATATATATAGAGAGAGAGATGTTGATTCTTTGTAAAGATATATATATATATTTTTTTTAATATATGATTCATCTTCATATTAATTTTGTTGACATTCTCGAGTCTTTTTTTCTGTAAAATTTTTTTTTTCTATGCTTCGAGAGTATTATTTGCATTGTTAAATTATTATTCTTTTTTTTTTTATTCCATTTGTTTATTCGCATATAATTTATTTTACCAGGAAGAATTTGAGAAAAAATTCCATTGTATCGATGATTTTTGCAAATATGATTTATGGCAAAAAAAAAAAATTAATTAACATTATAAATTGATTGAGAAAAATTAATTAATTGAAGTAGCTTCAAATTTTCTATATTTTTTAATAATTTATTTATTTTTTTAATTAATTTATTATTTTCTTCAAAAATATTTCTTAAATTTTTCTTTTTGAAATTTTTAATTAATATTTATAGAGACTTTAATTAATGGTAATTTTAATTATTGGTGACTCTAATTTATTTATTTACAAAAATAATTTCCGTAAATCTAATACTAGTAATTTTTATCAATGGCAATTTTAATAAATTTTAATTTTAATTAATTGTAATTTCTGTTATTTGGTAATTTTAATTAACAGTATAATTTTAGTGCAAAGATTTTTTTTAAATAATTTAATAAATTTATAAATAAATAAATTAAAATTAAATGAATAAAAAATTAATAATAATAATAATAATAATGTTAATAATAATAATATTATTGGCCTGAAAATTTTTACTCGGAGGATTCGTAATCAGCGACCCCGAAAACCTCCGAGTAACAATTTTCAGGCCAATAATATTAGATTTTCATAAAGTCATGCGCCATATTGGATCCGCCATTTTGAATTTTGAAAAACTAACGTCGGATTCGTAATCAGCGACCCCGAAAACCCCCGAGTAACAATTTTCAGGCCAATAATATTAGATTTTCATAAAGTCATGCGCCATATTGGATCCGCCATTTTGAATTTTGAAAAACTAACGTCGGATTCGTAATCAGTGACCCCGAAAACCCCTCGAGTAACAATTTTCAGGCCAATAATATCAGATTTTCAAAAATTCATGCGCCATATTGGATCCGCCATTTTGAATTTTGAAAAACTAACGTCGGATTCTTAATCAGCGACCCCAAAAGAGTAACAATTTTCAAGCCAATTGCTCAAGATTTGGAAAATGTTTTTTGCATGTTTTTTTTAACATTCTTTTTGGAAAAAAACTATTAATTATTAATATTTAATAAATAATTTTTTTTTCAATAAAAAATTAATATTTAAAATATTTACTTATTTTTTTTATTGATTGTAATTTTTTTTTCAATACGTCTCCAAGATAGTAAAAAAGAAAGAAAATGTAAATAAACTTTTTATGTAGTACACAAAGAATCACACTTTTTTTTTATATTCCATAACGACTGCTTTTGCACTTTATGCGCACATCGACTTTATAATTTCTTTTCCTTGAAAATTGCATTTCTATATAGTATGTGTGTAAATTTTTTGTCATGCGTGCAATATTAAAAAAAAAAAAAAAAAGAAAAAAATAATAAGGCAAACAAATTGACTAATAGGAAAAATTTCCAATTTTCATAACAATACGGAAATCAATTTTGTTTTTTGGTTTTCTATTATTTTTTTTTTGTATTTTTTATAAATATAATTTTTATAAATAAAAAAAAAAATTATAAATATAAATTATATTAATATAAATTAAATGAATAAAATATAGAAATATAATAATATAAAATAATAATAATAATAATAATAATAATAATAATAATAATAATAATAATAATGATAATAATAAAATAATAATTAATAAAAAATAAATAAAATATAAATTAAATAAAATTATAAATATAAATTATATTAATATAAATTAAATGAATAAAATATAGAAATATAAAAATATAAAATAATAATAATAATAATAAAATAATAATTAATAAAAAATAAATAAAATATAAATATTTAGTCCTTTTTGATAATACTAAGTAACAATTGTGAACACGGATAATTTTTCGCATTTTTTACCATTATATTTTTCTATTTTATTTTCTCGTGAACAATAATATATACGTATTATTGTGTAATTTGTTTATTGAACGAAAATTTATTATCAAATATTGCAATAATAACAATAAAAAAAATATATATATTATTTATTATGAATGTTTATCTTGTTAATTTGCAGAAATAATTGTAAAAAATTGAATAAAGAATAAAACACGTTTAAGTAATTTTTTTATGCATAAGGAAAATTTTGATACTTTGTATATAAATTATATCTATATATATATATATATATATATATATGAGTGATAATATTAAGTATCATAAACGGAAAATAATTTTTTTTTTTTTTAAATTGCCGTAGAAAAATTTTTTAAATTTCTACAATAAAATTTCATTAATTAAATTAAATTAAATTATTTTTATTTTATCATTTATTCTTTTTTTTGTTTTCTCTTGTTTTATTATATTAATGATTTTGTTTCATTTATTTATATATTTTATTTATTTATTTGATAATTTGCAATTTTTGAAAATAATCTTATCTATTCACTGATGCTAAATATGTATGTTAACATTTTTTTTTTTTATTTTTTCGAGACGCAGAAAATTTAAATTACTATAATTTTCTTTTTTATACTGACAAAAAGAAACAAAAGTATATTATACTATACCAGTAAATAATAATTGAAACTATAATTTTTTTAAACTGTAATCTACAAAAATAATAATTATAAAATATTTGTTTACACAAATTATTAAATTAATTTTATTATTTTTATTAAATTTTTATTTTATCTAATTAATAATTGATTTATTAAATTATTATTAAATTTTTTTTTATTATTTTGACTATAATATTTTATTATTATTGAATTATATTTAATTTCATTATTATTATTATTATTATTATTATTATTATTATTATTATTATTAAGTTATTAAAAATTATTATTTTGAAAACGTTGTTATATGAATGATTTTATAATTTTATCAATAAAGGAAATTAGTTAACTAGAATTTAATTATCATTATTGTTGATTTTCTACGTTCAAATAGTATCGTATTTTTTATTTGTGTTGTAAATAAAAAATAAATACGCTTTAAAAAACCAAAAGAAGTAAACAAATAGAAAATTTACGCAGTTAATTTTTCTTTTTATTATTATTTGATGAAATCAATTTAGCGATCAATATTCAGTAAATTGATAAACTATTATTTATTTATTATTTAATAAAAATTTTATATTATTATTTTTAAAGATTAAAATATTTTTTTAAAATTTTAATTACTAATGAAAATTGCAGAAAATTTTACTAATTTTATTATCACTGAAAAAAAAATTTATTTAATTCAAATAATTGATTACTTTAGGTTATCAAATAAATATTTAATTCAAATAAAATTAAAATGTAAATTTTACCTTTATTTTTATAAATAAAAATTATTTAATATTTATTTAATAACAGTAAAGTAACCAATTATTTGAATCAAATAAAATTTTTTTTTCTATCAATATTTTTATCGTAAATAAATTAGTTATTAATTATTTTTATTCAACAATATTTAATAAATATATTTTTCAATTTTAATGTAGCAATTGAAAAAAAAATTCTCTAAGACATTTTTATATTTCAAAAAATATAAATATATAAAGAAAATGGAATTTTATCTCTCTGAATCTGAATAGAATTTTATAACAAGATTCTGAAAAGTATTGTAAAAGAAAATATTGATACAAGGAAATACATATATAGATATAGTTAGATATATGAGAAAATATGAGAATCACTCACAGGAATCTTGGGGGGAAATTAAAAAAAAAAAGAAAGAAAGAAAAAAGAAAAAAAAGAAAAGTTAGAATTTAAAGTTCCACACTAGTGTATGTATATATATATGAAACTCCTGCAAATCAAGGTAATGCAAGCTTGAAATTGAAAAATACAGCGAAAAATAGTGTAAATGAAAATAGATTACAAGAAATATTCACCTGAAATAAAAGATATAAATCCTTCTTTCATTTCTTTTGTTTTCAGTTATACGATCGAATACATATAAATAATATTCGTAATTTTAAACAAAAAATTTTTTTTCAATTTGAATTTTTTAAATATTAAATTAAAAAAAATTTTTTAATACTAAATTTTAAAAAATTAAATTAAAAAAAAATTTTCAATATTAAATTTTAAAAAATAAAATTAAAAAAAAATTTTTTTTAATATTAAATTTTAAAAAATTAAATTAAAAAAATATTATATTTTAAAAATAAATAAAATAGAAAAATAAAATGAAATAAAATAATAAAATAACATAAAATAAAATAAATAAATAATTAAATAAATAAAATAAAAATAAAATAAAGAAAACAAAATTAAATTTGAAATTTACGAGGGAAAAATTTAAATATTGAAAAAAAAATTAAAAAAAAAAAAAAAAACAAGTGTGGAACAATATAATGTACTGCGTTTATTATATGAAGTGTACTGGAAATTGGTAATTAAGAAAATTGACCGATTACATACATATACTGACATCAGCGAGAATATTCATTGTCCGATGTTGTGTGTTTGAGCTTTGGAGACTTTTTAGTATGCCACGAGTCACGAGTTTATCTAGAAAAATTGGAGCATTGAATTAGCGACTCTCACATTTACATTCAGAGTGAAAAAATAAAATATATTTTTTATCTGAAAGCTAAATAAATATTTATTTATTGCAAATAAATATTTATCTATTTTAAATAAATATTTATTTGCAACAAATAATTATTTTGAAAACATATATTTTTTTCAAATATTTATTTTAAAATAATTTTTGTTTTTTTCAAATAATTATATTTATTTGAAAATAATTTTCTTTTCAAATAATTATATTTATTTGAAAATAATTTTCTTTTCAAATAATTATTTATTTTGAATTTTTTTTTTCAAATTCTTTATTTTGATATAATTTTTCTTTTTCAAATTATTTATTTTGATATAATTTTTCTTTTTCAAATTATTTATTTTGATATAATTTTTTTTTCAAATTATTTATTTTGAAATAATTTTTTTTTTCAAATAATTATTTATTTATTTACGAAAAAAAAATTATTTTTGATATTTTTTGAATAAAAAATGCTTTTTATAAAATATTATTTAATTACATTAAAATAATTATTTTAAATCTCTATATAGATGAAAAAAAAAAAAACAAATGTCTCTACAGAAAAAAAAATTGCGGAAACAAATGAAACTTGAAACTATATTAAATAGCCTTAGGCTTCTTTGAAATATTTACTGTAGGTTTTTATTTAAAATTTTTTTTTATCTCCTCGCATATTTTGGCTTATATTCATTAATTAATAATTCTCTCGCGGGTAAAAATATTCATGAATTATTCATTTTCTATATAAATGTTTATTGTTTTTTCCCCCCTATTTTTTTTTTTTTAGAAAAAAGTGCCGCCAAAGAATATTAATTGTCTTGTTTTAGTCTTAAAAAAAAAAAATTGTTTATTAATCAGTACACATAAAATTTGAAAAAAAAAAAAAATTTTTGGGAAAAATTTTCTTCTTTATTGACAAATTTATTAATTTATCAATTTTTATTTTCTGATTAATTTTTATATTTATTTTATATTTATTGAATGTTAATTTATTATTTATTTTATTAGTTAATTTTATTTATTTATTTTATTAGGTTAATTTTATTTATTTATTTTATTAGTTAATTTTATTTATTTTTTTTTTAAATTTATTTTCTTATTTATTAAATATTAATTTCCTATTTAGTTTTTGTTGTATTTATTTTTTAATTTAAATGTTTTTATTTTATTTTTTTAATTATTATTAATTTTTTTATATTATATTTATTCACTATTTTTTTTATTTATCATTTTATTTATTTTTTTAATTGCATTTTATTTAATTATTTATATAAAAATCAAATTGTAAAAAAATTACATTATCAAATTAAAAATAAAATGCAAAATTTTTTTTTTTATTGCAAAAAAAAGGGATATTTTTTTTTTTTTTCTTTTTACGATGATCTTGAAATGTTGAAAAAGGCTATTGGCAGTATATATATATATATATATAAAGTTCGGATGCACTTTCGTTTATTATATGTTCGCTAAAGTTTAAAGCCACGAGATGGAGCGCACGGGATTCGCGAATTGCGAAGAGTTCCAAGTATAACAAGGAGAGGAATATATACTAAAACACTCTGCTTGCGTGAAACCAGTTTGTCGAGATGTATCGTAGGAGAAACAGGAAAAGTTCCTGGCGAACGAATCACAATAATAAATCACAAGAAAAATGTGAGTTTTACTGTTCGCAAAAAAAAAAAATAAATAATAAAAATTTTTTTTTCAAAAACAAAAAAAAAAGAAACAGTTTCCCGCGTTTCCGGTTTTTGAATTTTTAATTCACATGCGCGACAAGTGTTTTGTATTTACGATCATTCAATCGATATATACATTTTTATTCGTCGACGGGAAAAGAAATATTTTTTGTGTCTCTCCTCGAAAGAAAAAAAAAGTGACAAGTGATTAAAATTCGCTAATTTTTGTATTATTAAAAAAAAAGAATTGAAATAAATTATTAAAATTTCTTTAAAATTAATTGTTTAAAATATTTCTTTAAAGTTAACTGTTTAAAAAATTTATTTAAAATTATTTAAAAAATTTATTAAAAATTAAATTTTTTTTTACTATTTTTATTGATTTTTATTTATTAATTTTGATTTTGATAAATGTACCATATTTAAAAAAAAAAAAAATCAGTCAATTAAATTATTTTTTATTCTGGTGATTAATTTTTTTAAAACAATTTAATTAAATTATTTTATTATTTAATTTTTATTAAATTATTTTATTATTTAATTTTTATTAAATTATTTTAATATTTAAATTTAATTAAATTATTTAATTAAAGTTAGTTAAATAAATTATTTAATTATTTAAATATTATAAAATATTTTTAAAAATGCCAATAAATTTAATTAATTAATTTAAAAAAAAATACATGTTTTTTTAAATATTAATTTCTCATAACAAAAAATAGTACTAAATCAAAAGATTAGGGAACAAAAAACAACAACAAAAAAGAACATAATTTTGTCAAAAATTTCGAAATATAAACAAATTTCCAATATCGTATAATAATACAAATAAATGTGCGCGTGTGTAAAAAAAAAATATGTTTATCAATGAAATAACTTCGAAACATCATTTCTTTTTTTAATGATTGCAGAGGTCAAATATTTGGCGATAAATTGAAAACAAGAAAAAAATATTATTTGAAAATTCAAAATTCAAAATAACAAAAATTGAATTTATTATTTTCAATAATAATCTATGAATTTAATTTTTATTTATTTATTTAATTTTTATTTAATTATTTATTTAATTAATTATTTAATTTTTATTTAATTATTTATTTAATTTTTATTTAATTATTTATTTGTGTATATGCAAAAAAGTTGATTTTCAAGAGAGAAAGAAAAAGAGAGACAGAGATAAATAATACTCGCAGGAGGCTTTAATATTTTCAGGTGTTATTGGGTTTTTTTCCCCCTCTTTTTTCTTTTTCTTTTTCTTCACTCCAAAAGGTGAAAAACTTAGTTTCGACTTTATTTTGCTAAAAGCGTCGCGACTTTAAGTCACCTCAATTCAAAACCACTTTTCTTACACTTTAATCCATTGAAATATTAATTATATCCCAACCCCCAAAAAATCAAAGAGTGTAGATCTCAATCTCTTCTATTTTTTGTTCACTATAAAAAAAATATTCTATTTTTCATCGAGTTTCACGTTAATTTAATTAAAATTTTTTTTTAAATTCCGGTTTCAATTTTTTATTAATTAATTATTTATTATTATTTTTATTTCATTTTTTTTTTTTTTTTATAAAGAAATATATTTAAAAAAAAATATATTTATTTCACTCCATGTACATCTCTTTGGATTATTATTATTTTTATTATTATTATTATTATTATTTATTAATTTATTTTTTATTAATAAAAATAATATATATTAATAATATGTATTCTTTTTGGCTCTAGGGAAGAAAACAATCGCTTTTATCCCTAGGCCATAAAGTGACATTTTTGACCCTAGGGAATTATATTTTATTATAAATTATTATTTAAAATAATAATTTTAATTATTTATTATTAGTTAATTTATTATTGTTTAATTTTTTTTGAATTTCAAATGAGAAAAAAATTTTTTTTTTTTATTTTTTTGGAATAAAATATATTTTTTCAAAAACAATTATTATTGTCAATAACAATAGCTCACTCACTCTCTCATTGAGAATGAAATGGGAATAAAAGGGGCTATTAATTATGATAATTAACTTGATTTGCATAAATAATAAAATGTGAACTATTATTTATATATATATACACACACATTGAGAGAAAATTAGTAGTTTCGAGTTTTAAACGATTGATGGTTCCAAAAGGTTTTGGTCCTCACCCCCCCCCCCACCCTCCTTCTCATCACCTCTTTTGAATATTAAACGAAATAAATTGATTTACTGTGAATTCGAGGACGATTGAAAATTTCCGCTTGTTTTCGTCAAATGACATTTACGATTTGAGTAGTATACCTATACACATATATATTTATATATATATATATATGGGGAACACATGTCGAAGGGTCGTTGATCGAACGACACGTCGCGTCGTCGTTGTCGTCAATTCCATCAGGAAATCGGAATTGATGCCTGTCACTAAGAAATATTTTTTTTTTTCATTTTTTATAATATTTATTGCTTTTCAAATTTAAAAAAAAAAAAATTTTCTCTCGTTTTGTAGAACAATAAAAAAAAAATTAAAAATAATATTTTTTTCGTCCAAATTGAATTTTTTTTATATTAATAATTTTTTATCCAAATTAATAATTGTATTATTTTATTAAAATTAATTAAAAAAAAATTAGTAATAATAGAAAATAAAAATAATAATAATAATAATAATAGGTATTAATAATTAATAAGAATAATAAGAATAAAAATAAAAAAATTATAATAATTATAATAACAATAGTACGAAAAAGATTTTTTTACATATTCTATGAAAAACAAAAAATAATAATGAATAAATAATTATTTATTTATAAATACCTAATAATTACTAATTAATATATTTAGAACAATAGTTTATTAAATTAAAAATAATTAATTTACCTATTAATTCATTACTAAATACCTATTATTTATTTATTTTTTTTGTTATTCATTTAAAAAAAAAATTAAACTATAATGAATAAAATTATTCTTTAATTTTTTTGATTTATTTTTTAATGAGAAAAAATTTTTTTACAAAAAAAAAATTGAATTTAAAAAATAAAAATTGAAAATATAATATTGAATTAATTAAAATTACTATATCTATATATTGTAAAGAGTTGAGATAAAATGAAAAGGGGGGAAAAAAAAATTTAGAACAGTGATTTTCACTTTGTCCAATTCAATTTTTTTTTTTTTTTTTTTTACACACAATGTATTTGCTTATAGCGGTAATTTTTCTCTGAAGTATATATATAATACTTGAACTATCCGTTACGTCCTTTCAGTGATGAATACGATTTTTAATTGGGGATTTTTGTGAATTTAAGGAGAAAAATTTAATTCTTTTAATTTCAAACGACATATTTTTTTTTTTTTTTTTTTTTAAATCAAACCCCTTATTAAAAATTATTATCAATTGCTTTTCAACTTTGTCAGTCAAATAAATTGCACTTAAAAAAAAGCTTTTTAAATTTTTTTTTTACTTCATTTTTTAAAAATAATTATTAGAATTATTAGAATTAGAATTATTAGAATAATTATTATTTATTTAGAGGAATAAAATTCAATTATTTATAAGGAGAGAATTTTAAATTAAAGAAATTTATTTATTTTCTAAAAAAAATTTAAATATTCTTTTCCAATTTTTGTTTATTAACAAAAAAATTCAAATATTTTTATGAATTTAAAAAAAAACATTATTCTACTTTTCTATAAATATAGAAAATAGTTTTATATTTATTTTGAACGTTATTTATTTATTAACATACAGGCAAGTATTAATTATTTTTTTTTTTTTTTGGTAATTATTTTATTTGAATAATTTTTATTTCCTGAATAAAGAAACTATTATGTATTTCGTTTCGAGAAAAAAAGTGAAATATAAAAAAAATTTCATTGAATAAAATTTTTTTCTTCCATTTATGTATACAAAAAAAAAAAAGGGAAATAAAATATTTTTAATTAAAAAAAATTTATATAAATTTGAAATTTGAGAGTTTGTGAAAAAAAAAATAGAATTTAATAAATATTTCTTTTTTTAACGAGAGAAAAAAAAATTGGGAATAAAAATTTAAAAAAAAAAAATTCTCCCAACTCTTTTGTGTGAGGGAATAAAATTTTTTTTTTTTGTGCTTGGTGATTGAAACCTTGATTTTAACAACACCGTTAGTCACATTGACCGCTTGTTCTACATTCTTTATCAAAATTCACGAACCTTCGTGATTTTTTTTTTCTATCCCCCATCATTTCATGAACAGTATAATTTAAATATTCCAATTGGCATTATATTTAGCGATCAACTATATAATAAATCATAAAATATATTTTTTTTTTACAAAAAAAAATAATTCATTATTAATCATAATTATTAATACTAATTAATTAGTTATTAACAATTATTAATGCTATTTAATTACTTATTAATAATTGTTAATAATATTTTTATTATTATTATTATTATTATTTTTATTCGTTATTATTAATTATTTCTAATTATTGCTAATTGTTACAAATAGTTATTAATTATTTCAAATTATTACTAATTATTATCTATAAATTATTATTATTATTTTTATTCATTATTATTAATTATTTCTAATTATTGCTAATTGTTACAAATAGTTATTAATTATTTCAAATTATTACTAATTATTATCTATAAATTATTACTAATTGTTATTAATTATTATAAATTATTATTTTATTAATTATTTAGTAATTTTTAATTTTTCCATCAAAAATAAAAAGTTGCAAAAAAAAAAAATGTTTAACAATAATTTTTTAAAAAATTGAAAAATTAATTTATTAATACTTTTGTTAATCTAGTAATATTTATGTATATTGATTAAAAAAAAAAAAAAAAAAAAAAAAGAGAATGAATTTTTTTTTCTCCAATAATAATAAAGAAAAAAAAGAAAAGTAATTTTCGAGTGACAGTTAAGTTTCTATTAAAGAGGGGTTTATTAACTGTTTAATATCTTTTTGCTCGCTTTTAAAAGAGGTCATTAAAAAAAAGGGAGGTAATTGTGTTATTTGAAGTACTATCGTGTTTCCCTCGTTGGAATATATATATATATTTTTTTTTTCTTTCTTTTTTTCCTAAAGCCCGTAAAGGACCTTCGCCTACATTTTCGATCAATTTGCACCATTTTCATCTCATAAATAATTAACGTTATTTCCTGTTTAAGCCGCATAACATGTCTTTTCTATATATAGAATTTACAAATGGGGAATTTTTTTTCCTCTTTTTTTTTTTTTTCTCTTTGACCGAAAATCAATGAAATTTGAATGTTAAAATTGTTCAATATATTCGAGGCCGAGAAATTAATTCGTCATTTAGTCACGATATTTAAGATGACTATATATATATTACGAAATCCTTAAGTGCATTTCAAACAGAAATAAAAAATTTTCCAAAAAAAAAAATATATATTTCAAATATTTAAAAAAAAACAATCGAAAATATTTTTTGAAATTTAAAAAAATATATTTTGAATATATTTTTAAATAAAAATATTTTTTTTCTATTGACAAATATTACCTACAATATTTTTTTATTGAAAAATATATTTATTTCAAATAAATAAATAAATAATAAATAAATAATAAATAAATAATAAATAAATAATAAATAAATAATAAATAAATAATAAATAAATAATAAAATAATAAATAAATAATAAATAAATAAATAATAAAATAATAATAACAAATAAATAAATATTAAAAGTTTTTTTTATTGAAAAATATAATGAAGGTATTTTTTAAATACCTAAATATCTAAAATTTATTTAATTTTTTATGTGTAAATACTAAATAAATATTTTTAATATTTCAAATTTAATTTAATATTTTTTTTTATTTTATCTCAATTTATTAATTTCTGTTCATTAAAAATAAATTCATGAAAAAAATTTAATTTTCAAAATGAATTTTTTTTTTCAATTCAAAATTTTTAGTGAATGAAATTTTTTTCTTCAATTAAGTGAGATTTTAGCAAATTTGAAATATATATATATTTTTTTTTTTGTGAATTTGCTATGAATGAGAAAGTGTCATTTACAATATACATATATATATATATTTATAGAAAAAGATCCGGAGCACTTAGTCAAAAACTTTTGCCAATATAGACGTAGAGAGAGAGAGAGAGAGTGAGAGAGAGGAAACCACATCAATTTGTGGCATTTCATATAAGCGAATATCGAACATGACTAAAAATAAAATCACATTATCGGCCACGAACCTCTATCACATTTCTCCTGCTGCTAATTGCCCTCTCTCGCGGTTCATATTGTTAATTACCATATACACTTTCGCGCGCCTCATCGGTAAATCGATTTTTGCCCTGAAAATTCCATTTTTAAATTTCCATTTTTTTAATATTTAACAAAAAAATTGATTTTTATCGAAAATTTTGAATTTTTCTTAATTTTATTTCGTTGTGAATTCAATTTATTTTTTTTTGTTCTTTTCAAATTCAAATTTCTTTCCAAAACAAAAAATTCAATTTTGTTTTTTTAATTGGAAAATTTGGAATTTTTCTTAATTTTATTTCATTGTAAATTCAATTTATTTTTTTTTTCTATTCAAATTACTTTTCAAAAAAAAAAAAATTCAATTTTTTTTTTTTTATCGAAAATTTTGAATTTTTCTTAATTTTATTTCGTTGTAAATTCAATTTTTTTTTTGTTCTTTTCAAATTTAAATTTCTTTCCAAAAGAAAAAATTAATTTTTTTTCTTTTATCGAAAATTTTGAATTTTTCTTCATTTTATTTCATTGTAAATTCAATTCATTTTTTTTGTTCTATTCAAAATTCAATTTTGTTTTTTTAATCGAAAATTTGGAATTTTTCTTAATTTTATTTCGTTGTAAATTCAATTTATTTTTTTTTTTTGTTTTTTTCAAATTCAAATTTCTTTCCAAAAAAAAAATTCAATTTTGTTTTTTTTATCGGAAAATTTGGAATTTTTCTTAATTTTATTTCGTTGTAAATAAAATTCATTTTCTTTTCAAAATAAAAATAAGTAAAAATAATTTTCTACAAATTATATATAAAAAAAAAAAAGAAAAATGTTTTTCTTCTTCAGAAAAAAAACCCCCCAACCAAAATTTATATATAAAAAAAAAAAATATATATTTAAATAAGGAAAATTAAAAAACAGAATTGAAAAATTGATTATTCTGATTTGGTTGAGGCAAAAAAAAAAAAAAAAAAGAGAAGGAAGAACATTTTTTTTTCTTTTTTGCAACGGAAATTGAAAATTTTAATTAATTTTTTCTATATTTTCTTTTTTCTCACCTTACAGCTGCTCCTTCTCCGACCAATGATGCCAGTAAAAATCAAACGCCACCCACGTTACTTTCGAGTTTGAGAAGTGTTTTATTTGTCATTGGAACTGTGGTCGTTGCAATTGCCGCTGTTTGTAATTCTCTCACCTGGTAAAAAAAAAAAATACATAATTTAATATTAATAATTTTATTTCTCTATACAATATTTCTCTATACAAAATTATTGAAAATAATTTTCGTTTATTTATTATTAATTAAAATTTACTAATTTAGGGGAAAAAATAATAATTTCTTTTCGTTTAATTAAAAATTTAGGGGAAAAAAAATAAATTTTTTTTCGTTTAATTAAAAAATTTGGAAAAAAAATAATTATTTTTTTTTTTTCAATAATAAAAAGAAATATTTTTTTTTAACAGGCATCTACAGAGGTTTTGGGGCGCCTCAGGTGATTTTTGGCAAGCGCAATGGGACAAAATTTTAGATAAAGTGGGAGACGATCCCGTCACGTTGTGGGTGTACGGTAAGAAAATTATTAAAAAATCCAAAGCAGATTTTTGGAAAATTAATTTTTTTACACAAGAGAAGCAACAAAAAAAAAAAATTTTTAATACAATTTTAGAAAAATAATTAATTTTACCGTAAATAAGTATTTGAAAAAAGTAAATTTTTCTAAATATGAATTTAGAAAAATAATTGAGATTTTATCTAAATAAGAATTTGAAAAAAAAATTTAAATACGAATTTAGAAAAATAATTGATTTCATCTAAATAAGTATTTTTAATATTTTGTATTTTTTTTTAAATACAAAATTTTAAAAATACAAAATTAAGAAAAATAAATTTTTTAAAATAAAATAAAAAATATTTATTTTTTCAAAAAGTCGTAATTAAAAATAGTTTTTCAAAAACAAGAATTTTTTTTTTTTTACTTTCAATTTTAAATTTGAAATAAAAATAATTTTTTTATTTCAATTAAAATCAAATAAAAATGCTTTTTTAAAAATAAATTAATTAATTTTCTCTCAATAATTCCTCTGTTTTTATTTTTTTTTTCTAAACAGGATCCATAGGTTTAACATTTATTGTTTATTGGGTATTTGGTGGAATTTATACAATTCTCGATATAACGAATAAACCGGCGGCATTACGTCGATATAAAATTCAACCGGGCACAAATGAACCAGTCGATTCAAAGGAATTGTGCAAAGTAATAGCACAAGTGCTATTTAATCAACTAATCGTGAGTTTGCCATTATCGTATGTCAGTTATCACTTGATGGAATGGCGTGGCTATCCTTCAGTTCGTGAACTTCCAACATTTCATTGGGTTTTAGCTGAACTCGCTATTCACATTCTTTTCGAGGAAATCGGATTTTATTATTCTCACAGGTAATTAATTATGTAAATTTCGGTTTTTTTCCTAATTTTTTAAATATAAAAAAAAAATTTTTTTTTGCCTTGTAATAAAAAAATTCTACTTTTAAATTTCAAAAAAAAAGTAATAAATTAATAATAATAAATTCAAATAGAAAAATTAAATTTCAATAAATATTAATTTTGTATTATTATATTATTATTATTATTATTAGTATTATTATTATTATTTTGTAATTTTAGTTTGAAACTTTTTTTTTAAATTAAAAAGAAAAAAAATTATCAAAAAAATTGTGTTGCAAATTTTTTAATTAAGAAAAAATTATTTAAAAATTATTCTAGTTCGAATTTTTAAAAAAAATAGTATTTTTTAATCCAAATTAAAATTTTCTAAAATATTTCTTTTTTTTAGAATTAGAATTGAAAAAAAAGAAAAATGTTTAAAAAATGGAAAAAAAATTATTTAAATACAAAGAAAAATAATTCCTTTTTTTTCGCAGATTATTGCACAGTCGTTATCTTTATAAATATATTCACAAACAACATCATCAATGGACCGCGCCAGTTGCTGTGACTGCAATTTACTGCCATCCACTTGAGCATATTGGCTCAAATTTAATTCCACCATTTTTGGGTGTTCTCATATGTGGTTCTCATGTTGCCACAGCATGGCTATGGTTTTCACTCGCGATTTTATCAACGCTCAACGCTCATTCAGGATATCATTTGCCATTTTTTCCCTCGCCCGAGGCACACGACTTTCATCACTTGAAGTAAGTGCGCTTCAAGCGATTGTTTTTTTATCCTTTTTTTTCCTTTTCTTTTTTTTTTTTTTTTATTTCCTCCTCCACATCACATATATTATTTATTTCTCTGTGGATTGAAGAAGGAAAAAAATTGAATTTTTCTTTTTGCAAAAAAAAAAAAAATTTCATTTCTCTCAAAAATTAGAAGAAAAAAAAACGACAAAATATTTTTTTTAAATATAAAAAATATTTATTTATTATTAATTATTATTATTATTAATTATTATTATTATTAATTAAAAATAAATAAATATTATGAGAAAAAATAGAAATTTCGTAGATTCAGAAAAATTTTCAAATATTTAAATTTTAATAATTTTTTTCGTTCACGAATTTAATAAATTATTATTATTATTATATTGAATATTTTTTTGTCTTATTTTATTATTATTATTGCAAAAGGACTTGTCCCGTCAATATATTAACATTAAAAAAAATAATTATATAATAATAAAATGCTTAGTCTGTCCTTCTGTCCTAACTTGAAGTTGGCCTTTTCTGATTTCACGTGTTTTTTTTTGAATAGTAATCTTATTACGTGTCAAATTTTGACAATTCTTTTTCTCATTTTTGCCAAAGTTGTATAATTGTGTTTCCAAATTTCGGAATAAGTTTCTTTAAAATTCCAAATTCGAAAATTCAATTCACGAAGCTGAAGTACACAACGTTTACCAACGAAATTTTTTTAAAAGTTTTATATTGATTCAAAAATTGTATACAAATACAAAAAATTTATGATGAGAAAAAAGATGCGCCAGGAAATTCCCTACAAGATAGTAATTTGAAAAAAATTTATTTTTAAAAATTAATTTTTAAGGTACCAGGGGCCAACGAATACTTATTAAATATTAATTATAAAAACACAGGCCTCGAATCAACTTAAAGACACAAAAAAAGTCGTTTTAGTCGATTTATATTCCAAAAAAAAGTAGATTTTTTTTTTATTTTAACAAAAATATTTTACAGATTTTTATATAAAAATTTTTTTTTTAATAATAATCCTTTTCGAAGGGTTAAGGTTGAAATTTTTAGAAATAATTAAATTTCAAAAGATATATTGTTAATTTTCAAACAATTATTAAATTTTACAGAACTAAAAATAATTTATCAAATAATTTTTGGAAAACATTTTTTAAATTTAATTGAATTTTCCAAAGATTTAAAATTGAGATTTTTGAAATTAATTGAAACTTTAAGTGTTTTGTAATTAAAATTTTAGATGATTTCACTAAAAATTTATTAGAAAATGCGGACAAAATACAATAATTTGAAAATAATTTTTAATTGAAAAATGGTTTCAGATAGTTGAAATTTCAAAGAATATTATTGAAATAGTTAAAAATAATTGAATTTCCTTAGAGTTATAATTGAAATTATTAAATTTCAAAAAATAAAATTTTCGATGGAAAATTTTAGAAATAATTAAATTTTAGATGCTTTTAAATTCAATTAATTTTGAATTCAAATTTTTGAGAATAACGAAATTTTATTTGATTTTAAATTTGGAAAATAATTGAATTTCAGTTCATTTTGAATTGAAAATTTTGTGAAATAATTGAATTTTAATTGAAATTTTAGATAATAATTTAATTTAAGTTCATTTTTGATTGAAAATTTGGATAATTAATTTTGAATAGAAATTTTAGAAAATAATTGAATTTCAATTAAAATTTTTGAAAATAATTGAAGTTTAATTGATTTTGAATTGAAAATTTGGAAAATAATTGAATTTCAATTAATATTAAATTGAAACTTTGAAAAGTAATTTAATTTTACTTGATTTTGGATTGAAAATTTTAAAAATAATTGAATTTTAGTTGATTTTAAATTGCAAATTTTGGAAAATAATTGAATTTTAGTTGATTTTCAATTGAAATTTTGGAAAATAATAGATTTTGAATTGAAAATTTGGAAAATAATTGAATTTCAATTGAAATCTTAGAAAATAATTAAATTTTAGTTAATTTTCCATTGAAATTTTGGAAAATAATTGAATTTTAGTTGATTTTGAATTGAAATTTTTTTAAATAATTGAATTTTAATTGATTTTGAATTAAAAATTTTGGTAAACAATTGAATTTTAATTGAAATTTTGGATAATAATTTAATTTAAATTCATTTTTGATTGGAAATTTGGATAATTAATTTTGAATAGAAATTTTAGAAAATAATTAAAATTTTATTTCATTTTTAATTGAAAACTTGGTAAATAATAAAATTTTAAATTGAAAATTTTTGATAATTATTGGATTTTTAATTGATTTTGAATTAAAATTTCGGGTAATAATTGAATTTTAGTTTATTTTGAATTGTAATTTTTAAAAAATAATTCAATTTTATTGTGATATTTTTTTTTTAAATTATAAACAATTGTTAAATTTCATAAAAATTTTAATTGAAAAATAATTTTAATATAATTGAATTTGTGATGTATTTCATTAAAATTATTAAAAATAATTAATTTAGTGAAGAATCATTTTAGTTCAAAATTTGTTAAATAATTGAATTGAAGAAGATCTGAAGAAGATCTACATTTTATACTAAAAAAAAATGTATTTTATTTACATATTTTTTCAAATGTAAAAAAAATGTCGCATTTTATTAAAATAAGTCGATAAAAGTCGTATTTTTGAAAAAAAAATCGGAAAAAGTCGTATAATTCGAGGCCTGTAAACATATAATTTTCATTATTATCATTTAATATGTAATAATATTCTAATAAATTAAATTATTATTGATAATATTAATCTTTAATTTCTTTATAACAAACAATTAAATACTCAATTTGGCGCGCGTTTAATTTTGCTAGTAACACAATAAATAGAAAAATAAAAATATATTTTAAAAATTTCCTCTTTCAGATTCAATCAATGCTTTGGAGTATTGGGAGTTTTGGATCGTCTTCACGGAACAGACACGCAATTTAGAAATTCGCGAGCTTGTGCGCGACACATCACAATGCTTAGTTTTGTTCCACCGCGAGAAGCATTTCCCGATGAAGTGAAATACAAGTCAAAATAAAAAAAAGAAAAAGAAAAACTCTTCTGAAATTTGAATTTTTTGAAAAATTGCACAAGAAAAAATTTGATTCGCATAAAATTCCCCCGAATTAAAAAAAAGGGCGATAAAAATTTCAACCATATTTTTTTGAAAATATGAACTAAATAAAAAATTTCTTTTTTTTTTTCTCATGAACAAAAATATTTCATCAAATCGTATTCATGAAGAAAAAAAAAAAACACCTTGGGGGAAAAATTACAAAACATTTTCTTTTTGCGAATTAAAGAAATATTAATTTAGATAATTACAATTATTGATTTTTAAGAATTATGAATATATTTAGACGTACAAATTAAAAATAATCGCGCACTTTAGGTGCAAAGTAAAAAAATAATTTAAAAAAAAAAAAATGGTGCAAAACTGAAAACAAAAAAAAAAAAATTATATATAGTATATTATGCAAGATCTTTATACGTACTTTGCACGACTGTGGAGCACATGTGATACGTTATGAATTTTTGCAAAATGCGTCGTTTTTTCGTTTCTTTAATGAATCTATAAGCTTACGCATTTTTGTTTATTATTTTATTTTTTTATAATTGCACAAATCATCTTTTGTAAAATAAAAGATGGGAGAAAAAAGTATATTTTTCACGACTTTTCAAGTTTGATGCAGAATATATAAAAAAAAAAATTTTTTTAATTATAGAAAAAATGTTTAAAACATTTTATGATTATTTTTAATTTTTAAGGAAAAAGGGTTTTAAAAATAATTTTTAATTAATAAAAATGTTGTTTTTTTTTCACAAAAACATAAAATATTTATTTATTTTGTTAAAAAATATTTTTAAAATTTAATTAATAGAAAAAATTTTGAAACAAATATTAATTAATAGAAAATATTTGTTAAAATATTAATTAATAAAAAGTATTAAATAGAAAATTTTAATTTAAAAAAAATAATTCAGAAAAAAATAGTTTATTTTTATAATTTTATATTTTTTTCTACGCAAATAAATTTGTAATTACAGTTTGTTTTTGAAATAGCAAATAATTTTTTTTTTTTTGGAAGATACCAAAATTATTTCTCCAATTATGTAAAATAGTTTTTCTTTCTTTTTTTATAAAACTTTTTTCAGTGTAAGAAAATTATTTCTAATTTCTAAATTTCTTTTTTTTTGTATAAAAAATTCCGAAAAGTGAATTAAAAGAGAAAATTCTGTCTCAGACTTGAGAAATTCGAAAAAACGAGCGCGCACAGTTTTATTAATTCGAAAAACGATTTTTTTTCAATTCTAATATATATATATATATATTGTATATTAACCAATCAACGACTGTTTTTTCGAAAATTTATTTTGTTAATTATAACCTCCTTCTGCCTGTCTCGAGAGAATAGAAGAACAAAAAAAAAAGAGAATGACAGACAAAAGAGAGAGATGGATTAAAAAGAAAAAAAAATAAACGTTCTCACAACTATTTTTGTATTAAAAAAAAAACCTTTGTTACACACAGCAAAGAAAGAGAAAAAAAAAATAAAAATAAAACAATATTGCCTCTATACGTGTAGATTTTAGTCTGTGTAAAAGAAAGAAAAAAAAACAAAACGTAATCTTTCACTTAGTGAAGAGAAAAAAAAAACAAAAATTAGAAAAAAAATCGAGAAAACAATTTCAAAAAAAAATAAATAAATACCTAAATCATTTTCGGGATTATTTTCTACATTTTTCGATAATAGAAGAAAGAAAAAGAGAAAAATTATTCTTACACATATATACTGAAAAGATATTGCAAATAACGAAACAAAAAAAATGGAATTTCTATTTTAATTCAAAGTTAATAATTGAAGAATTTTTTTTCTTCTCCAAAAAAAAAAAAAAAAAAGGAAATGAAAATTTATCCTTCTTTTAAAAGAGGATTCTAATATTTCACGACGTTCGTGATTTATAACTTTAATCGACGGGCGAAACTACGTTTATGTATATTATGCGATAAGCTTATTAATAAAATCGTAAAAAAAAATAGTCAATTTCATTTATTTCTTTATATCCAAACTCAAATTAAATTTTTCTTTTAAATTGTAAATAAAAAAAAATTCTAAATTAAAAAAAAAAGTGAATTTGATAAAAAATCTATTTTTTCATTTTAGAATTTTTTTTTTTTTTTAATTAAAATTTGTTTAAAATTCTTTTCCTGTAATTGAAACAATCAAAAATCGATAAAATTCTAAAAATGAATTTTTCAATTGGAAATTTTTTTTAAAATTCTATTCTTGTAACTAAAATAATCAAAAATCCATAAAATTCTGAAAATAGTGGATTTAGTAAAAAAATCACTTTTTATTGTATTAGATTTTTATTGTATCTAAATTTTAAGTAGTTTTTTTTTCTTACATATTTTTACAAAAATAATTGTTTTGTCAAAATATATATATATATATATGTATGTAGATATATTGATTATGTTTTGTATAAAAAGAGAAAACAAAATTACATCTCAAAACATTCCTTAACTTAAAAATGCGAATTACAAAAATGATAATTTTATATCAAAATATTTTTTTTTAACACAAACAAAAAAATTTATTTTAATACGCGTAAAAATAAAATTATAGGTCCAAAATTACGTTAGAATATTCTTTGGTCATGTTTATATATGCATTTCAAATAATATCTTTAAAATGATTATAAAATAATTATCAATATAGAGTAGCGCAAAAAAAAAACAAAAATTTGCGATAAAGAGAAAGAAATTTTTTTTCTTTTAAAATCGAAGAAAAATATAAAAACAAAAAATTTATTTGAAAAATATTTTTTTTTGGGGAGGGGAAATAATTTATAAAAATTAAAAAACACTTGCGTTTGATAATTTTGCGATATTTATTTTTAAATTTGTTTTAATTTTTATTTTATTGATTTGTGTATTTTAATTTTTATTAAATTATTTTTTTTTGTAATATTTTTCAAAATATTAATTTGTAATAATTATTTGATAAAAAGATTAATAAAAAAATTAGTAAAAAGGTAAAAAAAATTATGAATTCTCTAAAACGAGAATTAATGAATCGTAAAATTGCAAATTTTTTAATTTATCAACAATTTTTTTCTTTATGAATTTTAATAATTTTTTTTTTTTTTTTTAGTAATTTTAATCGTTTCTTTTTACTAATTCTCGATTTTCTTATACGGGGAAAAAGAATATTTATATTTAAACCGCCATTTGGACCTATTGAGTACTTATTATGTAAAAAAAAACAAAAAAAAAAAAAAAAAAAAAAACTGCAATATATTCTAAAACTAGAATCTATTTTCTAAACAATAATTCAATTTTATTTACAATATTTTTTCCATTTTTCCTTTTTTTGAGAAATATTATCTATATGTACATATTTATTTTAAATGCAAATGATTTTAAATTATTTCTAAAAACAAAAAAAAAGAAATACCTTTCTCAAGGATTACAAAAAAAAAAAAAAAAAAAAAAAAAAAAAATGCAAACAATTTGAAGAAAAAAATTTCTTCCTTTTATAAAAAATTTTCTGTACTTAGTTTGAAAATTATCCTTAATTTACTGGATTTAGAATTAATTAATTAATGCTAAAAAAATAGAATTGGAAAAACTTTCTAAAGTTATTGTCATATTTTTTTTTATTTCTATAAAAATTTCATTTCAAAAAGAAAAAAAATTTTTATTTTTCAGTTTCTTTTTTTTTTAAATATAAATTCTATATGATTTCAACAAGTTTTTAATTTGCTTCCAATATTTTTTGAGTCAATTTGAAAATTCGAAAAACTAGAACCAAATTTTTAAACGTTTTTAAAAAGTACCTATTAATCAAATAATTTTTTATTTTTTAATTCATTTTTTTAGTATCAAATTTATTATTTCTGAATTAATTTTTTTAAATTATTATTTTTAAATTCATTTTTTTAAAGTAATAAATTTATTATTTTTCAAACAAGTTTTTTAAATTCTTTATTATTTTTTAATTTTTGGAAGCAAAAAAAAGCAAATAAAAATTTCTGACTAAAATGGAAAATTTACAGAAAAAAAAAGAAATTTATAAAAATCTAAAAATATTTAAAAATATTTAGAAAAAAGTAATTTTTCTCAAATAATTATAATGTTTATAAAAAAAAATTTATCGAACTTTAACTTTCTCCAAAATTAGTGTCTCTCTCTCAATTTTCATCTCGAAATTTATAAAAAATCTTTTTAACTTTAACGTGATCGAATGAAAATTCATTCGCCATATAGAATTCGTCAAAAAAATTTCTCACCCCAACCATTTGTAACATTATATAAAATTTTGGAAAACTTTTTCAAAAATTCAAACAAATTAGACAATTTTTCAAAATACGAATTATCAAATTATCAAAAAATAATCAAAATACGAAAATTTTTATTTTCTTTTTTGTAATAATCTTCAAAAAAAAAAAGAAAATTAAAAAGTGGACTTTGAATCGTATTTTGGAAAATTTATGACCGAATAAATAAATCGAAATTTAAATTTTCCCAAAAATTGCCTTTGGAAAATTATTTTTTAAAAACACTGAAGTTTATCCAAAATTGTAATTTTTAAATTTTCTACAAAAATTCAATATTCATTTTTTTTTTTTAAATAAATGTAAATTACAAAAAAAATTTCCGTAACATTTTTGAAAATTCCTGTTTAGAATTTTTTTTCTTTGCAAAATTAGCAAAAAAGAAACTAAAATTTTCCAAAATTTGTAATTTCCAAAAAAATTCAATATTCACATATTTTTTTTTTTTTGAATATTTGTAAAATTTAGTCAAAAAAAATTTTTCGTAACTTTCAAAAAATCCTTTTTGGAACTTTCCCTTTGGAAAATTATAAAAAAAATAAAATTTCCCAAAATTGTAATTTCTAAACTTCTTTTTAGAATTTTTCCTCTCAAAAATTATCAAAAGTAACTAAAATTTTTCAAAATTGTAATTTCTAAACTTCTTTTTAGAATTTTTCCTCTCAAAAATTATCAAAAGTAACTAAAATTTTTCAAAATTGTAATTTCTAACAAATGCAATATTTATATTTTTTTTAAAAATATTTAGTAAAAATTTATTTTTTTTTATTAAAAAAAAGAATATTTTTTAGAAATTACAATTTTGGAATATTTTATTTTTTTTTATAATTTTCCAAAGGAAAAATTCCAAAACGGAGTTTTTAAATAGTTCGAATTTTTTTTTTTTTGATAAATTGTACAAATATTAAAAAAAAAGTTAATATATTATTACATTTTTTAGAAATTACAATTTTGGAAAATTTTAATTTTTTAAATAATTTTCCAAAGGAAAAATTCCAAAACGGAGTTTTTAAATAGTCCGAATTGTTTTTTTTTTTTTGATAAATTGTACAAATATTAAAAAAAAGTTAATATATTATTATATTTTTTAGAAATTATTACAATTTTTAGAAAATTTTATATTTTTTTTAAAAATTTTTTGTTTTGGTAAATTTTACTAATTAGAAAAATTTACCGAAAAAAAAAATTCTACAACCTTTGAAAATTCCTTCTTTTCTTCCTTTAAATTCACGTTAAAAAAAAATAATTATCACTCATTATACATTCCATCAATGAGAAAATCCATTCGTCGATAATGTCTCTTATCCCAACAGTCTTTGCCTCGTCTATATAAAATATAAGTGGCGACACTCAACAATGGAACAGTGAATATTGTAATCATTATTGGCACGACATAATCAATTTTTCTCGGCATTCCAAGTGGTGGCGATTTTGTTGGCGATGCTGGTATTGGTTTATCAACATTAACACCACCAATTGTCACTGTTGGTTTTAATTTATGTTTCTTTGCCGTCACTTTTTCAGTTGAATTTTTCAATGAAATTTTCATTGTTGTTGTTGTTGTTGTTGTCGTCGTCGTCGTCGTCGACGTTGATAAATTTTGTTGACTCGTATTATTTATTGGCATTTTTATTGTTGTCGATATTTCTGATTTTTTCGAAAAATTTGAAATTTTTTTATTTAAATTTTTCTTCTCCACAGAGGTAAAATTATCATTAGCAACACCTTTTCTTGGTTTAATATTACTTTTTTTCAATTCGCTTATTTCTTTTTCACTATCATTTAAATTATTTTTATCATTATTATTGTTATTCGTCTCTTGAATTGTTTTCATTGTTGTCGTCAATTGAGATGAATTTCTTTCAGTAATAATTGGAGTTACAAATTTTGCCGATGAAGAAAAATCAATTTTTCCTCCTCCTTCCAGAATAAATTCATTTGCATTGCTTATCTGCAATGGAAGTAATTATTTTTTCATTTACAAATGACACTAAAAAAAAATAGTGTTGAAAACAAAAATAAATTTTTTTTTTATTTATTCCCTTCGTTAATAGAATTTAAATTTAAAAAAATTAAATTGTTTTTATTATTTATTATCTAATAGAAATTTAAATATATAAAAATTCAAAAAATCAACTAACAATTTGAATTAAATTAAAAAATATTTTTTGAAATTTGAATTTTGTATTTAAAAAGAAATTAAAAATAAATAAATTTGCAAAATAATTGAATTTTAAATTTTTATATCGTTAAAAATAATGAATTATTATTATTATTTAATAATTATTATTTCATAATAATAATAATAATTTACAATTGCAAAATTTTTATGTAATAAAAAATTTTAAATAACGGAATATTCTAAATTAATAAATTAATATTAAATTTTAATTTAATTACTAAATAAACAAGAATTGAGAAAATAAATTTTTTAAATTATTTTCCAAGTGAATTGTTTGACTAAAAATAGAATTAATGGGAAAAAATGTTTTTTAATTAAAGACAAACATAGTTATATTATCAACAATGAAAATTCCACTTCATTCAGCGATAATATTTCAAATATTGTTTTTAAAATGTTAATTACGCAACTTCTTTGATTTCAAGCTGACCAAATGAATGAAAAAAACAAACAAAAGTTTCAATTCTTTGCATTTTTTTTTGTAATCGTATTTTTTTTTTTAAAATAAATACAAAATTAAAAATTTTCACATCTTTATTATATAAAATAGAAAAATAAAACAAAATTTTTCCAATAAAATAATTAAATTAAAAAACGAAAAAAAATTAAAAATTATTTTAATATATATTTATTTAACAAAAATTATTTATATAAAAAAATATATAAAAAAATATATTTATTTATATATCAAAATTTATCAATTTATTTTTTTAATAAATTGTAATAATTTCTTTTCAATTTTCTTAGTTTAAAAATTTTAATTAATAAAATTAACAAAAGAAACAAATTGAAGTAACTAATTATTTTAAAATATATATTAAAATTTTTATGAATAAAATTTTGTTTCTTAAAATGTTTGTTTTGAAATTTTAATAATAATAATAAAATTTAAAAAACAAAACATCTCAAAATTAAAATACTTAATTTATTTAAAAATACTAAAAAATTTTCATTAAATAAAAATTTTCGCTAGTCTTGTTTTTATAAATAAATTTCCCAGTTACGATTAAATAAAAAAAAACGAAAAATTTTAATATTTTTACAAAAACACTTATAAATAAAATATGAAATGTGAAAAAAAATCAAAAATTATCGTGAAAAAAAAACATTTTCAAAAACACGTTGATTTGTTTATATTAGTGACAGTTTTAATCAAAAACAAAATTGAAATCCTACTTACGGATGAATTTTTACCAATTTCTTCAGTTGACAAATTTTTTTTAATTGAACCTTTATTTTCAGAATCCTTAATTAATTTATTTAATATCGTCATAGTTGAATTATTTGCAATTTCTAAATCACGATATATTTTTTGTGTTTCCTTATTTGTGACTAAGGTTAGGACTGATGTCACAAAAATAAGTACACAAAGCATATGGAAAAAATACATTTTTTTCCCGTTTTGTAATTTTAAATAGAAAATTTTTGCTTATAAAAGAAGAAGCCCTCAATCTTTGTTATAAAGAGGAAAATGATTTTTTAAAAAAATATATATATATGGAGAAAACTAAAAAAATAAGTGGCAATAACCACTTTTTACATGTACAAATTACTCCATGATATATACACACGGTCGTATATACAGGTCCGGAATCTCATAATGGTTCGCAGGGTCGCCGCGTGAAGCCCGAGGGCGTATTTGTCGAAGAGTCTATGGTTGGAGTGTAAACAAACGAACATAACCTCAATTTTTGGTATATACACTAAAAAATTTTTTGAGTTGATTCATAATTTCGACTTGTATATTTACAAAATTATTAAAAAAAGTGTTTTGATAGTGGAGAAATAAATAAGCGATTTTATAAGTGCATAAATGCTAGAATTGTACAAATATTTTTGTTTTTATAGTTGACTTATTATTGTAAAAATGATTTCTTTTTCAAAAAATTAATACTCTTCCTGTATTGAAATAATCCATAAAATATTGATTGTGTTTTTGTTTTGTTTTTTAAATTGACATAATTACGAAGATTACTTCGGTTTGTATAAAAGTGACAATATTTCTTTGGCTTTTGTAAAACATAAAATATTGACCGATTGTATATAATATAACGTATTATTAAACACTGATAAGCGCAGCTGAAGCCTTGTTTTAAGGAAAAGAAAACTACCTTTGATTTGAAAAACGAAAGTTTTATAATTTGCAAAATATTTTTTACAGCTTTTAACGAGACATAAACATAATTTACATTTTCTTAAAAAATTAGACTCTTATTTGTATAGAATTTTAACTGCTTTCTAATTTGGAAAGTTTTCTTTTGATAGAAGATGTTTTTTTCAGAGTTTGATTGAACTGAAACGCAAATTGGCACATTCTTAAACGTATATAATAAAATAAGGCATAAGTTAAAATGCTGGAAGCATGTTGTTTACAGGGAAAAGTGAATTTATAATTGTCTGTAACTTCATCAATAACCTTATCAAAGACGTGTTGCTGGTTAGCGTATTTGCGAAAAACTGTCTCTGTGAAACAAATGAGATTAAAAAAATGGTAATTGGGATGAATTAATCTACCCTGATCTTTTAACTCTACCAGGTTGCTGACTGCAGACTTTTTATCGCAAAATGTGAGAGCTTTAATACAAGAGTCACATTGACTGTAGTCTTTTTTCTTCAAAATTTGTCGACAAAGATATCCTAAAAATGAAATATAAATGTTAAAATTAAAATGATAAATTTTATTTTAAAAAATTAAGTTTTAATTGGCTTTTCTGTGGACGATCACAAACTACTTCTAATTAAAAAATACAAGAACTACTTTTTAATTTCATGCAATATATTTAAATTCAAATATTTTTTTTTTATTTTTGCTTAAAGGAAATATGGACAAGCACATTTTTATTGTATATAATCAATAAAAAATTGAATTAAAAAAAACTGTTTACATCGGTAGAATATTGATGAAATAACATCTGTGCCTCAGTTAAGTTGCTGTAAAATGTAAACCAATTCCTTTTTTGGACCAATAGGCTGAAATAAATATATGTATAAATAATCATAACTACAGATATATCTTAATAAATAATTAATAATATTGTAATAGTTATTATCATAAAGTGATTGTACGAAATATGTTAGAAAATATTAGAAAAAGCGTTAGAAAAATGCAAAACAAATATACACAAAACACAAAAACATTAATAAATGTTAGTTAATAAAGAATCTTTAAAACCTGTGGTGTAATAAATAATGCAGTCTATAACTGGTCTAATTGAATAGTCATGTTCAATGACTTCGTCAACTTCCCAGGTGTCTTCCTCAATTAGACTGTCCAGTTTGTTTTTAATACTGTTTAACAGTGATGTCGATTTGGAATGAGACTTTTCAAAAATTTCTTTAATTTCTGAAATTGTGATAAGATTTTGAACTTTCTGCTCAGTCACTAAACAATTTCCATATCTAGGCGGCTTTAATATACTGTATGCAGCCAACAACTTGTATAACTGCAAAAACGTTGGACATGTGGGATGCTCATTGGATCCAGCTGCCAATCGAATTGTGCCAAAGAATTTCTAAAGAAAAGACATTTATCCACAAAGCAATGAATATATAGTATATTTGAATCAGAAAAAATAACTAAAAGTACCTCTAGATTGTCTTGATTAACTTTTCCGGTTAGAAGATAAAAAAATTAAATTTGTCAATTAAATAGTGACACATAGTCAGTGTTGACATAATTGTTACTCGTAATCTTCCTGCTGTTTCTAACGTTAGGTAATTACTTTCATCTATTAGACCATTTTCAAGATTTATCTCCCAATTGTTTAGCCACAGAAGAATATTTTGCAACACCTTTATAAAATATTATGGAAATGACTTTGAAAATAATTCTTAATAAACAAAAATAATAGAAAACGAATGAAAAAGTAATTTTTTCATGAAAATAGAAAATGAAGTACAATACCTTAAAATCTTTAGAATTAGGTGTAAGACCTTGATTTGGTTGATGCCGATTGAGTGCATCAAACATTTCATTCATTTTCATGCAAAAATTAGCTGTATCTTCACAACCTTCAAACTGAGGATATTGGTGCATTTGATAAAATATCAAACCTTTTGCTACTGAATCGCTAAAAATCTGAAAAGAAGTAAATAACTTGAATATTTCAAATAAACTAGGGAATTATTATTATTATTGGTAATAGAATATTTTCATAAATATGTACTTGAGTTGCATATCGAACACGCATTAGTCCTTGAGGATCTAATTTAATATGTCTTTTAGTTAATTTAGGGCACGCACGAACTCTGGCCTCGTGATTACTATCGACATGAAATAGATGTAGAAAATAATCCCACTTTATTTCATTTTCATCAGGATGAATCTAAAAAAGAAGGTAAAAAATTGAATTTAAATATGCGTTATAATAAACAACAAAATTTAAAAAAAATACACTAAAATTGTAAAAAAAAAAACTCACACGAAGATTATTACTGTACAGTCTATTTCTAATACATTTAATTAAATGCGGTGCATCCGAAAACATAAATACTTTTCTATTTTCATCACAAGGATGTGTAAACCAACATTTTGTATCTTCTCGTGAAGATTTAATATTCAATAGTTTCCACATTTTATCATTAGTTGAAGCACCATCTCCGAGAATCCCATGAATTTTCGCCCCACAATTTTCTAAATAGTAGATTGATTGCACGACGAGTTTCGCCAATTCATTTCCATGAACAGAGTTTTTTGAGGCAAAAACAGCAATGGGCTGAGAATATTTTTCAGTTAGAGATTGGAACATGAGAACGAGACCATGAGTTGCTACGGCGTCAAGATTTTCACCCTTTTTATTATTTTCACCAAAATCAGTTAATCCAGAGTATGTTAAATCTTTCGACGAAACAGAAATCGATTTCCTTAAATGTATTTCATCTAGAATTAATATACCATGGCGCTTCATTGGATCCTTTCCTTTAAATGATTTCTCGAGAAGTTTAAAGAAGCCGTCGTCAAAGCCACATTTAGTTCTAATCATTGATAAATAATCTCGTACAGTTTTGGAACACGGTAATGGAAGAATATCATTTTTTCTTAAAAATTCATAAAATGAAGGAGATCTTATATTCATAAGTAAACACAGCATTATAAAATCGTCTGAATAACGTCGACCCTTTGGATTTGTGTATTTAGCAGCACGAATAATTTCTTTCACTATCATCTTCTGATTTTGAGACATATTTAAAGATGAGGAATTTTTATCAAAATCATTTTCATTAATGTTAGCAATATTACATTGATTTTTCTCGAGAGATTTCTCTAAAACATGTAATCTGTATTTTAAACGAATTAATTCTTTTCTTCTCCTTTGATTTTTCCTCTGAAGTGCTTTTAGTTTTATTTGACTCGAAGGTTTTAATTTTTTAATCTCCTCATTATTGCTTAGTTTTTTTAATCTTCGTTTTTGCTGCGACAAAAGTTTTGACAATTTTTTACAATCACGACATTTACTGTAGTTTAGCGATAATAAAGAACAATTTTTTGACCGACATCCCGAAAGATTGTAATTATTACAATTTAACAAGTTTGATGTACAATCAACATCGTTTATATTTATTCCTTCACAAGCACAAAATTTTTTGAACCCTTGTAGAATTTGTGGCAAATTTTTAACATTATCTACTTTTTTCGGTAATTCAAACATTTCGGCATTCACAGTATTTGAATGTACTTCGTATTGCAATTCTCTATTTTTACTCATCACAACAACCTTCTCAAATGTATGTGTTTTAACATTTTCTTTGTTAACAAAGCATACAAATAACAAACTTTCTTCTTTTCCTGTCTGAGATTTAAGTACACTCCACGGCTTAGGTATATCTATGCTACATGGTTCATCTTCAGAAAATTCACTACCTACAAAAAACAATTACGAAATTATATTTCTAAAATACAATAAGCAAATTCAAAACATAAAAAATAATAATTAATCTTTCAATAAATAATTCTTAATTACGTACTTTGTGAACACAAATCAAAAGTTACAGCAGAACTGAATTGAACCGTATGAACCGCATAATCCGGATCAACTGTATAACCGACATTATCTGATACATTTTCTTTATTATCGTAGAAATAATCTTCAACATGAATTAAATTTGAATTTGTCGACGTATTATTCGATGTAAGTGGTGCATTTCCTAAAAAAAATGGAAAATAGAAAATATTGTACACAATACTAATACTTAAAGCATATATTTATTTATATTTACTTTATTTCTTTAAAAATTGTGGTATTTAAAAAAATAACTACTAAAATTAAAATTTAATTTTAAATAATATTCTGTGCACATCAAACTTCTGATTTTGAAAACTTAATTTATAAATTTTAAATTGCAATAAATATAATGTATTCTGCCAAAAACGTTAATATTTAAAAATCAAAAATATTAAATCTTTATAAAATATTTGCTCTTCAAAAGTAGATCAAACTTTATGAAACATTTTAAAAAATTATAACAAGTCATACATAATAATAGTTGTACTGAACGAAGTATAATTTGAATAACGCTTGTATATTTTACTTTCTATTCAACATATAATTAATTAAATAAAAAAATGAATACCATAAACATTATTTCACATTATTCTTTTTAAAAAATATAAAAACGTACCGTTTTTGTCTACGTCATTTTGAGTCTTATTATTATTGTTAAAAATCGAGGGCACTGCTCCCAAACGTAAACGCGGCTTTATTAAATTTTTTTCATAAATAATGTTGTCTTCTTGATTATATGTTTGTACTTTTCTAATAATTTCTTCTTCTTTGAAATGCAATTCACACACAGACATTGCAGATCTTAAACGTAAAACCCCAGGTATTGCTTGCTGCCATTTTTGTCTTATTTTGTCATCTTGCGGCACATGAAAACACGAAACACTTTTTCTTTCTGTTTTACTGTCACATTTTGGAACTACACAAACGGAAGGCATTTTAAAATTAAAAACAAAAAATACACCGCACGAAAAATTATATTTTTATAGGTTATGTTCGTTTGTTTACACTCCAACCATAGACTCTTCGACACGTAGCCACCTATCGGAGGGGCTTCAACGCACGACCCTGCGAACCATTATGAGATTCCGGACCTGTATATACGACCGTGTATATACACTACTGCTGTGTGTGTGTGTGTGTGTGTGTGTGTGTGTGTGTGTCTGTTATGAAAGAACTAGTGCGCAATTGATATTGCGCATATACGCATGGCTGCCAACTGTTGCGCCAAAAAGTATAGATAGCGGGAAAATTCAAATCATTTTCAAAAAAAGTTCTATACAAAAATAATAGTAATGGAAAAAACAATTATTATAAATAAATATATATTTACATAATATATATTTATACAATACATTTATCACATACATTTATATATATATATATATATATATATATATATATATATATATATATATATATATATATCAGCAATAATGTCATAAAACGTTTTTTACACTAAACGTTTTTATTTAACTGTTTACAAAATAATTAAAATTTTTTTCTAATTATACTAACAAACTGTTTATTATTATTTACTAACAACTATTTTATTATTAATAATAAAACATGTTTATTTTATTTTGTTAATATAATTTTTATAATTTTAAAAATATTTTAGAAATTAAAATTTTTAAATGTTAAAAATATTCCAAGGGAAAATATTCTTTTTTTTAAATGTGTAAATAAATAAAAATATTTTACTGAAAATCGATATTTGACCTAAATGATATTATTATTAAATAATAATAATACTGATAAAAAAATAAAAAATTACCGACATAGAAATCTACCCTACCGAGTGAAGGTAAAACAGTTTTTTTTTGGAAAAATGAAAATATAAAAATTACTGACACAGAAATCAACCATACCGACTGATGGTAAAGAAATATTCTTTGAAATGAAAATATAAAAAATTACCGACATAGAAATCTACCCTACCGACTGATGGTCAAACAGTTTTTTTGAAAAAGAAAATTTAAAAATTACCGATATAGAAATCTACCTTACCGACTGATAGTAATTGCTGACTGTTGGTAAGACCGTTTTAAAAAGTTGGTAAAATTTCGAAAAAAATTCTTTACCGTCAGTTGGTAGGGTTGATTTATGTGTTGGTAATTTTTTATATTTTCATTTTTCTAAAACCTGTTTTACCATCAGTCGGGAAGGTAGATTTCTATGTTGGTAGTTTTTAAAATTTTTATTTTTTCGAAAAAAAAAGTTTTGCCATCTGTCGCTAAGGTATATTTTTATGTCGGTAATTTTTTACATTTTTAATTTTCAAAAAAAAAGTGTTTTACCGTCAGTCGGCAAGGTTGATTTAAGTTGCAATGAAGTGAAAATGAAGTGATGTGAACTAAAGGTAAATATCAATTGAATTGAAAAATAATTGAAAGTAAGGTTAAGAAAAATGGAAGTGACGTGAAGTGAATGTAACTATTAATTGAATTGAAAATGAAGCGATAATAAATTGAAAGTAAGGTAAAGTGAAAATGACGTGAAATAGAAATTGAATATTAATTGAATTAAAAAATGAATTGATAATGAATGAAAAGTCAGGTTAAGTGAAGGTAAATATCAATTGAACTGAAAATAAATTGAAAATGAAGTGATAATGAATTGAAAGTGAAGTGAAATTGATGTATAAATGAAGTGAAGTGTAGGTATATATCAATTAAATAGAAAATGAAGTGATAAGTAATTGAAAGTGAGGCTAAGTAAAGAAAATAATATCAATTGAATAGAAATTAAATTAAAATTGAATTGAAATTACCGACATAAAAATCTACCTTAGCGACAGATGGCAAAAAAAATTTTTTTCGAAAAAATGAAAATTTAAAAAACTACCAACATAGAAATCTACCTTGTCGACTAATGGTAAAACAGGTTTTAGAAAAATGAAAATATAAAAAATTACCAACACAGATATCAACCCTACCAACTGACGGTAAAGAATTTTTTTCGAAATTTTACCAGCTTTTTAAAACTGTCTTACTAACAGTCGGCAATTACCATGTAAAGAATGAAAATTTGATTTATTATTGTTATTATTTTTTGGGTTGGTAACTTGTGTTTCGAAATTTTTTATTGTTTGTTCTATAAATTAAAATTAATTCACGATCAGATGAGCTGAACTGTTTAGGCATTCAGTGGGTGAATAAAAGGCTGAACTGTTAAGACATTCAGATATATGACTAGGACTGAACTGTCTGGGCATTCAGTCCCTAGTAAAAAAGATCAAAGGCTGAACTGTTTGGGCATTCAGTCTTTATCGACGAAGTAAAAATAATTATTTTAAAATTGTAATTTGTAAAATAGGAAAAATTTCGTATTTCGAACAATAAAAGGATAATAATAAACAGAGATAACCTTGTCGAAAGGTTTGGGTTTTTCCCCGACTGTTTGGCGCCTGCAGTATGGGAAACTAATTAAAATTTCAGGTAACCGGATTGTGTTAAAGGAGAAGGAGAAGAAGAAGAAGAAGAAGAAGAAGGGGAAGAAGAAGAAAATTACTATCAGATTGTTATGAGAGTTCAGTTTAAATGTGTACGCGGATAAAGTTGTGTTAAATAAAATTCAAAAAAATAAAAACTGTTTGTTCATTCATTTCAAATGGTGCCGAAACCCGGGAATCTTTATCCGGTAGTGAAACAAACAGATAACGTGTACGTATATTGTGTTAAAAGTGCTAGTGATTGTGTTTAATTTATCCCTTTGGTGTTGTGTTTAAATAGTGTTAAATATTTGTGTTTTAGGAATTGTTTACTTCATTGAACTAAAATTAATATTAATGTAATATAGAACATATTATAGTTTTATTCTGCGTAAAGAGTTTGAAAAGTAGTGTATTTCGTGTCACATCTTTCACAATGTCTACAGTTTCATCAAATACCCGCCCTGGAGGAAGACCTATAATAAAAGAAGTTGTCACAAATCAACAGGATACAAGATCTTCTGTAGTTGAGACACAAGATAATCAAGAGCGACAATCAACATGTGGACCAAGTGATGATACCATACCAATGTCAAATTCATCCAATTCAGCGAGTATCAGAAGTTCAAGAAAACGTCGTCTGATAGTGGATGCAGCTGAAGAAACAGCTAAATTGAAAAGAGCTATGCTTCAAGAAAGAGAGAAGATAGAATTGGAGTTGATTAACGCCAAACTATCTGCGGGACTAAAGGATATCGAAACTGATGAATGTTCAGAAGTAATGATTAACGAAAATCAGACGAGATCTAAAGAACATTGTGATGTATACGTTAATCGTTGGAGAGAAGAATCCCGTCCATATTGGGAAGGGCAAGACGAATTCGACAGGCCTTCAGACACACAGGCGGAGCGTTTAAAAGTTATTAATAACAACAGATTACCAAATACAGAACTTGATTCACGATTATTACTTAGCAGGTTAACTGCAGCTAAAGGACTTCCAGAATTCTCAGGAAATACTCTGGAGTGGCTCCGATTCAAGCAAGCCTACGAAACATCCACTGAAGTAGGAAAATACTCAGAAAAAGAAAATATATCGCGGTTATATGACTCGTTAAAAGGTAAAGCGAGGGAAGCTGTAGATGCACTGATGTTAACAGCGAGCAGCCCACAGATAATTATGCAGACCTTAGAGTTGAGATTTGGCAACCCTGAGAGTATAATTCAAAAAGTCATACAAGACATAAAAGCTTTGCCAAAAATGCAAGCTGGAAAAATCGATCTTATTTCGTTTGCAACAAAGATACGTAATGGAGTGGCAGCCATACAAGCGTTGAACCACGTTGGACATTTACATAACCCCAGTGTAGTATCAGAAATTATTTCAAAAATGCCCAGCGGATTAATTTATGGATACAATCGCTACATAAGCGAACATAATAAAGATAAACCAAAATTGATTCTTTTATCTGAATACTTATATAAAGAAGCTCAAATGGCTTGCCAAGCTGGGACCAACAAATTTCACGAAAATCTGACAACCTTAAATAACCGAACAACTAACCCTCCTCACCGAAAATCACAATTGAAACCGCAAGCAGTGATGGTCACTACGTCACAAGAACCCACTAGGAAAGATAAATCGACACATAATAGTGACAAAATGTCTAAAAAGGAATGTGGATTTTGCCATAAAATCGGCCATAAGATATATAGATGTTATGGTTTTAAAGACTTAAAATTGTGTGATAAATGGAAATGGGCTAAAGAAAATAAAGCTTGTTTTAAGTGCTTAATGAAAGGTCATTTGAGTGAAAAATGTAAAGGATTAAATTGTCGAATCGCAGGATGCGAAAGGAATCATAATAGTCTGTTGCATAATCCTAAAGAAGATAAAGAAGTAAAAATGCCTGAAGAATCTGAGAAATGTCAGGAAGAAAATCAACAAAGCTGACTAAGCGGTGGCCAAGGGATGTTGAAAATACTTCCAGTTACATTGATAGGACCAATAAAGTCTATTCAGACATACGCTTTACTGGATGACGGATCAACAATTACATTAGTGGATTCAAAACTAGCAAATGGTATTGGAGCAAATGGTCCGTCAATAAATATTAGTATTAAAGGCATAGGAGACGCAGGTCATGTTGAGACTACAAGTAAAAGGGTATCATTAACCATACGGGGAGAATTCGGACAATATAATTTACATAATGTTACTGCTATACCCAAACTAAATCTACCAACTCAAACTATTGAAGAACGAGCTATATTTGAATTACACCAACATGATGGTGAACGTCTACAGTCATACGTGAACGCCAAACCCTTAATTCTCGTCGGACAAGATAACTGGGAACTCCTTGTAACTCACGAAACAAAGTTAACAGACAATAGGTCATTAATTGCATCAAAAACGTTGTTAGGTTGGGTAGTCCACGGACGAACAAAAAAGGATAACAAAGAATTCAATATAACACTATCATGTTCCGAAAATAAAAAAAAATACGAAGACAAACAGTCATTGTAAACAATTCGATGAATCGGACACAAGCCTACATGACATGGTGAAAACCAAAGATTTCTTTGGAGAGGTATGGACAGGAAGCGGGAACCAGATGAGTATATTATGACATCACTTATATTCGGATCTAAATCATCGCCTACTAGCGCTATATACGTTAAGAACAAAAATGCAGAGACCTACAAAGATGCTATGCCTGAAGCCGTGGAGTCAATAATAAAAAATAGTTATGTCGATGATTTCTTGGACAGTTACCAAACACCAGAGGAAGCAATGAAGATTATCAATCAGGTTTCCGAAATTAATCACCAAGCAAATTTTCATATGCATACATGGGTCAGTAATAACAAAGAAGTGGTGAAAACTCTCCCATCAAATGATACGACAAACATGAAGAACATAAAACTTGATTTATCCACATCCACACATAGTAAATATGAGAAGGCACTTGGATTGAGATGGGAGACAACAACAGACATGCTTAAATTCAACGTCAACATACAAACTGTGTCACCAAAATTACTTGAAGGGAAAATTATTCCCACTAAAAGAGAATTTTTAAAAGTAATTATGTCGATTTATGACCCACTAGGATTTATATCTCCTGTTACAATAAAATCCAAAATTATTCTGCAAGATGTGTGGGCAAGTGGTGTCAAATGGGATGAAAAAATTCAAGAAGCTGAATTTAAAGCCTGGAAGATTTGGTTGAATGAACTTCTACAAGTAGCTAAGTGTTCCATTCCTCGATGTTACACATCAAAATACGGTATGAAGAAAGTAACTGAGCTACACATATTTTGTGACGCCAGCATAAAGGCATATTCCGCAGTCGCATATTGGAAATTTCAATTTGAAGATGGGACAATAGAGACAAATATTATTATAAGTAAAAGCAGAGTTGCACCGCTCAAACCAATATCTGTACCAAGACTCGAATTACAAGCTGCTCTATTAGGAAGTCGCTTAGCGAGATCCATCGAAGCGGAACACACCATAAAGGCTGACCGACGTGTGTTCTGGAGTGACTCCCGTACTGTTCTAGCGTGGATAAAAACTAACCCAAAAATTTATCACACCTTTGTGGCCCATCGGTTGGGCGAAATATGTGAGCTGACGAATATTGCCGAGTGGAGATGGATACCAACGAACTTGAACCCAGCAGATCATGCGACACGCTCAACGAGTCCTAGAATTGACACTAACACGGAATGGTTTACCGGACCTGCCCTTTTGAAGTCAGAAAATATTACATTGCCAAATGAAGATCATTTCATTGATGAAGATCACCTAGGAGAAATAGAAAAGGAGCGGAAATCAGCAGTGGTTCTGACTTGCCATGCGCAGCCAAGTATTCCGGAAGCTAATCGATTTTCAAGTTGGAAACGATTATTAGGAAGCACAGCATGTACCTTGCTAGCAATAGAGAAATGGAAAAGGAAAAGGAACACGCAGTTAACCGTAAATCATTACACCAGGGCAGAAACTTCGCTATTTAAAGAAGTACAAAGACAAAGTTTCCAGAAGGAAATATCCGCAATACGGAAAAGGAATCAAGTTGAGAAGAATAGCTCAATAAAATCTTTGATGCCAAAACTAGATAGTGATGGGTTAATCAGAGTATGTGGTCGAATACCCAGTAACTCAAGACTGGAAATAGAAAACGAGCCTATCATCCTAGATGGAAATCATCAAATTACCCGTTTGTTGATAAAGGAATATCACATCAGGATGAAACATGGTAACAATAATACTGTTATCAATGAGCTACGTCAGAGGTTCTGGATAACCAAGTTAAGAGCAACTTTAAAATCGATAGTTACAAAATGTGTATTCTGCAAATTGCGAAGGGAGAAACCAAAAACACCATTGATGGGTAATTTACCAGAGGCACGATTGGCTTACCATCTACGACCGTTTACACACTGTGGAGTGGATTACTTTGGCCCAATGTGGGTGGCCGTAGGTCGAAGAAGAGAGAAAAGATGGGGTGCTTTGTTCACTTGGATGACCACAAGAGCCATACATCTTGAAATAGTCCACACTCTTACATCAGATTCAACTCTACTGGCCCTACGCCGATTGATCGCACGAAGAGGACAACCGCGAATTATGTATTCGGACAATGGGACCAACTTTAGAGGACTAGACAATGAATTGAGAGCAAAATTGAAAACTTTAGATACTGAGATACAAACTAAATTTGCTATTGAAAATAATATTCAGTGGAGGTTCATACCACCAGACACGCCTCATATGGGAGGCGCTTGGGAAAGGATGATCAGGTCCGTAAAGGTGTCATTATCAATTATATTGAGAGAGCAAGCACCTCGCGAGGAAGTGTTACTGACATTGTTTGCCGAAATAGAGCAGTGTGTCAATTCAAGACCACTCACACATGTTTCACTCAATCCCAAGGATGAAGAAGCACTAACTCCTAACCATTTCCTCATAGGAACCTCCTCTAGCCAAACACTGAATTCCCGATTTGATATGCTTGCCGAATGCAACTGGTCCCAATGGAGAAAGGTTCAAAATTTTGCAGATGCCTTTTGGAAGAGATGGTTGAGAGAATATTTGCCAACATTATTGCCACGGCAAAAATGGACAACGGAAAGCAATCCTTTGGAAATAGGCGATGTCGTATTAATAGCAAATACTCAAGAGCCAAGAAACTCATGGCCGAAAGGAGTGATTGAAAAGGTGTATCCTGGTACTGATGACCGTATTCGCGCAGTGACAGTAAGAACAACGAAGGGTACCTTTATCCGATCATCCAATAAATTAATTCGCTTGATAAAGGCATCAGAAGTACAAGGACCTTGATCCTTGTACTTGGGTGGAGAATTGTAAAGAATGAAAATTTGATTTATTATTGTTATTATTTTTTGGGTTGGTAACTTGTGTTTCGAAATTTTTTATTGTTTGTTCTATAAATTAAAATTAATTCACGATCAGATGAGCTGAACTGTTTAGGCATTCAGTGGGTGAATAAAAGGCTGAACTGTTAAGACATTCAGATATATGACTAGGACTGAACTGTCTGGGCATTCAGTCCCTAGTAAAAAAGATCAAAGGCTGAACTGTTTGGGCATTCAGTCTTTATCGACGAAGTAAAAATAATTATTTTAAAATTGTAATTTGTAAAATAGGAAAAATTTCGTATTTCGAACAATAAAAGGATAATAATAAACAGAGATAACCTTGTCGAAAGGTTTGGGTTTTTCCCCGACTGTTTGGCGCCTGCAGTATGGGAAACTAATTAAAATTTCAGGTAACCGGATTGTGTTAAAGGAGAAGGAGAAGAAGAAGAAGAAGAAGAAGAAGGGGAAGAAGAAGAAAATTACTATCAGATTGTTATGAGAGTTCAGTTTAAATGTGTACGCGGATAAAGTTGTGTTAAATAAAATTCAAAAAAATAAAAACTGTTTGTTCATTCATTTCAACCATCAGTCGGTAAGGTAGATTTCTATATCGGTAATTTTTAAATTTTCTTTTTCAAAAAAAACTGTTTGACCATCAGTCGGTAGGGTAGATTTCTATGTCGGTAATTTTTTATATTTTCATTTCAAAGAATTGAATTGAAATTGAATTGAAATTGAATTGAAATTGAATTGAAATTGAATTGAAATTGAATTGAAATTGAATTGAAATTGAATTGAAATTGAATTGAAATTGAATTGAAATTGAATTGAAATTGAATTGAAATTGAATTGAAATTGAATTGAAATTGAATTGAAATTGAATTGAAATTGAATTGAAATTGAGATTGACGTGAAAATGAAGTGAAGTGAAATTGAATTAAAATAAAATTAATAGTGAATTGAAAAAAAGTTAAGTAAAGTGAAGGTAAATATCAATTGAAATGATAATGAATTGATAATGAAGTGAAAATGATGTAAAAGTGACGTGAAAATGTAGTGAAAGTAAAGTAAAAATGAACTTACTAATAAGCACACCAGTACAAAATTTAAGCATTAAACAACAATTACAGTTGTCTCAAAATTAATTTTCCATATCCAATTAATAAAAATTTCTCCCAAAAAAGTAAGAATCGACGCCAAATAGCCAGCAATTAATAATCCATAAATCAAAAATTTAATTTTCAATCTCTCAATACGTTCCGATTTGTCAGACAATAATTTTTCTTCATCCTCTTCCTTTGATGAAATCACATCATTATAATTTCTATTATAATTAATTAATGATGCCTCAATCAATAATCTGTAGAATTTCTCAAATTTTTCAACAAACGGCGAACCAGGTTCCATTAAAATTCCACTTGTTGTAGAGTACAAATATTCTTCAAGAATTTTCATTTTTCCTTTCACATTCTTCGATTGCAATTTCCAATTGACAATAGACAATTTATTAATACATCCAATCTTTTTTTGGGTGAGTAAAATTTTAATACAACTCTCAGTTGACATTAATTTCATTTCTCTTTTTCTCCACATTCTTGATAAATCATTAGAATTTGAACCATTTATCCAATTTAACACTTGTTTATCCTCAATACTTGCAATTAATTTTGATTTATTAAAATCCCTCAATGTATTTATTTGCTCTTTTAATTGCATTTGAAAATTTAAATCCGTCAATGAACTAAAGAAATTACACGAATAGTAAAAGGAAATAATGATAAATGAAAGAAATATAATTCTTTCCTTTAGTTTCTTAGGTTGTTGAGTTAATGAAATTCCAAATAAAATTTGTATAATTACTGTCATATTCCAAATTCTCTTGTCAAAATGAAAACAGTATTCAATTAACCAACTGGAAAATATAATCATCAATGTTAATAGAATTGAATAATAAAATGTTGATCCATGATAAAATCCAATTGATTTTGATTCAAAAATTGGAACAATCATTGCAAAATGATCTAAATTTTGAAAAACAAATTCATTAATTTTTTCCCCACAAATTGTATCAAGTGACATAGATCTTACAGCAATGAAATTTATTTCATTGTAAAACAATTTTTGTAAATAACCAGATGTCAATTTTCTATTGCAACTGAAATTTCCAAATAGTTCTTTATCCGTTCGTATAAGGGTTATTTTAAAATTCAACATTTTGGAGAATAATTTCATTGCTAATGCATCTGGTCCGGATAATTGAATTTTTGTTTTATTTCTAACGTCAAGAAAAGGTGGACGAGTGAATGCTCCAATTTTCAGTGGATATCCATTTAAATTTTTCAGCTTGTTGGGAAATAATTCCGTTATCGGCAAAAACGATTTGTTACTGTAAGTATTCTGAAATGGATTCAATTGATAAATTACGTATTCATTTTGATAAACATCAAGAATTGTAATGTCGAGAAATAAATGTTTCCACATTTTTTGAAGAAATTCTCTATAATTATTGTTGGTTTGACGAGAATTTAAGAAACGAAGAATTAAACATTTTGGTCGTAAATGAATTGTTGATGATTTTTTAATAAAATCCATCATCTTCTCCGTCCATTGTGTACAATTATTATTGTTTTCTGATGATTCCAAAATTAAGAATAGAGTTTGTCGTCGATTAATTAGGGATTTAGTTTTTTCACTAAATTCCAATTTCTCATCATTAATTTGTATGTTTGGTAAATTTTCCTGTAATTTTCTATTTATTTTCAAAACATTTGGATTTTTATTTTCATCATTAATTATCAATATGGTTTGATAAACTTTTACATTCTGTTCAATAAATTTAATAATCCTTTGATGCCATTTCTTTTGGTTAATTTTTTCTTGATTCGTTTCGATGATTTGGGAAATTATTACAGCGTAAAGAATTAAATACAATGGTTTCATAATTTTCTTTTCCACCAGGAAAAAAAAGGTGTTTTTACGATGGTATTTCTACAAAAACTGTTTTTTTTTTTGCAAATACTTTTTGTTTTGAAATTTTCTTTTACGTTTCTTAGCAACTTTAGCCAATTGTAGGAAAATGTGTTTTTGTTATCAAGATAAAATATTTATAGTTGAGATATAAACGGAGTTCAAGGTGAAAATATTTTTCTTCCATTTACCCAATGGCTAAAAGAAATTTAATTCTTTCCATAATTCTCGGCTTTTAGAAAACAATAAAAGCTTTGTTCGAAGAAGGAAAACTAATGTTGTGTCCCTTAGGATTTTACAGTGTTTTGCCATTCCAAAATTTTTTTCCAATTATTTTATAATCCGTTGAACAGATTTTGTATGATTTGCAAATCAAAATTTTCATTAAAATATAAAAAACCAAATATTAATTAAAGCTATGTATTCATACAGTTGACAAATAAGAAATAAAAATTATATGTATCTGTTAATCAATAACTCTCCAAAAAAGATTAAAATCGATGCACTATGCCCAAAAATAATAATCACAATTAGAAAAGTGGTAATATTAATATTCTCATTGTCTCCATTTTCTGAATCATTTTCCAAATTCGATTGACTTGTAGCAATTCTATTATCACGAACATTCCATTTTTCCACAAGTCCAACTGTTGATAATTGTAAATAAATATTATGAAATTTTTCAACATACGGAGATCCTGGTTCCATTAAAATTCCATTAGAACTCGAATATAAATAATCATCAAGATATTTCAATATTTTATCTCTATTGACAATTTTTGTTTCCCAATTTGCAACTGATTTCTTTGAAAGACAAGCAACATTTCTTTCTTCAAGTAAAATAGGAAGGCAATTTTTATGATAGACAATACGATCCATATTTTTCATCCACATTGTTAAATTTTCTTCTTTAATTATATTCATAAATATTGGAGCAGTATTTATTGATAAACTAATCTTTAAATTACTTTTCACTAAGTCTTTCAAATTGTTTATTTGTATTTCATTATTTAAATGAAATTGCATATCCGTTAATGAGGCAAAAAAATCCGATGACCAAATAAATGCAACAATTAAAAAAAACATGAAGCAACATCTTTCTTTGAATTTCTCAGGTTCTCTTTCGGTGGACATTCCAAATAATATCCGAACAATTACTGATTTATCCCAAATTGTTTTGTCAAAATTACCAAAATATTCGATACTCCAGCTTAGAGTAACGCACAATGCTATCAGAATAATTGAATAGTAAAATGAATTTCCAATAGAAAAGGAATATGATGACTTTGTAATAATTGGAACAATTAATACAAAATGTTCCATTTCATATTCCATATATTCATGAGCATCTACGGGACACAATGTTCTCATTGTTATTGATCTTCCAGCAACAAATTGAATTTTATGGTGAAATAAATCACTTAAAGATCCACCAAATTTCGAGGGATTACAACTAAATCTTCCAAAGCGATACTCAGCTGGTTGAATTGGCTCAATTGTAAAATTCATTTGACGTAAAATTGCTTCAATAAGCAATGCATCAGGTCCTGAAATTTTTATGTCATGATTCATTGAATTTTGTTTCATTTGTAAAAAAGGAGGAACATTAAAGACTCCCATTTTTAGTGGATATCCATTTAAATTTTCCAGCTTATCGGGAAATAATTCCATTTTGAAAAACGGTTTTCTAAGGTAAGTATTCCTAAATGGATTCATTAGATGAATTACAGATTTATTTTGGTAAACATCAAGAATTGTGACGTCGAGGAATAAATTATTCCACATCTTTTCGAGAAATGCTTTGTAATTTGTAGTATTTGAATTTGTAAAGCTGACAATTAGACATTTTGGTCGTTTAGTAGTTCCAGATAGTTTCTGAATAAATTCCATTAGTTTTTCAATTTTGGTAAAATTTTCCGAATCTTTCGGTGATGAGACTATTATAAAGAGTGTATCTTTGGGATTCTGCATAATTCTCATATTTTGATATTCCTTTTTGGTTCTTGTTTCGGTAGTAAATGAAGAATTCAAATACAGAGCAGGTAATTTTGTTTGAAATTCTTTTATTACTTGATCGAATGTTTGAATTTGCTCCTCCTTGTTTGTCATCAGTGTTATTTGATAAATCGTTTGATCATTTGTAACAGATTTTAGAATCTCTTTTAACCAATTTGTTTCATAGTCTTCAATTCTTAAGTCTCCGATTACTAACGCAACGATTGAGAAATATATTTGCAATTTGATGATCATATTTAAAATTCAGAAAGAAAATTTTAATTCAGATTTTAATTTAAAGAAGTATGGAATTGTGAATGTTACTTACAATTTTTTTTCCTCTTTTCGAATCCTTTTAGCCTTTTTTCTAGATTTTAAAACGAAGAAGTTATAAATTAAACAAAATTCGTAGATAATGTTTTCATAAATAGAGACTTTCTACTGTTTATAATGATGTAGACAAACTATAAGAAAAATTAATGCCTTATTGATTTCGAAATATTTTCCTGCTGCTCACGCTTTTAGAAAATTTAATCTACAAAATTTTTAATTTGTAAATGACAAAACTTTTCATAAATAATGATTATGATGAAAAATTTATTCTTACGCTTTGCAGAATTCTGATCTGTTGTTTTGAATCTGGTTTTACCTGATTGAGAATCTAAATTTTCATTAGATTCAAGAATCGAAGAGTTTATTTTGGGACAAATCTGTACGGTTTGATAAATCCGTTTGACAAATGAAATCTTTATTACTAATAACTGTTGTTATATTTTTTTTCAAAGATTCGATAATCAAAACTAATTTGGATTTTGGTAAAATTTTTCCAAATATCAATTCACCGAAAAATGTGGTAATTTAGGCAGCAAATACCATCAAAATTATTTCAAATTCATCAAAAATTGTAACGTCCAAAAATTAATCCTTCCACTTTGAAAGACTATTTCCTAATCGGTTGTTATAGTAGATTCAGTATCTAAGCAGAAAATTCTATCATTATTTCAAATTTAGCAAGAATGGTAACGTCACCAATAAATATTTCTAACTGAAGAATTTTTTTCCATTCTGATGCTAATCAATATTTTAAAACGGAAAAAAAAGAAAATTAAACAAACTTGCCAGTTGATGTTTTTTTAGTAATAGAGGCTTTCTGCTGTTTATGATAATGTAGTTAAACTATAGGAAAAATTAATGCCTAACTATTGATTTTAGAATATTTACTCGCACTTTTAGAAAACAATAAAAGCTTTGTTGGAAAAAGGAAAACGTTCTGTACCTTAGGATTTCATTTTGCCTTTCCTAATTTTTTTCCAATTAATTTATAATCCTTTGTACAGATCCTAGATTTTTGTGGCTGCAAATTAAAATTTTCATTAGAATATAAAAAACAAAATATCAATATAAACTGTATTCGTACAATTGACAAATAAGAAATAAAAAATTATATAAATCTGTTAAACAACAACTCTCCAAAAAATATTAAAATCGATGCACTATGCCCCAAAATAATAATCACAATTAGAAAAGTGGTAGTATTAATATTCTCATTGTCTCCATTCTTTGAATCATTTTTCAAATTCAATTGACTGTTAGCAATTCTATTATCACGAACATTCCATTTTTCCACCAATCCAACTGTTGATAATTGTAAATAAATTTTACGAAATTTTTCAACATACGGAGATCCTGGTTCCATTAAAATAGCATTAGAACTTGGATACACAGAATCATCAAGATATTTCAATAGTTTTTTTCTATTGACAATTTTTGTTTCCCAATCAGCAACTGACTTCTTTTTAAGACAAGCAACATTCCTTTCTTCAAGTAAAATAGGAAGGCAATTTTTATAAAAGACAATACGATCATTATTTTCAATCCACTTTGTTAAATTATCTTCTTTAATTATATTCATGAATCTTGAAGCAGTATTTATCGTTAAACTTATCTTTAAATTACTTTTCACTAAGTCATTTAAATTGTTTATTTGTATTTCATTATTTAAATGAAATTGCATATCCGTTAATGAGGCAAAAAAATCCGATGACCAAATAAATGCAACTATTAAAAAAAACATGAAGCAACATCTTTCCTTTAATTTCTCAGGTTCTTTATTACCGGACATTCCAAGTATTATACGTATAATTACTGTTTTATTCCAAATAGTTTTGTCAAAATTACCAAAATACTCAATCGTCCAGCTTAGGGTTACGCACAATGCTATCAGAATAATTGAATAGTAAAATGAATTTCCAATTGTAAGGGAATATGATGTTTTTGTAATAAGTGGAACAATTAGTATAAAATGTTCCATTTCAAATTCCATATATTCATGTTCATCTACGGGACACAATGTTCTCATTGTTATTGATCTTCCAGCAACAAATTGAATTTTATTGTGAAATAAATCACTTAAAGAACCAGTAAATTTCGAGGGATTACAACTAAATTTTCCAAATCGATACTCAGCTGGTTGAATTGGCTCAATTGTAAAATTCATCTGATGGGAAAATTCTTCAATAAGCAATGCATCCGGTCCAGTGATTTTTATCTCATGATTTTTTTTCATTAGAAAAAAAGGTGGAATATGAAAGACACCCATTTTTAGTGGATATCCGTTTAAATTTTTCAATTTGTTGGGAAATAATTCCATTTTGAAAAACGATTTTCTAGTGTAAGTATTCCTAAATGGATTCAGTAGATAAATTACAGATTTACCATGGTAAATATCAAGAATTGTGAAATCGAGAAATAAATTTTTCCACATCTTTTCGAGAAATGCTTTGTAATTTGTTGTATTGGAATTTGTAAAGTTGAGAATTAGACATTTTGGTCGTTTAGTAGTTCCAGATAGTTTCTGAATAAATTCCATTAGTTTTTCAATTATGGTAAAATTTTCCGAATCTTTCGGTGATGAGACTATTATAAAGAGTGTATCTTTGGGATTCTGCATAATTCTCATATTTTGATATTCCTTTTTGGTTCTTGTTTCGATTGTAAATGAAGAATTCAAATACAGAGCAGGTAATTTTGATTGAAATTCCTTCATCACTTGATCGAATGGTTGAATCTGTTCCTCCTTGTTTGTCATCAGGATTATTTGGTAAATTTTTCGATTATTTGTTACAGATTTAAGAATCTCTTTTAACCAATTTGATTCATAGTCTTCAATTCTCAAGTCTCCAATTACTAACGCAACGATTGAGAAATATATTTGCAATTTGATGAACATATTTGAAAATTCTAAAAGAAAATTTTAATCTTGATTTTAATTTAGTAGTATGGTTTAATTTAAAGAAATAAGTATTTATAATTTTTTATATTAATAATTTAATATACTTTTGCTGTTAATAATTGTACGAAATCTTTGTGCCGAAAACATTAATTTCTTGAAGCTTACTGCAATTACTTACAATTTTATTATTTAATTTGTTTCGAAATCAGTATTTGAATACGTCTTAAGAAAAAAAATTATAAACTACTATGTTCTGTAGTAGTTAAAATTTCATTTGTTTTCGTTATCAGTGACTATTTCTAACTGAAGTATTTTTTCTATTTTGTTGCTAATAAACAGTTTTAAACGGAAAATTTTATAAATTGTAGAAAATTGCCTGTTGCTATTTTTAGAAATACAAACTTTCTGCAATTTATATTGATGTTGTTACCCTATAGGAAAAAGTAATACCTAACTATTGATTTCGGAATATTGTTTAAAGTCCTTGTAATAATTACTCAATAATTCCAGTAAAATGCCGTATTGGGAATTGGGAAATGATATAATGAACAAGTTGTCACGATTTCTGAGCACATTTCCAAGAATAAGATTTTTTTGCCATTAATTTTATCATTTTCAATTTTTCTATCTTTTTTTTTTACTGTAAATACTTGTTATTGATTAAATTGCTTGTTATTTGATTAAAAATCGATGTTTTTTTTATCTTTCTATATTTCTATTATCAATTTATCTATTAATTTTTTTAATGAGGAATCAAAAGTTTATACAGCAACTTTAAAATTTTAATGTCATACCGAAGTTTCATTCTGTTAGACGTATTTTTTCTTTGATCAAAGAAAAACTGAAAATTTTTTTATTCTATTCTTAAAAATTAAAAGGTGAGCAGTATAGGTAATTAAAAAAATTATCAAGTAATTAATAATTACATTAATAATTCATTTTTCATTCATTTTAATTAACTATATACTTAAAAATGTTTATAAAAATTCTAGGCTAAATATGAGGAACAATTTTTGCTTTTTGCTCCTACAATTTCTAATAAATAAATTGTCGTCAAATTTATTTTTTACTAAATCAACAAAAAATTTATTCTCATCCTAAAAACGAAATTTCTCAATATTATGCAATGATGAAAAATTATTTTTAAATTTTTCCAATTCTATTTTAACGCATATTGGAGAAAATTTTATTTCCACTTCCCTAATTTCATGTTTAGTTTATGAATAACAATAATATTCGTGAAATATCATTTTCTGCTTTCGATAAACTTCAAAATTTAATCTATCTAAATCTTGCAAATATAATTCAATTCAACATGAACAACTTTTATATAAAGGAAATTATAAAAATTTGAAAATTATTATTTTAGACAATGCTTTAAAAAAATTGATACAATAATATTTTTGATTCAACAATTTTAGAAATATGCAAATCTTTAGATTATTTAAATTTAGATGAAAATTTATTAATAGAAATGCCAAAAATTAGAAAAATTTCTAATTTAACAATTTTATCATTAAAATCCAATAGAATTTTTATTTTAAATACAACAAGTTTATCACTAATGACAAATTTAATTCAACTTCATCTTGATGGAAATAATATCTCTAGTCTAAATAATAAAATTTCATCTAATTTACAAATTCTCACATTGTCCAATAATAATTTAAAAAATATATCCAAAAATTTGTGGAAAAATTTTAAAAATCTTCAAAAACTTAATTTAAATGGAAATCAATTTAAAATGTTGGAATATTTAAATAAATCAACACTTATTGAACTAAATCTTTACAATAATCCATTGGAAAAACTAACGTCAAATTCATTTGATAATTTACCAAAAAATTTGACAATTCATTTAAATTCACAATAAAAATAATAGTTGAAAAAAAATAAAAATTTTTACTTACCTTACAGATGAAATTAATATTTCTTCTTCTAACCATTGCATCATATTGGATAAAATCTGAAACAAAACAAATAATTTCCATTAATCAAAATGAACCAGACGATATTGTCAAAATATTACCGGATGATGAAAAAATAAATGAAATTTGTGAGGAAAATTATTATTGGACACTCGATATGTCTAAAATGGGAATAAAAAATTTAGCAGCAAATAATTTTAATAATCCACAAAATATACGTTGTCTCAATCTTGAGGGTAATGAAATTCGTAATTTACCCAGTGATTTATTTGATGTACAACATTTGTCAAATTTATCATATTTAAATTTAACAAATAATAATCTTGATATTAATAATTTGAAATTTCTAAATGGTCATAAAAATTTAAAAACATTAATATTAGATGGAAATAGTAAAAGAATATTAAGATTTATACCATCGATTTTATTGCCAAATTTAGAAAATCTTTATCTTAGAAATAATCATTTGTGTAACAAAATTTCTTATAATGATCTTTTAAAAAATTTTCCACGTCTTAAAAAATTATTTCTCACCAACAATAATGATGTTTATATTGATGATTATAATCGAAATATTAATTCTAATTTAACACATATTTTTATTGAAAAAAATCGTGTTTCTAATTTTCAATATTTATTAAATATTCCATCACTTACGCATTTATATTTTGATGACAATACGAGAAATTCATTTTGTCTCCCTTCTAGTAATATTAAAGTATTGTCATTGAAAAATTGTAAATTAACAAAATTAAATTTATGCTACACTGTTTCGTCGTTGAATAATAATAATTTAACAACACTTGATTTATCACAAAATCAAATGACAACATTGTCTGTGGAACAAAGTAATATTTTTTCTTTTTTACAAAATTTATCACTTAGTTATAATTTCATTACTGAAATACCGAGAAATATTCATAATTTACAATTGAAAATTTTATCACTAAGTTACAATAATATAACAGAAATTAAGGAACGTGCTTTTGAGAATAGTACAAATTTACAAATTTTGTCACTAAGGGGCAATAAAATATCACATCTCGATGTAAATTCTCTAGCAGGATTGGGGAATTTAGAAATATTAGATTTAGCAAAAAATCATTTTACCAATCTACCATTTAATTGGGCGGATAAATTTTTTAATCTCCACTATTTGAATGTTAATTTTAATAATTTTTCATCATTCACTCAACTTTCGTTGCAAAATAATATTGGATTAAAAAATTTACATTTGAGAAATAATAATATCAGTGAAATAATAATGGAGTCATTGATTAATTTACCATCGCATTTGATAATTCATGTTTCACCGATTTGTTTGAAAAAATTTTAAAGGAAATTTAATTTAATTTTAATGTAAATAAATGTAATCTGAAGAATGGAAGCTTAGAAGCAAAAAAATTATAGGTTATGTTTTGAAATTTTAAAGTGAAAATACACAGAGAGATTTAACTCGTAGTAAAAAATAATTATATTTATAAGTCTTTATTATTTCTAAAATATTCAATAAAAACTGATTACAGTTTTACGGAAACAAACAATAATCTTTTGGTTTAGGTAAAACTTTCGTTAACATGACATAGAATTTATTTGCTTCTAATGTCTCTTTCTTTGGATCAAGTCACAAATATTCTCTCTGTGTCGATTAATAATAAGATTATGTTTCTGTGTCTAAGAAGTGGTATCAATAAAATTAAAATTTTCAAAAAATATTGTGTTAAAATTAAGTATTAACAGTAATAAAGTAATAAAGTAACAGTATTAAATTTTTATTTATAAAATGTATATTTATTATTGTTGTAACAATTTTTTGTCTATTTTTTTTGGTTTTCTTTTTGCTATTACCATTCTTTTTGCGAATTACTCCAATCAAAAGGATGAATTGCTTTCGTAACATGTTTTTTACAAAATTTCACCACACTCTCACCATTCACATCAATAGTCATATTTACTGGTAATTTTTCCCTAAAATTAATCATTCTCTCTTGAAATTTTCCATCAAGATGTAATTTCAATCCAATTCTCGAATCAGATAATCCCATTGATTTTAAATTAGCAAAAAAATTACCCTTTAAATTCAATTCGACTAGTTTCAAATTCATCATCCAACCAAAATTAATATGCGTCAATTTATTTTGTTCTAAATTAATAATTTTTAAATTTAACAAATTTTCAAATACATCCTCGCCAATAAATTTAATTCTATTATTATCCAAATTTAATTCCTCTAACGTTAACATTGTTTGAAAATCAAATTTTGACAATAATCTTATTTCATTACATTTTAATGAGAGCAATTTTATATTTGGAATATATTCAATTTTTGGTATTGAATGAAGTAAATTATTATCTAAATTCAATTCACGTAACGATGGCATTTTATGAATATGATTCAATGAACGAATTCTATTGTGTGATAAATTTAAAATCATCAACAATGGTGATTTACTAAAATCACTTATCCAACTTATTTCATTTTTTGATGCTGTAAAATATTTTAATTTTCCCATTTCCCATAGTGTAATATCGGTTATTCGATTATTGTCAATTGAAATAAATTCAAGATAAGGATAATTACCCAAACCAAAATAATCTAAATCATTATTTTCAAGATGTAATTCTTTCAATGATTTTGGTAACCAATGAAAATTACGATCATAATGCGGTGATTCATTTGTTATTTCATTATTATTTAAATATAAATGTGTTAAATTGGGAAAAATTGAATTTGCCCCACGTATTGAAATTATTGCAATACTATTGTTTCTTAAATATAATTTTTCCAATTTTGGAAAATAACCTTTAAGTTGTAAAATTTTTAAATAATTTTTAAATCCAGTTTGATTTTGATAACCACCGCGTATTGATTTATCGAGTACGAGCATTTTTAAATTTTTATGTCGTCCCAATGAGAGAAATTGTTCTTTTTTCAAACGATTATTGGCAAGATTTAAATATTCAAGATTTGGAATATCATTGAATGCATCTGATGATATAAAAACAATTCCACGATTTTCAAGATTGAGACATGTCATTTTTGAATCTTGAAGAAATTTTTCATTAATTGTTGGATTAGAATTTTCAAAAATCATATTTGTTCCATCGCAATCGGAAAATTGTTTATTTAATTTTTCATTTAATTTTTGTGCTCCTTGAAAAGGTAGTCCAATGATTATGGTGAAAATTGTGATTATTAATACTGATAGCTGCATTTTTGTTCTGTAATTAAAAAAAAATTTTATATTTTTTAAAATAATTTTTAAATAATTCTAATATTATTATAATTAAAACAAAATTAAAATTTTATAATTAATTAAATATTAAATTAGTTATTTAATATTAATTAATATTCAAAATTTTCTTTTTTAAATTTTATTTTATGTTATAAAATTAAATTAATGTAGGCAATAAGGAAATTTTTAAGGCCTTCGAAAAAGGCTTACAATGAAATAAATAATTATTATTATTATTGTTATTATTATTATTATATTTTTTTTATTAAAAATTAATGATTAGTATATAAAAATTATTATTTTTAATTCAATTTACAAAAACAAATTCTACTCTATAGTTAAAAATTTTGAAATTGAATTAAAAAAAAAATAGTTTTTATAATATTTTTTTGCTATTATTTCGTTTATTATAAAAATTTTTCGACTTACGTTATTATTCTTCTCCTAAAATTATTTTTTTTATTTCAAAATTTTATTTGTAATATATATGAAAAGTAACGAATTGAATTTTTCTAAATTCCACAATTTTTGTTTTGTGAAACTAATAATTAATTAATTTATTTATTATTATTATTTTTTTACTATTATTTATTATTGTCAAATAAACACTTGATTTGTCATTTTTTTTTTAATTAACAATTTTTGAAATTCAAGACAAAAAATTTTTAATTAATATTTTAAAAAATTTTTTTTGGAAAAATGAACTTAATTTATTTAATGGAAAATGAAGACTGAAAAGAAATTTTCTGAGATTATAATTTTATAGTATTTGACACAAGATAACCTTAATATATGTATTATTATTCGTAACAAAGACTTTCTTGCTTTTGATATATTTTTTTTTTTTTTTTTGATAAAGAAAGTTCATTAAACGAATTAAAAAAACATTAACGTAGGATATTGAAATTTTTTCTAATATTTTATATATTTATTAAATTTTGATAAACAAAATAAATTTTCAAATTAATAAATTTTTTTTTTTAATAAAAAAAAAATTACAAACGCCCCTGACTTTATACTAATTAGAAGCTCACATGTAAGGCGGGTTGCTGTCTGCAGGGGAATCGTATTATTCTAACGATAAAGTAGTTTTTTTTTTATTAATTATTATAAATAATTTATTATTTTTTGAAGATAAAAAATTAATATTAATTATTATAATAACAATAATAATAGGAATATTAAAAATAAAAAAAAATTAATAATAAAATAAAAATAATGACAATAATAATAATAATAATAGTCAAAATTGTAATTGTAATAGTAATAATAAAAAAATAAAATAATAGTAGTAAATTAATTGAAATTAAGTAATTTTTAAATTATTAAATTAATTTCAAAAATATTATCTTAATTCAAATAAACAAAGGATGAAGATATTAAAAACAAAACAAAAAAAATAAAAAACATTCAAAACTGGAATTCTGAAATATGAAAAAAGTTCTTCTTCGACTTTCCTCCTTTTCAATAAAAAAAATTTACAATTTTTCTCAGGATAATCTCGTTTTGAAACACGTCGTTGACCTTGAAAACCTTGCAAATTTTTCTTTCAAGAAGAATCTTTCCTCATACGATCTTCAGGAGTCGAAGAGAAATCATAATATCTTTGTACTTGTAAAAGATCTATTTCAAATTTTATTAGTCTCTTTAAAGAATAATTGTTTTCAAAAAAAAAATTTTTTAATTTTAATAAATTAATTAATTTTAGTAAAAAAAGAAATTTTTTTTTTTGCAAAAAATATATAAATAATAAAATTTTTTATTTAGAAAAATTATTTAATTAAATAAATAACCGAAGATTAAAAGTGATTTTTTTTTTTGAAAAAAATCTTCAACGAGAAAAAAAAATTTCTGCTTCCACGTAAGTAGTACTTATTTATTGTTAATTTATAATTTTATATTTTATAATCAATTTATTTATTAATAATAATAACACTAATAAAAATAGTATTAAGAACGTCTATTTTTATTTTATTATAATTTAGTTCTTTAAATATTTAAGTATTTTTGTTATTTTTATTATTATTTGTAAATTTAAATAATACTATCTGATTATGAAGTGAAAAAAATATAATTTATTTAAAATTCAAATTAATTAATTACATTAATTTAATTTATCTATCTTAGTGTTGTTAAATATCGTTTACTATACCACTGTTCGTGCTAGCGTTTTTTTAGTGGACGCTTGAGCCGAAAAATCTGCGCGCGCAGCACTTTAGGAGTGGGGGTAGCGCCTACGATTGGTTTCCACTCCTCCTCACTACTCCTAAGTGTTGCACGCGCAACACCGGAGAAGTGGAGGGAGAGCGAAGAGTGGGGATAGCGTCTATTATTGCCTTTTACGCCTCCCTACCACTTTCCAAGTGCTGCGCGCGCAGATTTCCTAACTTCAGCGTCTGCCACAATAAACCTTAACAGTTTTTTTTTATTTATTACCAGTTTTTTTTATCCTATTTATTAAATTTTAATTTCATATTCTAGTAAATAATAATTTATTATATTTAATTAAAATTTTAATAAATTAATTATTTATTAATGATAATAATTAGTTATTTTTTAATAATTAATTACATTTTCAATTAATTATCATTAAATAATTAATTACATTTGTAATTAAATATCAGTAAATAATTAATTTACTAAAACAGTAATTCCAAAAAAAATTCCAAATAATTATTAATTAAATTATAAATTAATTTTGAATAGGTATAGAAAAAAAGTAATTTTTTTTTCCAGAATGTTTGTGACGATATTTTTTACAATTTTTCTCGTCACTGGCGTCACTGTGGGTTGTGAAAAACAGGCAATATCATTTGACATCACTGAAGAGGACATTTTTCTGGAAAAATCAACAATTAACATTAAACTACCAGATTGTCCAAAATCATCAATAAAATTAAATCTCTCACACATGGGTATCAATAATATCACCGATAATCTAACAGACAGTCCATTCTTTACATGTCTCAATCTCGAAAACAATGATATTGTTTCACTACAACAAAATATTTTCCAAGAAATGACAAATCTTACATATCTCAATTTAGCCAATAATCAAATACCAGATCATGATCTTCTATCATTTGGTGGTCATGAAAAATTACAAACCCTCATTCTCGATGGTAATGTACCATCATATTCACATACATTACATGTTCGTGGTGAATTTCCCAAATTAGAAAAATTATTTCTTAGGGAAATGCTCATTGAATTTCTTCCCAATGATTTTGGTTCACATTTTCCCAGTTTAACACATTTTTATCTATCAAATAATATTGTTAATGTATCGAATCTCTATAATTTTGTTAATACTCTACCAACATCGGTGACACATCTTTATTTGGAACAAAATGGAATTAGCGTATTTCGAAGTTCGGTACTAAATAATATCACTGAATTACTATTAGACGGTAATGAATTTAAAGTACTCGATAGATCATTTGATATGACATTGGATCCAAGTAATACACCAACACTTGAACATTTATCGGCGCGTTCATGTAAAATTAGTAAAATTGGCACAACTGCATTTTATGGTACCTATAATTTAACAACACTCGATTTATCCAATAATTACATTGAACAAATACCCGATGGTTTATTTAATGGTGTATCAAATTTAAAAAATTTATCACTTAGTTCAAATTTTCTCAATGAAATACCACGTGCAATTTCCCTATCGTGCTTGAGAATAATGCATTTAAATTACAATCGTATACAAAATACAAGTCAATTAAGTAATCTTACGGGATTGGAAATTTTATCATTACGCGGTAATAATATTACACATCTTGGTGAATGTGTTTTTGGTAATATGACAAATTTACGTGAATTAGATTTAGCTGAAAATAATATTAAATATTTTATGCCAAATGCAATGGTGAATTTAAAATTTTTTAATCTTAATTTTAATTATATTGATAATATTGAGGCATTATTTTTACGTAGTGATTTTTCATTGGAACATTTGTATTTAAAGGGTAATCCATTGTCGCGAATTACTGTTAATTCATTAATGAATATGCCGGAGAATTTGACACTTTACATTGGACCAATGAGACATCCGGGAATTCATTCTAGAATTTTGAAATTGGAAAAATTTGATAAGAGAAATAATAAAATGATTCTTTTGGAAAAGGAATAATTTAAAAAAAAAAATATTAAAAATAAAAGTAAGAATTATTAATTGTAATATGTTTAAAAAAAAAAAGTAGAATTTGAAATAGCGTTTTTATTTTTTGAGAATATAATACGTGCGGGGAGAAAAAAGTGTAGAGAGAGCGCTGGGATTGGTGATTATATTAGGCGGCGCGTACATTTTTCAAGGTCATAGCGCTATCCCCACTCTGCGCAGGCGGCGCGCGCAAGTTTCAAGGTCATCGCGCTATCCCCACTCCTCGCTGACGGAGCGCGCAACTCTCAAGGTCGTCACACTATCCCCACTATTCGCGTTCACTATTCTTAATTACAAAATCAAAATATTAACATCCAAAAACAAAACTACTTTAAATTCTTAATAATTTACAAATAGAAAAATGTATCAGCGAAATATAAAATGCTTTTTTTTAACAAATAAAGAATTCACAAAAAAATATTTGTCAATTTTTTCTACCTCCGATTTTTATCCTTTAAAAACATTTTAGTAACTTTGTTTATTGTATTAAATTATTAATTTTATTTAGTTATTTATAATAATTATTATTAATTAATAATTATTAGTATTAGTGAAAAAAATTTGAGAATAAAAATAATCTTTCTTTGTTGCAAAAAAAAATTTATGTTTACAATTGACAAACTGTGATAGCAATTAAAAATGTTATTACATAATTTATTTTATTAATAACGACAAAGAAGCATATTGAATTGATTTCTCTTTGTAATTTTATCATCAGTGATTAATAAAGTCTCTGCTGATAAAGTTCAATTATTATTTAACAGTAAGTATTTATTTATCTCACCAAAACGTTAAATAGTTTATCTAATAGCAATAAACAACAAATAAACAAATATTACACAAAAATATATTTAAATAATTTTGGCATAATAAATTTATATTACATAATAATTCATTAATTACTTATTAATATTTGTCATATTCTTACCTTACCGACTGTAAGCAAAGTATAAAATTACATTACACACAGTCGGTAACGTAGAGATCTACTTTATCGACCTAGTAGTTACCGGCTGTGAGCAGTGTAGGGAATTACATACAGTCGGTAAGGTAGGGATCTACTTTGGTCGACATTATAGTTATACAGTCGGTAAGGTAGGGATCTACTTTGATCGACATTGTGATAACCGACTGTGGGTAGTGTAGAATACTATATTACCCACAGTCGGTAAGATGGGGATCTACTTTATCTATCTAGTCATTACCGACTGTATGTTACATAACCAAAATTAGAACCAAGTTTTTAATAATTTAAAAAAATGTCACTAAATATCTAAAAAATTTCTTTTTCAGATGAATTGTAAAATAATAAATTTAGTCATTTGTATTGTGACAATTCCACTTTTTTGTCACAGTCAAACAATATTATTTTACAATGAAATTGACTCAGAAGCAAATGAAACAATTATTGAACCTGATCAAATTGATTTTCATTGTAAAATTTCCAATACAACAAAATCACTTCATCTCAATTACACGGAACTTAAATATCTACCAAGCAACTTTATTGATTATCAAGTACCAATAAATTGTATAAATCTTGAAGGAAATCAATTAACCTATATTCCTAAATTATTTTTTGAAAAATTTCCAAATCTCACATTTTTAAATATTGCAAATAATTACATATCGACTTATGATTTATTTAGAATTGAACCATGTGAAAAATTAGAAACCCTTATAATGGATGATAATTCTAAAAATGAATATCAATATAAATCAAATCTAGAAAATTATAATCGTTTTCCAAATTTAAAACAACTTTATCTTCGATCAAATCAAATAAAATCATTGGGACAGGCACTTCGATTTTATAATTTTCCAAAATTGACACACTTATATTTATCGAGAAATACAGAAAAAACGGGATCACTACAGGATAGTGTGGTGAATATTCCAAAATTTTTGCTATATTTAGAAATTGAGGACAATGGTATTTGTCGTTTTAATGGGACAATTTTTAAAAATATCACCCAACTTCACATTGGTGGGAATCAATTTTTTTCCCTTGGATCATCATTGCAATATAATTCTTATCTTAATATTAAAAATATGACAAATTTAAAAATATTAACAGCTACACGTTGTGATATGAGAAAAATAAATAACGACGCATTTGATGGTGTAAAAAATTTAGAAAAATTAAATCTCTCCATTAATTTTATTGATGAAATTATTGATAATACTTTCAAAAAATTGACAACATTAAAAATTATTTCAATGAGTTACAATAGATTGAAAAAAATTCCCAAAGAAATGTCACTTAAAAATTTAAAACAACTTTTTTTAAATTACAATTTTATCGATACAATTGAAAAGAATTCATTGGATAATTCTCATAATTTGGAAAAATTATATCTAAGGGGAAATAGAATAAAAACAATTGAAATAAATTCATTTCAAAATTTGGTAAAATTGACAAATTTAGATTTACGAGAAAATGAAATACACACATTTTATATAAATTGGGCTAGTAATTTGAAAAATTTACATAATTTAAATTTAATTAATAATAATATTTCATCGATAGAATTTTTATATTTGGAAAATTCTTTTTTGAAAAATGTCTTTTTCAATAGTGGACAATTGAAAAATATTACATTTACGAAAAATCAAAAAAATTTAATTTTACATATAAATTTAAATTTGAGTTTAGAAATGAATACAAATTCACGTTATCGATATGGAAAAAATTATCAAATTCAGTGTAAAAAGTAGTTTAGAAAAAAATTTTTTTAAACAAAGTCCGATTTACAAAAAAATGATTCAAGTCAATAATTAATTAAACAATGAAATAATTATTTTAATTAATTAATAAATAAGTAAAAAAATAAATAAAATAGGTAATTTATTAAATTTATTTTTAATTATTAAATTGTTTATTTTTTAAAAATGTACAATAAAAAATTTGTTTACTTTAATAAAATGCTAATTATCTAATAAGAAGATTATTTAGCGACTGTATTTTGTTTCTTTTAATTATCACAAATTCCCACTTTTACTTTTTCCGTCACACTCCCAATCAATTTCTTGTGAAATAAATGATAATAATTCAAAATATACACGCTCAACAGTATTACTGATCATTATTTGCAAGTAAGTACCCAAAATTTTATTTTTTTCATAAAATGTAAATTTGCTTTAAGAAAAATAATTATTTTTTCAACTAATTAATTATTAATTGCAAAAAAATACATTTTTTCCTCTCCCGAAACAAAAAGAAAAAATAATTTTACTGTTTTTATTGAAAAAAAAAATTTTATTAATTATTTATAATATTTTTTTTAATATTTACAGATAATAAAAAAAAATGTTGGATATTTTTACCAAACTTGTGATTCTCAGTTTTTTCGTTATATTTTCTGAATGTAACAATGTGGCGAATGTGGTAATGATTTTTTATTATATAATATTTTCAATTTTAATTAATTTTTGTATTTTATATTATGTTAAATTCATGCTTGTCCGATATCTACTTTACCGACTGATAGTGAATCAAGTTTAAAAAAAATACAAAAATTACCAACACAAAAGTCTACTATACCGACTGATGATAAAACAGTATTTTGAAAATGAAAATATAAAAAATTACCGACATAGAAATCAACCTTACCGACTGATGGTACAACTGCTTTAAAAAATGAAAATATAAAAATTACCAGCACAGAAATCTACCTTACCGACTGATTGTAAATTTTTATTTGAAATTTTACCAACTATTTCAAAACTGTCTTACTATCAGTCGGTAAATTAAATTTCTTTGTCGGTAATTTTTTATAATTTCATTTTTAAAACTGTTTTACCATCAATCGGCAAGGTAGATTTCTGCGTCGGTAATTTTTTATAATTTCATTTTTAAAACTGTTTTACCATCAATCGGCAAGGTAGATTTCTATGTCGGTAATTTTTTATATGTTCATTTTTCAAAAAACTTTATATTCACTCGGTAATGTAGATTCCTATGTTGGTAATTGTTTTGTCGTGCGCACAGTATTTTTAATACTTCTCAAAAAAAATCAAGATTTTCTAATAAAAATTTTTTTTTTCAGATAAAGAAAAATTCTCTTCAAATTCCAACTGGACAATGTGATAAAATGGAAAAAAATGTCACACTAAAATTATCAAATACAAATTCAAAAAAACTCATCGACTCCTTTATGGACAGTTTATTTATCAATTGTCTTAATCTCGAATCAAATGAAATAACAGAAATTTCACCGGGTGCTTTTAAAAAATTACCAAATCTTTTTTTATTAAATTTAGCCAATAATTCCCTACCGACGACAAATTTAATTTCATTTGACTCTCATCCAAAACTAAGAACACTAATTGGTGATCAAAATTTAATTGATAAAAAAAATTCCACCTTAAGAATAAAATCAAAATTTTCCAATTTACAACATTTTTATTCACGACAAAATGGAATTGCCACATTATCCCTAGATATTGGGGAAAAATTACCAAATTTAACACACCTCTATCTCAATGATAATTTAATTAAGGAAATTAATATTTTCCCACCAAAATTAACGCATCTTTGGTTATCAAATAATTATTTTAAAAAGTTTAATGTAACGCAATTAAAAATAATTGAATTTCTTCAATTAGAGGGAAATCAAATAAAAATAATTTGTAATTCATATTGTCATGAATTTTCACTTTCACTTGCAATGGTAAAAAATTTACAAACTTTAATATTATCTCACAATGAAATAAATGACATCGAACCAGATTCATTTGATGATACAATAAATCTTTTAAATTTAGATCTTTCACACAATAAATTACAAATAATACGTAAAGGATGTTTTAATTTTCTCAAAAATTTACAAAATTTATCATTAAATAATAATTTTTTACAAAAATTACCCAATTTTTCAACGCTACAAAATTTAAGACAATTAAATATTAGTGATAATAAAATTGAAAAAATTGAAATGAATGAATTTAAAAATTTCCCCTATCTCAAACAATTGTCATTAAGTGGAAATTTATTGAAAACAATTGAAATGAATTCCTTTGAAAATTTAATGGCTCTTGAAAATTTAGATTTATCAATGAACAAACTTCAACATTTGCCAATAAATTGGTTGACGGGAGTTGAAAATCTTGAAACTTTAGATTTAAGGGGAAATTGTTTTCAAAACTTTGCAAGTTTATCACTTGACTATATGGAATCATTGAAATTGATTTTTCTTCAAAATAATCCTCTATTATTTATGAATACAAAAATAATGGCTAATTTTCCAAAAAGTGTAACTATATATCTTAAAAATGATAATAATATCAATTGTTTTTTTAATAATACAAAAAGTCATCAATTGAGTGGAAAAATTCCTTCTGTGCTAAAAATTTGATTAAATTAGAATTTAAATTTTTTCTACACTCTCTTTCTTTCAAAAAAAGAGGGTAAAAAAAATAAAATCGAAGGGAAAAGTGAAAATTAATTTTGTTATTTTTAATTATGAAAATAAATGATAATTAAAATAATGCGTTTTTAAGATAGGAAGCTAAGAAAAAATTTATAGGTTATGTTTATGATTGTTTTGAAATTTTTACTAAAAGTTCCATTTTTATTTTTAGTTCCATTTTTTCCATATATGTGAAATCAGAATCAATTTTTATTTTTAATTTAATGATAAATAAAGTAGCAATTTATTCTTTTTGTGTATTTTTACTCCAAAACTATCATGAACATAGCCTATAATTTTTCTGCTTCTTAGGTCCATTTCCCTCTAAATTATAATAAACATAACCTATCCATTTTTGTTTCTTAGATAAAATTTTTTCGAAATTATAAACATAACCTATTTTCACTCCAAACTATCATAAACCTAACCTATAATTTTTTGCTTTTTAGGTCCCTTCCTCTAAACTACCATAAACCTAACCTAACCTAACCTAACCTAACCTAACCTAACCTAACCTAACCTAACCTAACCTAACCTAACCTAACCTAACCTAACCTAACCTAACCTAACCTAACCTAACCTAACCTAACCTAACCTAACCTAAAATAACCTAACCTAAAATAAATAAATAAATAATCAACAATTAAATTAATATTTATATTTTCAAAAATAGTAATTTTTATCATTTTTTTCGATATTTTTTAATTTTAAACAAAATTTTTATACAATAGCAGAAAAATAATAATAAATTTATGAATAACTGGAGTAAATGTTATTTATCTCTCTCTCTCTCTGTGTTTTTTTAGTTCATTATTTGCAACAAAATTACACAACGAACATTGAATGCTGAGACCTTGGTAAAGACTTTGTAGGGCACGAGAATCTCATACACAAGTCCATGACATTACCAAATGTAAAATACACTATTAACTGATTCATTCAGTTGATTATTTCAAAGAATCTTTTTTACTATATAACAAAATTAATTTTCTTTAATTTAAATTTATTTTCCTTCTGCATTTTTGTTTCTTGGGTACTTTTCTTTTTTTATTATTTTCTATATTTTATATACAAATAAAAATACAAAATTTAAAAAAATATATAAATAAAAAAATGTATTTTATTTTTATACTTTTTAGGTTTATTTATTGAACAAAAAAATTTTATCAGATTAAAATTATTATTTTCTTGTACAATGAAAAAAAAAAAAATTCTTTTTGATAGGCTTTGCAATTGCAAAAAAAAAATTATCTAATCAATACAACATCAGAAGTGCATACTGCTAAAGAGCAAATCCTAATGAGTTTCGAAACTAGAGAGATAATAATTCACGAGTACAACGTCAATTGCTTAGACGACATTGGGAGTTTCAAATGATTTAAGAAAAAAAAAAAAAAACCCAGTCTATTGATCACACTATAAAAGCAAAGTGGGAATTAGATTTGTCACACAACTCGCTAAAGTTTCATGTGAAAATTACTTCTAAAATTTAAGTAAGTTGTTTTTTTTTAAATTACAACTTTTCAAATCATCGATTTTCATGTTATATAAATTAATAAAAATAAAAAAAAGTTTTGCTTTTTTTTACATTCACATTATTTTTGGAGGTTTCAAAAATTTTGTTGATTTTTATATTTAATTGTTTTTCAAAATTTTTTAACTATTTTTGACATTTCACATTTTTTAGCAAAATTTTATTTTAATTTCATGAAAAAATTCATTTAAATTAAAAATTGATAGTAAGAAAAAATTTTATTTTAATTTAAAGTGGAAACATTGAATTAGAAAATTTCAAATATTCATAAATAATAATTTATTATCTTCACTATTTTGTTTTTTTTTCTTAATTTTCGTTTTTTATTTTTTAAATTTCTTTTAAAACACTTTAAAAATGTTTCCCTCTATTTTTGAAAGTTAAAACCTTTTTTTTAAATTTCAATTGATAAACAAACTTTATCGATAATTATTTGCAGCAAAAAAAAAAAAATTTACCAACCAAGGATAATGTGAAAACTTTTTTTAAAAAAAAATTAAATTCTAAAAATTTAACATAAAATTTTTCTACTCAATTTCAAAAACCAAATGTAAATTTAATTTATTTAATGTTAATTTTAATGTTGGGCTTTTTATATTATTATTATTATTATTATAAATAATTATTATTGTTAAATTTTTTCGAAATAACATTTCGACAAATGATAAGAAAAATTATTTTAGTAAAAACATTTACCATGAAATGATTCTTTAAATCCATATCGAATAATGTAGAAATCTGCTTGGAATTTGTTACCTGGAAATTAAAAAAAAAAAAATTTGGTACTAGATTTAAATTAAATAATAAGATTTTGAAAATTTAATATTAGGAAATTTTTTTTCAAATTCAAAAATTAACCAACGATCAAAATACAAAAAAATTGTATAATTTTTGAAAAATAATAACTTAATTTTTATAAAGAAAATTATTTTTATTTATAATATATATTACAAGAACTATTAAAAATAAAAAAATAACAATAGACCAAAATAATGTTAATTTAAAAAAGAATAACTAAATTTTGTTTATTATTACTTTTATTTTATTTTAAAATTCTCATTTTTTAAACTACTTAATTGCAAATAATAGATATTCTTTTAATAATTAATAATTATAATAATAACAATAACAATAATAATTGGTAAGTAATAATAATTATTTATTTAATAATTATAATAATTATAATTATAATAATTATAATTATTAGGTAATGATAATTATTTATTCAATAATTATGATTAGTAATTATTCATTGAATTATTTTAAAAATAATTATTAAAAAATTTGACTTTATTTTGTGATCTAATTTTGAATTTACAATAATTATGAAATTTATGAAAATAGAAAATTAGAAACATTCAAAATAATTATTAAATAAATTAAAAATTACCTGTTAATTTAATTCGAAATTATCAGTTAAATAAATTAAAAATTATTTGCGAAATTAATTATTTTTTAATTGCACCGTAATTGAATAAAAAATTTTTATATAGAATCAGACTAAACTTATGCCTACCAACGCCCAAGTTGAGAACAGTGCGCGCGCAGTGCGTAAAGAGTGGGGAGAGGCGTGCGAATGCCAATCACAATCGTTACCCCCACTCTGCACGTGCTGCGCGCGCACTGTTCTCAACTACCTGTCTCACTCTCTCTCCGAAAGAACTCCACGAGTCAAAATAACTTCTCTATTCCCTTATTTCTCAATTAAATTCGCAATTAAATTCTCAATTAATTTTTTAATTAAATTCTCAATTAATTTCTCAATTAATTTATCAATTATTTAAATTAAATAAATAAAAAAAAAATTAATTTTCTTCCCCTTTTTTCACCTACAGGAATGGTACAAATTACCCAACTTCTAATCATCGTTATATTACAACTATTTCTCATCAATGGACATCATATTTCACAAGTTTCCTTTCCATTGGTGGGACTCTATCATTCAATTGACTTAAGATCACGATCCGATGACAATCCTATTCTACCAACCGGAAGTTGTCAAGATTTCAAGAAAAAAGATCTCACACTCTTTCTACCACGTGTAAATATTCACACACTCTATCGAGGTATCGTCAGCAGTTATGATGTCTCCTGTCTAAGTTTCCGTGACAATCACATTGATCGCATTGAATCCGGAACATTTAACACAATTTCAAATCTCATCTATTTGGATTTATCCAAAAATCGTATACCAATTTGTGATCTTCTCACATTTAACAGTGACAATTATAAATTACGAACATTAATTCTTGACGAGAATCAAGTACCAATTGATGACTATGGTCGTGATATTATTCATAGTGATTGTTTTCCAAATGTTGATAGTTTATATTTAAGAAAAAATTGGCTAAGAAGTTTACAATTTTCCCTACGTCATGCATTTCCAACACTTCGTCATTTATATCTATCGGATAATTATATTGAAAATGAAAATTTTGTACGAAATGTTCCAAATTGTTTGACCTATGTTTATTTGGAGAGAAATCGTATTAAAAGTTTTGGTGGTGAAATTATGGATAATGTGGAATTTCTCTTCTTGGATGATAATAAATTAAGATCAATTTGTCGTGGACATTGTTTGGCAGACAGAGCACTTCGTCTTAATAATGCAAGACGATTGAAATTCCTCTCATTGACACACAATGAAATTGTACGAATTGATTCAGATGCATTTGATGATGCCTGTGATTTAATGACATTAAATTTAGCAAACAATCACATTGATATAATTAAAGCGGAAACATTTTTAAATCTTCGTAATCTAAAGGAATTGGATTTAACTGGTAATCGTTTGACAAAAGTGCCAAATTTAAGTAGAAATACACAATTATTAACCATTTCATTGGGATACAATCAAATTGAATTCATTCAAACTGGAACATTTAGAGATTTAAGATTATTGAAGAAAATTATTTTATCTAACAATCGAATATGTCGAATTGAAACCGATTCGTTTATTGAATTACCACGTCTTGAGGAATTGGATCTTTCTTATAATAATTTGGAACGTTTAAATAGATTTTGGTGGAGGCAGCAGGATAGTTTGAAAAATCTCGACGTTCGTGGAAATCATTTTACAAGTTTTGCTGATTTATGTCTCGATAGTGCCTATCATTTATCGGTTGTTTATTTGCAAAAAAATCCAATGATCAGCGTTAGTTGTATGCAAAATCTTTCACCTGATATTGTGATACATGTGATTAGTGAATGTAGGGCAATGAAAGGAAGATGCTATGAACAATGCATAGCTGGGGAAAATTTGATATGGTAGAATATTTTCTAAATATTTATTGTACATTGAAGAAAATTTTTAATTCTTATCTGTAATTCTTAATTTTTTTGATTAATTTTTAGTTTAGAATTTTAGGTCAAAAATTAATTATACAGAATTAAGTGAAAGTATTTAATATACAGAATAAATAATTACCAAAATGTTAGAATGAAATTTTTGATATTTAGAATTTGGTTTGTTGGTAAAATCTGTAATCTGTATTGTTATGAAAAAAATTATTGTATTTACGAATGTAATTCATCCGGCATAATTAATTTTAGATGTAAATAGTATTAATTAAAAGATTTGAGAAATATTTATACCATTTTTTTTAGTGCAACAGATTCCGTAACTTCGAAATTCTAAAACATTTTCTTTATCCGTTTCTTAATTAGATGTGATTTTTTACTTCCTCTGCTATTTTTTTATTTGAACTAACAAAAGTATCTTAAATTTAATTTGTGTAAACCAGATCTAAATTAATTAATTCAAATCGAAAATTAAGCAATTTAACATCCAAAATCAGAATCTGACCTGGCCTTACGTTTTTTTTTATCTAAAAAACAAATTCCAATTATGAAAACAAAAATTTTGACCTATTTCCAAACAATAGTAAACTAAAATCAAAATTTCCGGCATACGCAATTTGCCTTGATAATAACCCTAAAGTCTTATCGAGGTCACAACGATAACAAAGTTCAAAGTGTATCGTCTTTTCAACTTCCCTCGTGTATCTTGGAACTTGAACCATTTCAACGCCAGTTCTATTTACATCTTCAAGTGTACAACATTTCTGTAAACAAATTTCCTTTTTTGTACTTAAAAAAGTAAAAAAAAAAAAAAAAAGTTTCTCATTACCCAGTACTTCCGCATTGTTATATAAATTAACAGTACTCGTCACTTTTTTTTTTTCATTACCATAATGAATTTTATTGATAAATTACTAAAAATTATCATCAGTTTCTGCATTTATGAAATTTGTTCTTCACAATTAGAAAAAGAAAAGGAACTTTTAAATCGTTTTAATCCATTCAAATTATGTAAAAACAATATTCAAGGACTAATACCATCAAATGTAACAATTGAAAAACTCAGTGAAAAATTATTCCACAATCTCAATATGGATTGTCTTGATCTTAAAGCACGTGGAATAAATGAAATTACATCAGGATTTTTTAATAAATTTCCCCATCTTCAAGTGGTGAATTTAGAAAATAATCAATTAAATGTTAATTCATTTTTTGATAATCAAGAATTATTGAATGTTAGAATTTTAAATTTAAACGATAACAAAAGAACTGATTCTCTAAAAATAATAAAGGGATATTATCCAAAATTAAATGATCTTCATTTACGAAATTTAAGTTTGAAAAATTTGGATTTATCCCTTATGACAAATTTAAATAATTTAATTCTCTCGGGAAATGATTTATCACAAGGTACATTAAAAATTTATAAAACAGTGAATAGCTTAATTCTCGATGATAATAAATTAAAGAAACTTGAACCAATTCGTCTTTATGATAACAATAATAATAATAATATAACAACACTTGAAATTGAACAAAAACTACGTATATTGAGTCTTAATAAAAATATTTTTGAAAAAATTGGTTGCAGTGAAAAATCACAATCATTATGTTTGGATAAATTAAAAAATTTAAATATATTATTTTTAAGTGATAATAATATTTTTGAAATTGAATCAAATGCATTTAATGATAATGGAAATCTAATATTATTGGATCTCTCTGAAAATTATTTGGAAAAATTAAATGAAAATTCATTGAGTACTAGTTTAGTGATTTTAAATTTGGGTAGTAATCCATTGACAAATGTACCAAAACTTTGTCGTTTAATAAATTTGGAAATATTGATACTTGATCATACGAGAATATTGAGAATTGTTGACAATGATTTTTGTGAATTGAAAAAATTGAAAAAATTATGGTTAAGAGATGTGGGAATTGAAAAATTATCAGAAAATTCTTTTGGTAATTTAATTGCATTAGAGGAATTACATCTTGATGATAATAAATTGAGTACACTTCAAGGATGGCAAATGCCATTTAGTTTACGTGCTCTTCATCTTGGGGGAAATTCATTTAAGATACTTGCCGATGCTACGAGAATTGGTACTGCTTTTCTTGAATATTTAGATCTCAGGAGAAATCAAATAAATGATTCTGATGTTCGTTCTTTTAACATTTCTAAATTGCACATTGATTTTTGATTGTATTTTTCAAACATTGTAACAATAATTTTATTACTTTTTTTTTTTAGCTTTTAAAGATAATTTTAAAATAATATTTTTGTTTATTTCAAATTCAGTATCTTAAATGAAATATAAGTTTTAGTCGTAGTTAAAAATTTGATAACAAAGTTCACATCAGTCAATTTCATATCGTCAAATTTCTGTTGAATTTTAATTTAGAGTCAAGAGAGTTTTACAAGCAAGATCAATTTTTTATTCTCCATACGTTGTCTTAAATAATTATCCATTTAATTTTAATGAAAAACAAAGAAAAATTTAGACAGTGTTAGATGAACAAAAATCAGAAGCAAGGCAAAGGGGATCATGATAATTTTGCCAATTTTTGAAGATGAGGTTTGTTTAATAAAAATTTCTTTTATTTTTCTAATAATCTTTAAATTCTGTAAAAATAAATTTTGAACAATTTGAATAAATTTGTGATTCATTTACAGATAACAGAATTCTAACAACAATCAAATTATGAAAATCTACAACAGTTAAAATTGGAATAATTGCAGCAGTTTTTAAATATCTACAACAGACAGAATCTGAAAATTTCCCAACAACTAAAATCTGAATAACTACAATAATCAAAATCTGCAAATTTGCAACAATTAAAATCTGAAAATCTGCAAAACAAAAAATGGATTTTCTCTTACAACTATTTGGATTGGTTATAATTACCCTGTGCTTTGATTTTGGTGAAAGTTTTCAAACAAATCCACTTGGAAATGATCAACAACTAACAGAAGAACTTCGTTCATTAGTTGGAGATTCAGTATTTGGTTATGATAAATTATTACTGACATGGTGTCAAAAACAACATCCTGACAATGTTTCATTAGATCTTTCAGGATTGGAATTAAAAAGACTGTCAGACAATGTTATTTCCAGTCATCACGTCATTTGCTTAGATTTGCAAAACAATAAATTTCAATATAGGATACTATTTCAACTCTTTTATAATCAGCGAAATCTTGAGTATCTTAATTTGGCCAAAACAGGTATAAACCTACAATCTTGGCTATTTTCTGCATCACATTCAAAAATTAAAACTTTAATTTTCGACAGTGTAAACAATTATGACTTCGGTAGAGAGAGAAAATATTTACTTCATTTTCGTTTTCCAAATTTAGAAAATCTTTCGATAAAAAACTTAAATCCTAAATTTACTAAGAATCCATATTTTTTCGCTATGGATTTAAGATCAACAAAATTAACACACTTATTTTTGTCAGACAATAATATTCATGAATTAAATAATACGTCTTTTAAAAGAATCCCCTCAACATTGACACATTTATTTTTAGAAAGATGTAATCTTAATTCATATACAGCATCAAAAAATTATACATTATCTTTAATATCTCTATCAATGGATGGTAATAATTTTTCATGTTCAAATGATGGTTGTTTAAATTTTGAAAATCATCCAAAATTAAAATATTTATCATTAGCAAATTGTGAAATAATTTCACTTTCAAATAATACATTTTTATCAAATTTAAAACTTATTTATTTGGATTTATCAGGAAATCAAATTCAACAATTATCAGAAAGGATATTTCTCAAAACACCAGTACTAGAATCATTAAATTTAAATGACAATAAACTTCAAAAAATACCAAATTTTCATAGTTTGGTAAATTTAAAGAAATTATATGTCAAAAATAATCAAATAACAAATTTGAATAAAGATTCATTTAGTAGTAGTTTAGAAAATTTACAAATTTTATCATTGAGTACAAATAATATTGATTCTATTGATAGTAATACTTTTGATAATTTGTTGAGTTTAATTGTACTTGATCTTTCTGGTAATCAAATAAGTAATTTAGAATATCGTTCAACATTCAATTTGCAATATTTGATTTTAACAAATAATACAATTTCATCGATGGATAATATACAATTGGGAAATAATACAACATTAGAATATTTGGTTCTTGTGAATAATCCATTAATGAGTATAACGCCTAAAATGCTTCAATTTTTGCCTGATGATACGACAATTGTATTGAAAGAAAAATCGACTGTGTCATAATAAAAGAAAACATTTATCTCTATCTCTAAATATATTTTTTTTTTAAAAAAACAACTATTCCTTGTTAAATTAGAGATAGTTGTATAAAAAATAATTTACGAAAGGCAGAAAAATTTACCTATAATAATTATTTTTTTCATGATTTTGTTGGCATCTGTTTAATGCACAGTGGTGCAAAATCAATATTCTTCTATCCTTACTGTAAAGATCATAATTTTAATGCAAATTGCACCAATTTTTTTGTAATTACAAAAATTTTTATTACCAAACAAACAGAAATATTTTTTATTGTGCTATAACTATTTATTATTCCTAAAATAATATAAATGTAAAACAATATAAATATAATCATTTTAATTAAGATTAGATACATCAAATTCTCTTTGTACGTTAATAATTTTATTACTTTTTTTATCAGTTAGAGATTTTTTTAAAAATTCCTTTTAATGATTAATTGAAATAAATTTTTTTTTTATTTCAACTTCAGTTTATTGTATCTCTAATAAATGAAGTTTTATTCGAAGATAATAAATAAAAATTTGATAATAAAGTTCACATGAGTCGATTTCATATCGCCAAATTTTCTTTTGAAGTAATTTTAGTTTGAGTCAACAGAGTCTTACAAGCAAGACCAATTTTTTATTCTCCATATGTTTTCTAAATAATTTTCCATTTGCATTTTGAAATAATGAAACAAAAAAAAAGTTAAATAAAAAAATTAATTACTTAATTATAACAAAAAGCAAAGATAAATTTAGAAAGTGTTAAGTGAACAATACTCAAAAGCAAGGCAAACGTGACAATTTTGCTACTTTTGAATATGAGGTTTGTTTTATAAAAAATTTCTTGTATAATAATTTTTAAAACATTATAAAATTTTTAAATTCTGCAAAAATAAATGCCTTTCATTTAAGCTATGTGAATAAATTTTTAATTCATTTACAGATAAAATACTGCTAACCAAACAACAATTAAAATCGGAATATCTACTACAGTTAAAATCTGAAAACCTACAACAATCAAAATCTGCAAATTTGCAACAATTAAAATCTGAAAATCTGCAAAACAAAAAATGGGTTTTCTCTTACAATTATTTGGATTGGTTATAATTACCCTGTGCTTTGATTTTGGTGAAAGTTTTCAAACAAATCCACTTGGAAATGATCAACAACTAACAGAAGAACTTCAATCATTAGTTGGTGATGCAGTATTTGGTTACGATGAATTATCACTGACATGGTGTCAAAAACAACATCCTGACAATGTTTCATTGGATCTTTCAGAATTAGGAATAAGAAATCTTCCGAAAAATTTTATTTCCAGTCAACACGTCACTTGCTTAGATTTGCAAAACAATGAATTTGAAAATAGGACAGAATTTAACATCTTTAAGAAACAGCCAAACCTTGAGTACTTGAATTTAGCCAAAACAAATGTAAACCTACAATATTTGCTATATGATGCTTCACATCCAAAAATTAAAACTTTAGTTTTAGATAGAGCAAGTAATTATAGGTTCAATGAGAATGAAAAGGTACTTCATCTTCGTTTTCCCAATTTAGAAAATCTTTCTTTACAACAATTAAATTATCACAATAGTTACAATCCGCATTTATCCTATATCGATTTTAGTTCAACAAAATTAACTCACTTATTTTTGTCAAACAATAATATTCCTAAATTAAATGATCAGTTTTTTGAAAAATTCCCCTCAACATTGACACATTTATTTTTAGAAAGATGTAATCTCAATTCATATTCATCATCAATAAATCAAACAGCATCTATAATATCTCTATCAATGGATGGTAATAAATTTTCATGTTCAAATGGTGGTTGTTTAGATTTTGAAAATCATCCAGAATTAAAATGTTTATCATTGGCAAATTGTAAAATAATTTCACTTTCACACAATACATTTTTATCAAATTTAAAACTTATTCATTTGGATTTATCAGGAAATCAAATTCAACAATTATCAGAAAGGACATTTCTCAAAACACCAGCACTAGAATCATTAAATTTAAATGACAATCAACTTTGGAAAATACCAAATCTTCATAGTTTGATTAATTTGAAAAATTTATATGTTAAAAATAATCAAATAACAAATTTAGATAAAGATTCATTTAGTAGTTTAGAAAATTTACAAATTTTATCATTGAGTACAAATAATATTGATTCTATTGATAGTAATACTTTTGATAATTTGTTGAGTTTAATTGTACTTGATCTTTCTGGTAATCAAATAAGTAATTTAGAATATCGTTCAACGTTCAATTTGCAATATTTGATTTTAACAAATAATACAATTTCATCGATGGATAATATACAATTGGGAAATAATACAACATTAGAATATTTGGTTCTTGTGAATAATCCATTAATGAGTATAACACCTAAAATGTTTCAATTTTTGCCTGATGATACGACAATTGTATTGAAAGAAAAATCGACTGTGTCATAATAAAAGAAAACATTTATCTCTATCTCTAAATATATTTTTTTTTAAAAAACAACTATTCCTTGTTAAATTAGAGATAGTTGTATAAAAAATAATTTACGAAAGGCAGAAAAATTTATAATAATAATCATTTTTTTCATGATTTTGTTGGCATCTGTTTAATGCACAGTGGTGCAAAATCAATATTCTTCTATCCTTACTGTAAAGATCATAATTTTAATTTAATGCAAATTACACCAATTTTTTTGTAATTACAAAAAGTTTTTTTTACCAAACAAACAGAAATATTTTTTATTGTGCTATAACTATTTACTATATTCCTAAAATAATATAAATGTAAAACAATATATAAAAATAAATAAATGACATAAAATTCTCTTTGTACGGTAATAATTTTATTACTTTTTTTTATCAGTTAGATATTTTTTTAAAAATTCCTTTTAAAGATTAATTGAAATAAATTTGTTTTTATTTCAACTTCAGTTTATTATATCTCTAATAAATAAAGTTTTATTCGAAAATAATAAATAAAAATTTGATAGCAAAGTTCACATAAGTCAATTTCATATCGCCAAATTTTCTTTTGAAGTAATTTTAGTTTGAGTCAACAGAGTCTTACAAGCAAGACCAATTTTTTATTCTCCATATGTTTTCTAAATAATTTTCCATTTGCATTTTGGAATAATAAAACAAAAAAAAAGTTAAATAAAAATAAACAGATATTGAAATAAATATATATTATTAAAGTTTTTTAATTTTTAATTACTTAATTATAACAAAAAGCAAAGAGGCTACACACATACGCATAATGTAATGGCTAAGCCGAATGACGTTCGGAATTGATCGGGCGGGCTCGTGTATCTTTGCGTGAATTAGTGAAACAAACTGAAAACGAACCGTGCGGGCCTCATCCAATGTTTTGACTTTTTTTCAGATAAAGTATATGAGCCGGTTTTTGAAACAATTCACTAACCGACAATATTTTTAAGGTTAAATTTAGAAATTTTAATTTAAATTAGTAATTAAAATACAATTTTAATTTATTATTTAAATTTCATTTTAAATTTTTATAAAATTTAGAATTCTAAATGTTCTCTCTTCGAATGCATATAGTTGAATAAGTACGAAATTCGTTTTCAATAAATCTTATCATAATTATTATAAATTTTTAATTAAAAAATGTTTTTCTTAAACGTATGGGTGATTTCACGTGAGATTTCAGTCGACCCTTTAATTTCAGCCAAATATAATTTTTTCGTGTTCTGTAGTGAAAAAAAGATACTTTCTTTATGCAAATTTTCGAGTTATAAATTTTCAAAATTTCAGTTTTGTAAATGTTGACAAAAAACTGGATTTTTTCAATTTTTGCCAAGAGAAGAAAAGTTCCAGTTTATCTTTTACTTTTCAATAATGTTAACGAAATTTTTTTTTCATTTTTTATTAAAAAATAAAAAAATTAAGTTTTTTTAAATTGGAATATGATTTTAAAAAAAATTTTAAACATACCTGAAAATACTAAGAAATACTGGAAATAACTAAGATTATAGGTTTAAATAAACATTTAAACACTGCGCGCAGCATTGTGCACATTTCTGAAAAGTAAAAAAATTGTTAAATTGTTAAAAAATTTTCTTTCATTTTTCATAGTGAAATAAAATTTCAGGTTTCAAAAAAAATTATTTTAAATAATTTTTAACAATTTACCAATTGTTTTACTATTCAAAAATGTGCACAATGCTGCAAGTGGTGTTTTTTTTTAAATACATAAAAATATAAAACTTATTGGCCGACTCTAAATTTTTTCACTAAATCTTCTTCTTATTTCCAGGTATGCTTTAAAAAAATCACATACAAATTAAAAAAAAATTTAATTTGTTTATAAAAAATTGTTACTTTTATAATTAAATATGAAAAACAAATTTTGTTGATAACACTATTGAAAAGTAAAAAAAACTGACATAATTTTTATAAATATTATCTTTATTTATTTAATTTAGTTAAACATAAATAATAATGTGAAACTAAACACCATAGAATATTCTATACAAATTAATAATGTATTAAATTGTGGGTAATTTTAATAGGTATTGACAACAATGTTTACAATTTAAATTTTAAGAATATTCTCATTTTATTTAAAATTAAATCATTTTTTACTTGGACAAGCCCAAAGAAAAAATAATTAATTAATTTACAAAAACAATTTTTCTGATTTAAAAACCTATAAAATATTTTTTAAAATTGATTATTTTATTTATTTATTTTAAGTTAAAACATTTAATCTCTTGACAAAATGTTTTTAAATTTAATATTTTAAAAAATGTAAGCTACTTATAATGTGTAAACATTTACAAATCGAAAATTTAAAAGTATAATATAAAAAAAATTATATTTTTTTATAAACTATTAAATAGACATAAAAAATTGATTCAATTTTAAATAAAATGAGAACATTCTTAAGAATTAAATTATAAACATTGTTGTCAGTATTAGGTAAAATTTTTAAATTCTAAAATTTTATTATAATATTACAAAAAATATTTTTCAAAAATTTTAACGGCAAAATAATAAAAAGAATTTAATTTTTCTTTTAATATGACTTTGACAAAAGCACATTATTTCACATTACTAATCTATGATTTAACTGAATTAAATAAATAATGATAATATTGTAATATCGAAAATTTTTTTACTTATTATAAAATAATTATGATAAGATTTATTGAAAACGAATTTCGTACTTATTCAACTATATGCATTCGAAGAGAGAACATTTAGAATTCTAAATTTTATAAAAATTTAAAATGAAATTTAAATAATAAATTAAAATTGTATTTCAATTACTAATTTAAATTAAAATTTCTAAATTTAACCTTAAAAATATTGTCGGTTAGTGAATTGTTTCAAAAACCGGCTCATATACTTTATCTGAAAAAAAGTCAAAACATTGGATGAGGCCCGCACGGTTCGTTTTCAGTTTGTTTCACTAATTCACGCAAAGATACACGAGCCCGCCCGATCAATTCCGAACGTCATTCGGCTTAGCCATTACATTATGCGTATGTGTGTAGCCTCACCGATTTAAGGAATATATATAGCTAACCACCTAAGCTTCGATATTTTGACCGCGAGGGGGCAGACTTTAATAGAAAAGCGCGATTTGCATTACGTGCTTACTCTCAATTCCTCTCTGATTGTATCTCTAATAAATAAAGTTTTATTCGAAAATAATAAATAAAAATTTGATAGCAAAGTTCACATAAGTCAATTTCATATCGCCAAATTTTCTTTTGAAGTAATTTTAGTTTGAGTCAACAGAGTCTTACAAGCAAGACCAATTTTTTATTCTCCATATGTTTTCTAAATAATTTTCCATTTGCATTTTGGAATAATAAAACAAAAAAAAAAGTTAAATAAAAAAATTAATTACTTAATTATAACAAAAAGCAAAGATAAATTTAGAAAGTGTTAAGTGAACAATACTCAGAAGCAAGGCAAACGTGACAATTTTGCTACTTTTGAATATGAGGTTTGTTTTATAAAAATTTCTTGTATAATAATTTTTAAAACATTATAAAATTTTTAAATTCTGCAAAAATAAATGCCTTTAATTTGAGCTATGTGGATAAATTTTTAATTCATTTACAGATAAAATACTGCTAACCAAACAACAATTAAAATCGGAAAATCTACTACAGTTAAAATCTGAAAACCTACAACAATCAAAATCTGCAAATTTGCAACAATTAAAATCTGAAAATCTGCAAAACAAAAAATGGGTTTTCTCTTACAATTATTTGGATTGGTTATAATTACCCTGTGCTTTGATTTCGGTGAAAGTTTTCAAACAAATCCACTTGGAAATGATCAACAACTAACAGAAGAACTTCAATCATTAGTTGGTGATGCAGTATTTGGTTACGATGAATTATCACTGACATGGTGTCAAAAACAACATCCTGACAATGTTTCATTGGATCTTTCAGAATTAGGAATAAGAAATCTTCCGAAAAATTTTATTTCCAGTCAACACGTCACTTGCTTAGATTTGCAAAACAATGAATTTGAAAATAGGATAGAATTTAACATCTTTAAGAAACAGCCGAACCTTGAGTACTTGAATTTAGCCGAAACCTATGTAAACCTACAATATTTGCTATATGATGCTTCACATCCAAAAATTAAAACTTTAGTTTTAGATAGAGCAAATAATTATGGGGACAATGAGAATGAAAAGGTACTTCATCTTCGTTTTCCCAATTTAGAAAATCTTTCTTTACAACAATTAAATTATCACAATAGTTACAATCCGTATTTATCCTATATCGATTTTAGTTCAACAAAATTAACTCACTTATATTTGTCAAACAATAATATTCCTAAATTAAATGATCAGTTTTTTGAAAAATTCCCCTCAACATTGACACATTTATTTTTAGAAAGATGTAATCTCAATTCATATTCATCATCAATAAATCAAACAGCATCTTTAATATCTCTATCAATGGATGGTAATAAATTTTCATGTTCAAATGGTGGTTGTTTAGATTTTGAAAATCATCCAGAATTAAAATATTTATCATTGGCAAATTGTGAAATAATTTCACTTTCACACAATACATTTTTATCAAATTTAAAACTTATTCATTTGGATTTATCAGGAAATCAAATTCAACAATTATCAGAAAGGACATTTCTCAAAACACCAGCACTAGAATCATTAAATTTAAATGACAATCAACTTTGGAAAATACCAAATCTTCATAGTTTGATTAATTTGAAAAAATTATATGTTAAAAATAATCAAATAACAAATTTAGATCAAGATTCATTTAGTAGTTTAGAAAATTTACAAATTTTATCATTGAGTACAAATAATATTAATTCTATTGATAGTAATACTTTTGATAATTTGTTGAGTTTAATTGTACTTGATCTTTCTGGTAATCAAATAAGTAATTTAGAATATCGTTCAACATTCAATTTGCAATATTTGATTTTAACAAATAATACAATTTCATCGATGGATAATATACAATTGGGAAATAATACAACATTAGAATATTTGGTTCTTGTGAATAATCCATTAATGAGTATAACGCCTAAAATGCTTCAATTTTTACCTGATGATACGACAATTGTATTGAAAGAAAAATCGACTGTGTCATAATAAAAGAAAACATTTATCTCTATCTCTAAATATATTTTTTTTTTTAAAAAACAACTATTCCTTGTTAAATTAGAGATAGTTGTATAAAAAAATAATTGACGAAAGGCAGAAAAATTTATAATAATTATTTTTTTTCATGATTTTGTTGGCATCTGTTTAATGCACAGTGGTGCAAAATCAATATTCTTCTATCCTTACTGTAAAGATCATAATTTTAATTTAATGCAAATTACACCAATTTTTTTTGTAATTACAAAAAGTTTTTTTTTTACCAAACAAACAGAAATATTTTTTATTGTGCTATAACTATTTATTATTCCTAAAATAATATAAATGTAAAACAATATATAAAAATAAATAAATAACATAAAATTCTCTTTGTACGGTAATAATTTTATTACTTTTTTTATCAGTTAGAGATTTTTTTAAAAATTCATTTTAATGATTAATTGAATTAAATTTTTTTTTATTTCAACTTCAGTTTATTGTATCTCTAATAAATGAAGTTTTATTCGAAGATAATAAATAAAAATTTGATAATAAAGTTCACATGAGTCAATTTCATATCGCCAAATTTCTTTTGAAGTAATTTTAGTTTGAGTCAACAGAGTCTTACAAGCAAGACCAATTTTTTATTCTCCATATGTTTTCTAAATAATTTTCCATTTGCATTTTGGAATAATAAAACAAAAAAAAAGTTAAATAAAAATAAACAGATATTGAAATAAATATATATTATTAAAGTATTTTAATTTTTAATTACTTAATTATAACAAAAAGCAAAGATAAATTTAGAAAGTGTTAAGTGAACAATACTCAAAAGCAAGGCAAACGTGACAATTTTGCTACTTTTGAATATGAGGTTTGTTTTATAAAAAATTTCTTGTATAATAATTTTTAAAACATTATAAAATTTTTAAATTCTGCAAAAATAAATGCCTTTAATTTAAGCTATGTGGATAAATTTTTAATTCATTTACAGATAAAATACTGCTAACCAAACAACAATTAAAATCGGAAAATCTACTACAATTAAAATCGGAAAATCTACTACAGTTAAAATCGGAAAATCTACAACAATCAAAATCTGCAAATTTGCAACAATTAAAATCTGAAAATCTGCAAAACAAAAAATGGGTTTTCTCTTACAATTATTTGGATTGGTTATAATTACACTGTGCTTTGATTTTGGTGAAAGTTTTCAAACAAATCCACTTGGAAATGATCAACAACTAACAGAAGAGCTTCAATCATTAGTTGGTGATGCAGTATTTGGTTACGATGAATTATCACTGACATGGTGTCAAAAACAACATCCTGACAATGTTTCATTGGATCTTTCAGAATTAGGAATAAGAAATCTTCCGAAAAATTTTATTTCCAGTCAACACGTCACTTGCTTAGATTTGCAAAACAATGAATTTGAAAATAGGATAGAATTTAACATCTTTAAGAAACAGCCAAACCTTGAGTACTTGAATTTAGCCAAAACAAATATACACCTACAATATTTGCTATATTATGCTTCACATCCAAAACTTAAAATTTTAGTTTTAGACAGAGCATACAATTATAGGTTCCGTAGTGAGAATAGAAAGGTACTTCATCTTGATTTTCCAAATTTAGAAAAACTTTCTTTACAACAATTATATCCTCACGATAATTACAATCCATATTTATCATATTTCGATTTTAGTACAACAAAATTAACACATCTATTTTTGTCTAACAATAAAATTGGTGAAATAAATGAACAATTTTTTGAACGATTCCCCGCGACACTAACACATTTATTTGTAGAAACATGTAGTCTCACTTCATATTCAGCATCAATGAACAAAACAAAATCATTAATTTCTCTATCAATGGATGATAATAAATTTTCATGTTCAAATGGTGGTTGTTTAGATTTTGAAAATCATCCAGAATTAAAATATTTATCATTGGCAAATTGTGAAATAATTTCACTTTCACATAATTCATTTTTATCAAATTTAAAACTTGTTTATTTAGATTTATCAGGAAATCAAATTCAACAATTATCAGAAAGGACATTTCTCAAAACACCAGTACTAGAATCATTAAATTTAAATGACAATCAACTTTGGAAAATACCAAATCTTCATAGTTTGATTAATTTGAAAAAATTATATGTTAAAAATAATCAAATAACAAATTTAGATCAAGATTCATTTAGTAGTTTAGAAAATTTACAAATTTTATCATTGAGTACAAATAATATTAATTCTATTGATAGTAATACTTTTGATAATTTGTTGAGTTTAATTGTACTTGATCTTTCTGGTAATCAAATAAGTAATTTAGAATATCGTTCAACGTTCAATTTGCAATATTTAATTTTAACAAATAATATAATTTCATCGATGGATAATATACAATTGGGAAATAATACAACATTGGAATATTTGGTTCTTGTGAATAATCCATTAATGAGTATAACGCCTAAAATGCTTCAATTTTTGCCTGATGATACGACAATTGTATTGAAAGAAAAATCGACTGTGTCATAATAAAAGAAAAAATTTATCTCTATCTCTAAATATATATATTTTTTTGAAATTTTTGTTTTCTCTTTTTGTGATTTTCTGTAACAACTATTTCTTGTTAAATTAGAGATAGTTATAAAAAAAACAAAAAAATTTACGAAAGGCAGAATAATTTATAATAATATTTCTTTTCACGACTTTGTTGCCATCTGTTTAATGAATAGTGGTGCAGAATTAATTTACTTTTATACTTTAAAGATCATAATTTTAATGCAAAATGCAACAATTTTTTTTATAATTCCAAAATTTTTTTTACCAAACAAAATTTGTAGGTTACCAATTTTTATTTGAAAATATTTTATTATTCGAATTTTATTTTCAATGCCAAAAATTTTGTGCCAAATCTTTATTTGTACGAATTTTCATTCACACAAATTTTTATTTAATACAATTGTTAAAATGCCAAATTTGTTCGAAATTGCAAATAGCAGGGAAAAAAACAGAAAATTTTATAATTTCTTTTTTATCCTTGGTTATTTATAATAAATTACTGTGAAAATATTTTTAATCTACATTTTGCATTAAAACAATGATATGTAATTTTCTAATTTTAGTTTTTTTTTAATGATACATGTAATCAAATTAAAATTGAAATATATGTAGTTTTTGGAAAATTTTCTATAATAAAGCAAACAACTTATATTTTTGTGAAATTAATTATTCATATCTATCATCCGGAGGATATTTTTGAATCTCTTACATTGTCCTCTAAAGGAAATGTGTATTTTTTTTTATCATTTATGATTATTTATCTAAAAAGATTTGAGGGATTCCCATATATGTTCAATTTTATGTGGGAGGATGAATTTTATAAAAGCGTTCAACTTCCAAAATTCCACGCAGTAGATTTTCGAAAAGCATTTCATTCAGTGAAATAAAATATTCAAATTGATTGTTAGAAATTCAAAAATTTACTGAATCAACAGTTAAATATAAAAAAAAATTTATATTTGTAAAAATGGCTTTTCTCTTGCAATTATTTGAATTGGTGATAATTATACTGTGCTTTGATTTTGGTGAAAATTTTCAAATAAATCCACTTGGAAATGATCAACAACTAACAGAAGAACTTCGTTCATTAGTGATGGAAGACCATTTTGGTTATGATGAATTATTGCTGACATCATGCGAGAAACAACATCAGGACAAAATTTCACTTGATTTTTCAAATTGGAAAATAAAAAAACTTCCGGAAAATTTCATTTCCAGTCAACTCGTCACTTGTTTTGATCTACATGACAACAAATTGGAAACTAACCAAACATTTAACATTTTTAAGAAGCATACCAATCTTGAATACTTGAATTTGGCTAATAACAAATTTAATCTAACAATGTTTCTGAACGATGCTTCACATTCAAAAATTAGAACTTTAGTTTTGGACAATTCCAGATATTCACATTACAATTATGACAGAATAAATTTTCATTTACCGAACTTAGAGTACCTTTCTTTACAGAGAACACATTATGCAAGTGGATGCTTTGGTTTTTATTGTTTCAATTTTAAATCGACAAATTTGACTCACTTATTTTTGTCAAACAATTTAATTGGGGAGATAAGCTCTCTTATTTTGGAAAATTTTCCTACAACCTTAACCCATTTGTTTGTAGACAATTGTAACATCAGTAGTTATTCATATTCACAAGAGGTATCGTCTAATTTAATTTCTTTATCAATGGATGGAAATTCATTTACCTGTGTAAATTATTTTGATGAATGCTTAAATCTCAAATGTTATCCAAACTTGAAATACTTATCTCTGTCAAATTGTAAAATAAGTGATATAGACAGAGACACCTTTTACTCTAGTCCAAAGCTTATCTACTTGGACATATCAAAAAATAAAATTAAAAAATTGTCAGAAGAAGTATTTTATAAAACACCTGCTCTCGAATCGCTAAATCTAAACAGCAATGAACTTTCAAAAATACCAAATCTAAATATTTTAGGTAACTTAAAAAAATTATACATTAATAATAATAATATAACATATTTGAATCAAGAATCATTCAGCAATTTAAGAAATTTGCAAATCTTATCATTAGGTAGTAATAATATTCATTCCATTGATGGCAGTGTTTTTTATAATCTTACAAATTTAATAGTACTTAATCTTTATGGAAATAAACTATCTACATTTGACTATAGTCCATCGTATAATTTAAAATATTTAATTTTAACAAATAATTTATTTTCTTCAATGGAAAATATTAAATTGAAAAATACAACCACAAAATATTTGGTTATTACAGACAATCCTTTAATGAATATAACGCTTAAAACACTAAAATCTTTTTCAGAAGATATGATGATTGTAATGAAACAAAAAATTGCCTAATCTCTTTTGTTATATAAGAATAATTACATCTGTATTTCAAAATATTAATTCTACTTATTGTTTAACGAAAAAAAAAAAAAAAGAACATCTATAGAATGTTCAATTAATGTGTATTTTAAAATTTTATAAATAAAATTATTACAAAAATAGCTAAACACATTCCTATTTCAATCCTAATCTTTGACATAAAATTAAAGTATAAATTTTCATTTTTATTCTTTGCTTAATATTAATATAAATATTTGTAGAACAAAAGTGTTTTTTTTTTATGAATGCATAAATTCAAAATTTTTTTTTACAATATTCTAAGTGAATTTTTCTGTTTTGAAGAGAAAAAAAATTGAGAAATAAATAAATTTCTTTTATCACTAGCCCAAAAGTTACATTACAGAAGGTAATAAAAGTATTTTTTTTTTAAAGCATTACAAAATTTTAAATATATTTGAAAATTTCAAAATAGCGAAACTTAGCATCAAGGGTTTTTTAGGGTCGCTAAATATGAATCTGAGATCGAAATTGAAACATTCAAAATGGCGGATCCAATATGGCGGAAGAAATTTTAAGGAATTTGTTCCAATTTTTATGAAACTTGGTATTAGGGGGTTTTTGGGGTCGCTTATTACGAATTTGAAGTCGAAATAAAAAAAATTCAAAATAGCGGAAGAAATTCTTAAGAAATTTTTATGATTTTTATGAAAATTTTTAATAAATTAAAGTGAAAATATTTTTTATGTACATTTCCAGTGATTTTAAATATTTGTCCGACATATTGGATCCGTCATTTTGAAATTTGAAAAATGGACTTTAGATTCGTAATCAGCGACCTCGAAAACCTCCGAGTAATAAGTTTCAAGCAAATTCAATGAATTTTTAAAAAATAATCCGCTATATTGGATCCGCCATTTTGAAATTTGAAAAATGGACTTTAGATTCGTAATCAGCGACCTCGAAAACCCCCGAGTAATAAGTTTCAAGCAAATTCAATGAATTTTTAAAAAATAATCCGCCATATTGGATCCGCCATTTTGAAATTTGAAAAATGGACTTCAGATTCGTAATCAGCGACCTCGAAAACCCCCGAGTAACCATTTTGAGGCAGAATTAATGACTTTTTAACTGTTAGTTCAATATTCTGTTCATATCTACTAAATTGCATTTACTTTTCCGCCATTTTGAGTCCGCCATTTTGAAATTGAAGGTTCTCATGAACATAGTTTAAAAGTACAACTATTTTATCCAGCAATAGGATAGGTTAGATGTCTTAGAAAAAATGTTTTCGGCTTCAAAAAAAATATTTAAAAAAAAAAAATGATTTTTTGGGTTTTTTTTTTTATTTTATTCGACATATTGGATTTCCTGGTCGACCAATGTCTATTTTGACCTCAAAATCTGAAAGAGCGATACCCAATACCCCCTAGAACCCATGGGCATTAAAATATCTGGTCTTTTAATGTTTTAATTCTTTCATTGAAGTTAAGTTAAAAATTGTGGACATTTGGGCGTTAATGGGTTAAAAAACATTTTTCTTTCTTTTAAATTACAGCTTTTTACATGTACTTTTAACTAATAAATAGTATTCTTTAAAAAGTTTCATTGTTTTTTTTTTTGGAAAATATTCTTGTAAAAAGCATTATTTTTTGAGTTACAACTGGTGTTCCCCCCCCCCCCCCCTTAATGATACTTGTAATCAAATTAAAATTGAGATATGTGTGGTTTTTGGAAAATTATCTAATGAACACAATATATATTTTCGTAGAAATTAATTATTCATATCTATCATCCGGAGGAAATTTGAACTCTTACATTGTCCTCTAAAGGAAATGTTTTTTCTTATCATTTATGATTATTTATCTAAAAAGATTTGAGGGATTCCCATATGTTCAATTTTATGTGGGAGGATAAATTTTATAAAAGCGTTCAACTTCCAAAATCCAATGCAGTAGCTTTTCAAAAAGCGTTTCATTCAGTTAAATAAAATATTCCAATTGACTGTTAAAAATTAAAAATTACACAAGTGAATAAACAATTCAATTAAAAAAAAAAATTTATATTTGTAAAAATGGATTTTCCTTTGCAATTATTTGGATTGGTGATAATTACACTGTGCTTTGATTTTGGTGATAGTTTTCAAACAAATCCACTTGGTAGTGATCAACAACTAACAGAAGAACTTGGTTCATATGTTGGAGATGGAGTATTTGGTTACAATCAATTATTACTGACATGGTGTCAAAAACAACATCCTGACAATGTTTCATTGGATCTTTCAGAATTAGGAATAAAGAAACTTCCAGAAAACTTCATTTCAAGTCAACACGTTACTTGTTTGGATTTACAGAATAATGAATTTTCAAACACAGTGGATTTTAACATTTTTCAAAATCAACCAAATCTCCTTTACCTGAATTTGGCAAAAAATAACATTAATCTACGAAATTTGCTAAATTTCACCTCACATGAGAAAATTAAAACACTAGTTTTGGATAATTTGATAACTTATGAAAAAAATCAATATTTAAAAAAATACAAAAAATATTCTTTCAATAGCTACAATTACAACAACGACTATGACGACAACAACAACGACTATGACTACAACAACAACAACAACAACAACTATGACGACAACAACAACAACGATATAATTGATCTTCTTTTACCAAATTTAGAAAATCTTTCTTTAAGAAATTTAAATCCAAATCAAGAAATTAAATTTCCTTTGTTTGATTTTACTTTGTCAAAATTAACACATCTATTTTTGTCTAACAATAAAATTCGTGAAATAAATGAACAATTTTTTAAACGATTTCCCGCGACATTAACACATTTATTTGTAGAAAAATGTAGTCTCACTTCATATTCAGCATCAATGAACAAAACAAAATCATTAATTTCTCTATCAATGGATGATAATAAATTTTCATGTTCAAATGGTGGTTGTTTAGATTTTGAAAATCATTCAGAATTAAAATATTTATCATTGGCAAATTGTGAAATAATTTCACTTTCACATAATACATTTTTATCAAATTTAAAACTTGTTTATTTAGATTTATCAGGAAATCAAATTCAACAATTATCAGAGAGGACATTTTTGAAAACGCCAGCACTAGAATCATTAAATTTAAATGACAATCAACTTTGGAAAATACCAAATCTTCATAGTTTGATTAATTTGAAAAAATTATATGTGAAAAATAATCAAATAACAAATTTAGATCAAGATTCATTTAGTAGTTTAGAAAATTTACAAATTTTATCATTGAGTAAAAATAATATTCATTCTATTGATGATAGTGCATTTGATAATTTGTTGAATTTAAAAGTACTTGATTTGTCTGATAATAAAATTAATTATTTTGATTATCGTCCAGCGATTAATTTGGAATATTTAATTTTAACAAATAATTTAATATCTTCGATGGAAAATATTAAATTAGGTAATACAACATTGAAATATTTGGTACTTAAAAATAATCCAATAAAGTCTTTGAAGCCAAAAGATCTTAAATTTTTATTGGATGATACAACAATTGTGCTTGGTAATTCTTAATTTTTTTTTTTAAATATCATAAAAATTGAAATTTATGTTTAATGTAGGCTAAAGATTTGAGTTTTTAATAATAATTATTGGTATACTATTGTAATAATGCTTTTGATAAATGTTTTAATTTTGATTATTTTGCTATATAGGAAAAATTAATTTCTTTTAATAATTTTGTTTTGTAATGATTGCACTTATTCGTCATCTGAAGAATTTGATTAAAATTACTCAAAATTATCAGCTAACCTAAACCTTCTTCACTGAAAATTTAAGCACTCATTTGATTTTGAATTCGAAATCATCTCTAAAAAAGGTTGTATAAATATCTTTTAATGCATCTTTGAAGATCTCATTCTAATGTTTCAATATTTGGTAATGGTTGCTACCAATACCCATCTGACTACAAAAATGGTAAGAGTAAATTTACATTCACAGTGAAAAATGAATTCTACTTACTAAATCTGGAACTATATGTTTAGTTGCTACAAGAAATCTATATTGTTGTACTAACAATATAATTACAACAAATTTTTAATTGTTACAACAAATTTTTAGTTGATACAACAAATTTTTACTTGATACAACAAATTTTTACTTGATACAACGATACAAATTTGTTGTAACAACCAAAAAAATTTTTTATATTGTTACTACAACAATACCAGATTTCTTGTGGTGACCAAACAAAATTCGTTGGTTCTAGGTTAAAAAAAAAATTTTATTATTTTACAGATACTATAAACTTCGACCAACGAAGAATTTATGGGTCGCAACTTCCTTTACATCTCAGCATCCAAAGAGTACATCAATCTGACTCAATTGCTTTTTAAAAAATACCATCTGCTAAACCTTTATTTTATCTGCATCTAACTTTGGAAAATCAAATCCTATTTTGAAGAATGAAATATTTTGGAAAATAAAAAGCTACTAGTCAAATTGTCATGATGATCTTCGAAGAATTCTAATTCGATGAAATTTTAAAATTCTACCTTCACTCAAAGCTATTAACAAATTCTAACAGATCAACTTCAGATATTATTATTATTATTATATTATGTTAACTATATTGTCCTATAAAGAGGGAAAATGATTAAATAAAACCATTTATACTTTGTAAAAATTACTATTTCTTTACTATTTCTTTTTTTTCATTCAAAATTCAAAATTACTCTCTAAATCTGAATTAGAAAAAATCTTTACAAATTTAAATTAGTGACTCACTTTTTGCTTTAAAATTAGTTAATTAGTGAAATTTTACTAATTGAGAAGCAAAAATTGAGTCACTAATTTAAATTAGTAAACTTTTTTTTACTAATTCATATTTAGATAGTAGTTTTCCTACAATTCTAAAATTAATTTATTAAAATTTTTATTTCATAAAATTTCATTAGATAAAATTTTCTTTTAATCCAATTTTTAATTGTCCATGCTAAATATAAAATATTTCTTAAAATGGAAATGAATTCAGTAATGATAAAATGATTTCATCTGCGAATGAAAATGACGGAACGCATTAGATTGAGAAACCGATGACAAGTTTTACTTTACGCTTTTCGCGTCATGTTACATCAGAATTGTAATTATGTATGTATATACATATATATACATATATATATATATATATATATATGTAATCCTGCGCGAGGTATCATTTTCAATTTTACATTTATTTTCTCATGCAAATAATGATTCATTTTTGAATAATTAAGAGATTTGTTCTTGATATATTCAAATACCTCAAGGTTATAAATTTATACCATTTGGTGTATGGAAAAATTCAAAGAAAAAAAAAAAATTCCAATTTTTTTTTTAAAGAAACAAAGAATATTACTTGAAAAAAAAATCAAATTCTAATGTTATATAAAAATTTATTAATTTACAAAAAAATTTAGCTATATGAATTAGTAAAAATTTACCAATTACTAAAATATATATTTGTTTTTGCTAATTTATTACATCTTTTATAATCTATTATAAATCTTTTTAAAAAAAAATACATTTCGCACTGCATAATATATAATATTAAAAATAGAAAATTCGGATATGAAAAAAAATTTCTCTCATTTCCTCGTGAAAATATTTTTTAAAAAAGTCTTCTATTTATTTTGGGTAGTGCCACTTATCGAGAAAAAAATTTTTAAAGAAAACAAAGATTAGAGGGTGCAGGGAGGAGGGGGGGGGGTTATTCTATATATCCCAAAAAGAATTTGTCACTATGTATGTCTCACAAAAAAGTTATGCTATATATAAAAAAAAGGTATACTTATATATATAAAAAGTGTAACGTAAGAAAAGTAAAAAAAAAATCCATTTTTTCCCTGATAGGAATTATGTTGCTACATGTCGACAATACAATTTTTCTGATATCCTTTCAACTAAAAATATTTTCATTTCACAAACACAAATATATATATTATATATATTTTTTCAATCGAAGAAAGAAAAAAAATATATCTTTGAGAAAAGAAAAATATTTTGTTCCTTTTCAAATCACCGAAAGAAAAATCATTTTTAAATTTTATTTAAAAAATTTTTTAAAAAATTCCATTTAATATTTACTTTTTGTAATTTGCTTTCTATAATAATAGTAATAATATTAAATAATGGTAAATAATAATAATAATTAATAAAAAAAAATATAAAAAAATAATAATTAATAAAAAAAATATAAAAAAATAATAATAATTACTATTATTTATAATATATTATAAATGTATATTCCTTCCGGGTCAATGCTATATTTAAATATGTAAAAATCCATTTTTGTACATTATCAAAGTAATTACAAATATATTTCATTATAAACAAAGAGATTTTTGTTCTCATAAATGCTTATATTTTGTATAATAATAATAATAATAATAATAATAATAATAAAAATAATAGTAATTATGATGAGGATGGTATAATTTCTATTACATTGTATTGAAACTTTATCACAAATATCATTATAAACACATTTACATATATTTAATTTCAGAATATGTCTTTATTCACAGAGAACTTTCATAATCAAAGAAAATTAAATTGTGATTAAATATATTTCAATTAATTTACTATAAAAATAAAAATAATTAAAAATATATTAATATTAAAAGGAAAAAAAAAAAAAATTTGTAATTCCTTTTGATAATCAAACACCAGTTGCTCAAATCGTTTAAATTTTCATTCAAATTCAATTAAACTGTGGTACTAATTGTTTTCTTAATAAAAAAATGTACTATTTAAAAAAGAATTGGACAAACAGTCAAAACAAAAGTTAAAATTTACAAAAATTTTTTATTCCAAAATTTCGATTTTCATAGTACTTCCAAAAATTTGATTTTCGAAAATTTCGAATATCGATTTTCTATATTACAGAAATTCTTTAAATATTTATTTCTATTTTCATTAAAATTTGTATTTGTTTAAATTTTCTTTTAATAGAATTTTATTTTCGAAAAGTTAAAATTTTCATAAGTTGGAATTTTCAAAATTTCAAATTACTAAAAGTTTATATTTCGGAAATTTTCATTTTTTTAAATTTTTATATTCAAAAAATTCAAATTTTAAATTTCCAAGCTTGATTTTAAAAATACTTTTGATATTCCATACTTTGGTAATCAAAAATTTTAATTTACAAAATTTTTATGTTTCAAAAGTTCGAGTTTCAAATTTCCCACAGTTTAATTTTCCAAAACTTTGATATTTCTAAAAAAATTGATTTTTAATAAATTCAAATTTTCAAATGTTCAAATCGTTAAAAATTGGAATTTCCAAAATTTCAAATTTCCAAAAATTAAAATTTCCCCAAAGTTGAAATTTTTCAAAATTTTGATATTTCAAAAGTTCAAATTTCAAAATTCTAAAAGGTTATTGATTTGCGTAAAATTTGAATTTTGAAAAGTTGGAAATTCCTAAAGTTAGAATTGTTAAAAATGGACAAATTTAATTTGGTAAAAGTTGGAATTTCCAAAAATTTGATATTCCAAAAGTTCAAATTTCAAATTTCTAAAACAATTGATTTTTAATAAATTCGAATTTTCAAATGTTAAAATCGTTAAAAATTGGAATTTCCAAAATTTCAAATTTCCAACAATTAAAATTTTCCCAAATTTCAAATTTTTCAAAATTTTGATATTTTAAAAGTTCAAATTTCAAAATTCTAAAAGGTTTGATTTGCGTAAAATTCGAATTTTGAGTAGTTGGAAATTCCTAAAGTTAGAATTGTTAAAAATGGACAAATTTAATTTGGTAAAAGTTGGAATTTCCAAAAATTTGATATTCCAAAAGTTTTGAAATTCCAAAAATAATTCCAATTATTCGAATTTTTCCATAAATTTGATTTACTTAAAGTTGAAATTTTAAAAAGTTAGAAATTCTTAAACTATTCAGTTAAATTAAAATTCGTAAAAATAAAAATTCAGACAAATGAAAATAGAAAAATTGTCAATTTAATTTTCGATTTATTATAAAAATTCTCTAATATTGAATATCGCCTAATGGAAATAATGTCAAAAATTAATTCGAACAAATATATAAGAATTCCTACAATTTTCCGATAAATGAAAATTCGAACAAATAAAAAAATTCTGTTAAGTAAATTTTTGATTGTATAAAAATTCTTAAATATAGAAATTTGGTTTAATGGGAATTCTATCAAAAAATGAAAAAAAAAAAAAAAAAAAAAAAAAAAAAAAAAAAAAAAAAAAAAAAAAAAAAAAAATTACAACAAATGAAAAATCCATCAAATAGAAATTTTGTAAAATTAATTTTTCCCCCATAAAAATTCTCTAATATAGAAAATCCGTTTAATGAAAATTCTCTCCAAATCATAATTCGAAAAAATGAAAATTCTATCCAACAAAATTCTATCAAATAAAATTTCCAAATAAATTAATTTTAGTCCCTAATATTCATTTGTCTCAAATAATTATGTCTCTCTCTTGTCCAAGTTTTGGGTAAAACAATATTTTTTTTTTTTTTTTTTTGGCAAAAGAAGAAGATGAGAATACTCTCTTGTTAAGGGGTGAGGGGGTTTCGCGTGTGTATGTATGTGCAAAGAGAAGCTTTGGAAAACATTGGCATATAGTCCAAAAAGCGCAAGCGCCATGGGTGGGTTTGTGGGTTGGCAGGGAACGGTTAGACAAAGATCGCCTCGACAAGGGAGAGGTTCATATATATACATATATATATAGAACTACTCTAGTAGAGGAAAAAGGGACGGAAAGAAAAGGAGGAAACGAGAGGGGATTCCCGCAACTGGCTAGCTCAAGTCGTCGCTTTTCAGTTAGTGTTCGCTCGAACGCGGTTTTAACCGTTTCGTTCAACGCGAAGTCACTCTCTCTTTCTCTTTTTTCTCCATCTCTAAATTCTCTCTCTATTTCGTTTTTCACTCATTCTCTTTCACTATAACCAAAAAAAAAAAAATATATATTTTTAAATAATTGTCATGAGTAGAATTTCAATAAAATAATTTATCATCAATGTAAAATAAAAAAAAAAAAGGAAAAGAATTTGTTTTTCTTTTCGAAGAAAAAAAAAAAATTTATACAAAAAGGAGAAATTAATTTTTTTTTTTAGGGGTTGGGTAATTTTTTTTTCGGGGGTTTTTAAAAAAATAAAAAGTGTTCGGAGGACGATGACTTCGCACGGTAGGACGAGAGGGTGGTGGCTTTCTCGGCGTTAAAGAGAGTGGGAATCATAATAGTGGTGTCTCGTGTGTGGTGTCTGTGTGTAAACGTGTATTGTGTGTAAACAAATCGAGGCTTATCATTAACCTAGACATTGAAATTTCCATCAACGGAATTGTAACCAAGTGATTTTTTTTTTAATTTTTTGATTCCTTTTTAAAATTTAAATATTTCGGTGGTAAAAAGAAAACCTTTCCGAAATGATATGGATTGAAAAATATTTCCCAAAAAGGGTATAAAAAAGCAGAAAAATTAATTTTGCTAACATATCGAAAAGGAAAACATTTGGGGGGCAAAAAAGAAATTGAGAAAATAATCTAGCAATCCCCCACCCCACCCCCCTTGAAAACATATCGATGAAAATTTTTCTTAATCAAGAAAGTAAATAAGAAAAGAGGATCAAATTTCATCAATATTTGATGCGAGGAAATATTATAAGTGTTATGTGTGTGTGTGTGTGTGTTTTAATGAAGAGGGGAAAAAGTGATTACAAATGACCTAAAACAACAATTACGAAAAAGGATCTCTAAAAAGAAGAGAGACATTAGTATTTCTAATACAAGTATCAATTTAGAAGGGATAAGAATTTATTTTCTAAATAAGAAATTTTTTTTTCATTCTTAGATTTCTGACAAGCCAAAGAATTTATCAAAACCAAAAAATTACGTTCCACCCTTCGCAAAAGTTGACGGAAGTGAAAAATACTGAAATTTCTACGAGGAAGCAAAAAATCCTTAAAGACGTTTTCAAAATTTTAAAGAATTCTAAAAAAGTATTTCTAAATTTTGCCGGAGCAACAACAGTGCTACCAATATTGGAAAAAAAAATCACCTTCTCCCTTTCACGAAAGTTGGCCGAAATTTCTCCGAGGAACCAAAAAATCCTAAACAAAGTTTTTTAGAAGACTTTTTCGAAATTAAAAAGAAACTGAAAAAATTTTCCAAACAGAGACGAAGCAACATTAGGGTTTGTCCAAAGTGAAGAAAAATCACATTCTACCTTTTGCAAAAGTTGGCGAAATTGAAAAACATCAAAATTTCTTCAACCAAAAAATCTTTAAGAACGTATTTAGAAATTGCAGCAAAATTTTAAGGAAACGTAGAAAAAAAAATATCCAAATTGTGCCACAGCAACCTACCTATACTAAAGAAAAATCATTTCCCGAAAGTTGGCAAAATCGAAAAAATCACCGAAATTCCTCCGAGGAACCAAAAAATCCTAAAGAAAGTTTTTTTTTAGGAGACCTTTTTCGAAATTAAAAAGAAATCGAAAAAATTTTCCAAACAGAGACGAAGCAACATTAGGGTTTGTTCACAGTGAAGAAAAAAATCACTTCCCGAAAGTTGGCAAAATCGAAATTTTGGGATCCGTAAAGCCACAAGGAAGTTTTGACAAAACTTCTCCGAATCCAAAGGAAAACTAAAAATTATTTCCAAAACCAAATCATCAAGCTTGGCAAAAACCAAATTTCCCCAAGGAATCAAAAAATCCCCAAGGTTTTAATCTAAAACAAAAAAAAATTCTTTTCCAAATCACCGAATCTAAGGAAAAATCACCTTCTCCTCTTCGCAAAGTCGAGGAAATAAAAAAAATCACCCAAAAGACATCGGCCTAGAAAAAAAGAAATGATCCTATAAGACTGGTAAAGAAAAAAAAATCTCCTAATCAATATGTCGGAAAAGAATAGTTGTTCACCGGGACTGGTGATTCCACTATGGGAACCAGCAGACAATCTAAGCCTATCGGATGTTATATTTCGTGGTTTGGTCTACTTTTTCATTCTAATGTATCTCTTCATAGGAGTGTCAATTGTAAGTGACAGATTTATGGCAGCGATTGAAGTGATAACATCGCAGGAAAAAGAATTAGTGGTAAGACGTCAGGGACGTGAACCACAAATTATAATTGTTAGGGTATGGAATGAGACGGTGGCAAATTTAACATTAATGGCACTTGGTAGTAGTGCACCAGAAATTCTTCTCTCAATTATTGAAATTTATGCAAAAGATTTTGAATCCGGTGATTTAGGTCCGGGTACAATTGTTGGATCAGCGGCATATAATCTTTTTGTGATTATAGCATTGTGTGTATTTGTAATACCATCGAATGAAACACGTAAAATTAAACATTTACGTGTATTTTTTGTCACAGCAACATGGAGTATATTTGCCTATGTTTGGTTATATTTGATTCTTGCTGTATTTAGTCCAGGTGTACTTGAAGTTTGGGAGGGAATATTAACATTTGCCTTCTTTCCGGCGACGGTACTAACTGCCTATATTGCCGATAGAAGGCTTCTTATCTATAAATATCTTCACAAGGGTTATCGTATGAATAAACGTGGTGTTATCGTTGAAGTTGAAGCTGGCGATTCAGATGCAGCAGTTGAGCTTGAAATTAAAGCACAACATGATGGTATCAATGGAATGGTTGATAGATTTGGTGATGTTGATACATTGGAGGCTAAGGAATTTGAACAAACACGAAAGGATTATATTCAAACATTAAGGGAATTGAGAAAGAAAAATCCACAATTAAGTTTGGAACATTTGGAAGTAATGGCACATGAAGAGGTATTGGGTAAGGGTCCAAAGAGTAGGGCATTTTATCGTGTACAAGCAACAAGAAAAATGGTTGGCGCTGGTAGTTTGAGTAGAAAAATAAGTGAAAGAGCTCAAAGTGATTTGAGTGAGGTTAAAGCCGAATTACAAAGAGCTGAAGCAGAAAGTGTTGATATTGAAGCTGTTAATTGTCAAAGAGTATTTTTTGAACCTGGTCACTATACAGTTATGGAAAATGTTGGAACATTTGATGTGGGTGTTAGTCGATTGGGTGGTGATCTTGATAAAACATGCACTGTTGATTATTACACTGAGGATGGATCGGCGGAAGCTGGTTCCGATTATGTCAGTGCTAAAGGAACACTTATGTTTGAACCTGGCGAAACGAGAAAAACTATTAATTTATCAGTTATTGATGATGATGTCTTCGAGGAGGATGAACATTTTTATGTCAGGTGGGTTTTTATTTATTTATTTTTTTAAATTAGTTATTATAATTTCTATTAAATTAAATGTACATTTTTACATAATTTATACGTAGTTTTATATAATTACTAGCAAAATTATACCAACAGAAACAAAAATTCAATTTATTTAGTCTGCAGAAATCTGCACCGACATGTTACCGACATTTTTTTATTACGCAAGCGCAGTAGTGTAAAGGTGCGTTCATACCTTGACCTTGAGACTTTCGCGCATGCGCAGTAGTATCAAGGTACGTTCATACCTTGACTTTAAGACTTTCGCGCATGCGCAGTAGTATCAAGGTGCGTTCATACCGTGACATTGAGACTTTAGTGCATGCGCAAACAATATTTCACTGCAATTTAACGTTTGAAATCAAATTTTCGAGTTTTCAACTTCGAAATGTTATGAAAAATGTATTTTTTGATAGTAATAAAATTATAAATAAAATTATATAAAATATAAAATTATATAAATTATATACAATAAAAAATAATAAGAAAATATATTTTCATGAAAATAGAGGATAAATTTTTTTTTTCTTTTCGTAAATAAAAAAAAGGAAATAAAATTGTTTGTCCAACTAGAAATGAAAATAGATAATCAGAATAGAAAAAAAATAAAGAAAGAAATCAATCTTGATAAACGAGGTGAAATTTAAACTTTAAACGTCAGAAACTGCTCGTTTCAGCGTTTGAAGTGTCAACTCACTCTCTCTCCTTTCTATATAAAATGCTGGCACGTGTTCAATCAGACTAAAAGGATTTTCAGGGGATGCACTTTATAAGCGATTTTCTCAACAAAAAGCCGATTTTCTAGGTTCAATTTAAAAATGACAAAATTGACTCTTAGAAAAGGGAGGAAAATTATTTTTTTTACAATAAGCAAATAAAAAAAAATTTCTTAGAATTATTTTGTAGTTTAAAAAAAAAATCATTTAAATATTCGTGATTGTCAAGTTTAATTTTATTATAGTGGCTAATTGAATAGTCGATTAAATAAATAATTAATTAATTTATTTGTCTAGGGGAATAATTTTAGTTATTTGTGTAAATAATGTGAATAATATATTTCATTTGAAATTAATCAAGAAGTGTATAATTAATTAAAGCATAGATTTATATATACATATATATGTATGGATCACTATATAACTAGAAATGAAACTTTATGCGGTCAATTTTAGTTTAATGGCTGATGATGAATTCTGATTGTAGATTTGTATAATGTGTAACTAACTAACCTGTATATTTATATAATACTAAAAGAGCAATGGAATTTGAAATGTTTCATAAGTTCAGAAATTGTAATAATTTAGTTTTTTCATTTAATTTTTGTTTTAAAAGAGCTTTAATAGAGGATTCAGGATAATTCAACTTTTTGAGAATTATTTTTTATCTCCCCCTTTTGTTATTTCGAAATTTACATTATTTTTTTTATTTAAAAATAAATTTTAAATTTAATTTTAATAAAATCTTGCAATTCAAAGAAAATTTGTTCTCTTTCTCTTTTATTCAATTTTAATTGAATTGTATTTTTAATTTTGTTTACTAAATTTTTTATCTCTGTTAAGAAACACTAATTTTAAAAATAAAATTTATATATTTTAATAATAATAATTATGAAAAAATAATTTACTAATTATAATAACAATTATAATAATAATTATTATTATTATATGAACGTCTTAAGCAACTTTCAGATGGAATAATTCATTATCTGTCTTGTTTTAAACGAGTTAAATAAACCCGCAGCCTTCCTGCTTAAATGTGAAAATAACAAGAGATTAATTAATTAGCGCAGTTGCTATATAACGACGAGAAAATATTCTACTACTTTTGTCATATTTCAAAGATTCTCAAATAATTTTCTTTCAAAAAATATCTTAAAGTGTATATATGAAATTCTCTCTATTAATTTTCACATTTTTTGTTTATTTTTATTTTTATTGTATTGTTTTTATACAAGGATATTTAAAACAAATTTATATTAATTATAAATTATTATTGTAAATTATTATAAATTATTAAAAAATATTTAAATTATTGTAAATTATTATTATTATTATTATTATTATTATTATTAATATTATTTTTTCTATAATCATTATAAAAAATTAGTTAAATTAATTAAAAATTTCGAATGAGAATAACGAACTAGTAAAAAGGGTTAACAAGGAATAAAAAAAAGTATATCTGTTATATTCCCTCATGGGATCTTGGTACATGTTCTAGGATTAAACAGAATTTAATTGCTCGTTCCGAACTTGACTTCTTATATATATATATATTTTTCCTTCTTTTTATCTTTTTCTCTTTTAAATGAAAAACTCGATGTAAAAAGTGATTGTTATTTTAGAAATATATATATTTTTTATATAAAATTGTGAGGAATAAAATTTACAATTATATAGATAATATTTTCTTATTTGAAATAAATTATAATAAACGAAAAAATTTCAGAAATATTGTGAATGACGTTAAATTATTGGAATATATCACAAAAGAGGATAAAATTTTTCAATTATCGTTCATTGATTCTAATTTAATTTTTTTTACTCTTTTTTTAACATTTTTCCTTTTATATTACATCATTTTATAAAATGCAATTTTAATTTATTTAAAAAATTAAATTATCAATGAAATATGAAATTGAATTTTAATTTATTTCAAAATTGTATTTAATTTAAAAATTTTAATTGAAGTTTAATTAAAATATTTGGAAATTAGAATCATTTTTAATTAAAATTTTTAAATAATTAAATTAAATTTTACTTTTCTTTTGTATTATTTATATATTCCTTAATTTTCACTAAGTTATAGAACAAAAAAGATAATAAATTTTTAAGGTTAATCTTCTTTTCGGAAATTTTTACACGAGTTTCTATAAAAAAAAAAAAAAATATTCAACCGTGGTAGAAAATTGTTACGCGAGTAAAATCACATGTACTATATAATTTATTGTAATTTTGAATAGTAGTATTTTATATATTGTGTTCAATTTCATTTTCTTAAAAAGCAGACTTACTTACTTTATATATATATATATGCAAAATGCGTGACAAGAAGGTATTTGAATATAAGTGCAAAAGTAAGCATTTTCGTTCTAAGAAAATGATAAGAGATTTAATATGAGTATGCGCGAGCGCTGAAAAATATGAAATCATGTACAATGGCTGTATAATAAACAAAGTTTGTTCCTGTTTTCACGTGTAACAATTTTCGTGCGTTGATTACTTATAATGAAGGCTTAAAAGAAAAAAAGAAAAAAAAAATATATATATATATATATGAAACCATTTGGATTTAAGTAGGTCGAACGGGAAATCATTAAAGCACTCTTAAGACTTTCTTGTTTGCAACGCGCGCGTCTCTCTCTCTCTCTCAGCCATGAAGCAAATTAACTCATCCTGTCTTTGAAAAAAAAGAAAAAAAAAATTCAATCCCTACTCACGATTCCCTAATAGATTCGATTCTCCTTTTTTTTTGTTGCAATTTTCACTATTTATATGGAAAATTCCTTCTTTCTTTAAAATTTTTTTTTCCCTCAATTATCGTTCGAAGAAAGAAAAAAAAACCAAATGGTGATAATTATAACGAGTTAGATTATCGGAAAATTATCTATTATCGAAAGAGTCATCTCAATAAAATTAAATTCAATTTATGTGAGAAATAATTTTAAACAGTTATAAATGTTATCTATATTGTAATTTCAAAAATTATCCTTTATCTTCAAATTAACAATTAATATTTGAGAATATGAACATTTCTCTTTTGTTATCTAAAAGTCTATTTGTTGTTATTTCAGTACTATTTATTGGTATCTAAAAAAAAATTATCTATTATCTTCTATTATCTGGAAATTATGCAAATAGAATATGAAAATTATCTATACATATTGTTATTTCTGAAATATTTTTCTCGTTATCTGAAAAAGTAAATTTTTTTATCTAAATATGTATTATCCCTGTGTTATTTTCTGCAATAAACTATATAATTATCTGGATTAAAAGTTATCTAGATAATTAAGATATATAATTACTTATCTAGATAATTAGTTATCTAGATAGGTCAATAGATAATTAGTTATCTAGATAGGTCAATAGATAATTAATTAGTTTTCCAGATAGTTAAATAGATAACTAGTTATCTAGATAGTTAGATACGTAGATAGTTATATAGACAACTAGTTATCTAAATAGTTAGATAAATAAATAGTTATCTATATAACGAGGTATCTAGATAGTTAAATAGATAACTAGATAAATAGATAGTTAAATAGATAACGAGGTATCTAGATAGTTAAATAGATAACTAGTCATCTGGATAGTAAGTTAGTTATAAAGATAACTAGATAAATAGATAGTTAAATAGATAACGAGGTATCTAGATAGTTAAATAGATAAATAGATAGTTAAATAGATAACTAGTCATCTGGATAGTAAGTTAGTTATATAGATAACTAGATAAATAGATAGTTAAATAGATAACGAGGTATCTAGATAGTTAAATAGATAACTAGTCATCTGGATAGTAAGTTAGTTATATAGATAACTAGATAAATAGATAGTTAAATAGATAACGAGCTTTCTAAATAATTAGTTATACAGATAATGAGTTACATAGATACTTAGTTATATAGATGATTAGCTATGTGGATAATTAGTTATATAGATAATTTCTTATCTAGATAATTGTAGATTTCTTAAATAACTAAAAATTATTTAACTTTAGATAATAATTAATATTAAAAATCTGGTTAATTCTATAATGTTCAAAAATATTTAAATTTCAATTTCATGTAATGAAATTTAAAAAAAAATCACTAACCTTACACAACAAATGATGTCGGATCATTGTCTTCTTTTCTTTGAACAATAAAAAATTCGTTTGAAACACACACACACGCGATTTAAAAAATTTCGAACACTCCCGAAACGACGTGATTTTTAACTAAATTAAGAAAACAAAAATACTTTTTTCTAAAAGATTTAAAGCGATCGCGGTTTAAAGAATTTTTCAAACACTCCCGGAAATAGAAAATTAAAAAAAAAATAATTTTTGAAAAATTTACACTTTGATCATCACGTCTTAACAGGTCAATACACGAATTGCAACTGATTTAAATTATTATTGTTTATAACCTTTGGCTTGAGGTCCCCTTTTATTGTATACTTCAAAATGTAAACATAGAGCTCGCGTTATATGCAGGTATAAAAGGTAATAAAATCTGAAAATTGGAATATTTTTAAATTATAATTTTAAAATATTATTTCACTTATATAATATAAATTATTATTAAAATTGTTTAATCTTGAAAATATTCTCTAGATAACTGTAGGAGAGTTAATGATCTTTTGTTATCTAGATAAATTTTTTTTTATTAATCCTTATTTTTTTTACAATTATAGAAATTGAAATTGAAGAATAGGGTAAATGTCCCAATTACTGTGATGTACAACCCAAGACCAACTTTACAGATAAAATAATAAAAGTGTAAATGAAATAATGATTTAATTCTTTTTGTTAAATCACTATTAGTGTCTATTAAAATAGAATAAATGATACTTTAAACTTGAAGAAATAACAAATATATTATTAAAAATATATCAACTTTTTTAAAAATGGCATATGTTGGTATTACTGCAAGTTTGCATGAATTACTGCGAATGGTGTGCACCAATTACTGCAACGCTAAAAGTGTTGATGTAGAGGTTAGGTTAACTGGATAGACCACAGTAATAGCAGCATGAGAAAAATATACGCATGCTCTAATATTACTGTGATAGGTTCAATTGTAACTTGAATAAATAATTTGATAATAGTCGAAATATGCATCATTAGTGGATATAATATAAAATATCATTTCGAATAAGTTTTAAAGTCATTTTGAAACAGTTTTATGTTCTCAATTACTAAGTTTTACTAATTTTATAAAAATCGCAGTAATTGGCGCATCAGCAGTAATTCCTACACTTACCCTATAACTAAATTTTTGTTTCAACAAAATGTATTATCTTTCGTTAAAAAAAAAGAGAAGTGAATTATAATAAATAAATAAGACATTTTTCTGTCCTAAAAAAATGTTTCTCCTTCTTTTTCTCTCTTTCTTTTGCTCTAAGTATACCTATAATCGAGAATCTAGAAAATTGTTTGTAATGGATGCATATATAAGAATATAAAGACACCCTTGGGGTTTATAAAAAAAATTTTTTTTTTTTCCTTCTTCACGCAACATTTTATTTTGTTGCATATATACTATTCTCTCGGCCTATTTCCCTCCCCATTTTTTTTTTACTCTCCCTAGTTATGTATATACATATACCTTTTATGTTTTCTATGAAAATAAATGGATATTATGTATGCGTAAATATTCACTTTATATTTCGGATTGAAAGGAGAATTATTATTATTACTATTATTATAATTATAATTATTAGTGGTGGCTAGTGAGAAAAAAATACTAATACAACATTATTAATTGAATAACTGATTACAATCTGAAGTTATTTAAATAAATATATATATATATATATATAGTAGAGCTTTGAATGACAAATCTAATGTAATCCCTAGCCATCCCCTTTTTTATCACATTTTTTTGTTGTCAACGTAAATGATAAATTATTTTGCATAATTATTTTTTTTAGAATCATTTTTATTAATAAAGTAAATTATTGGTTTAGTAATAATAAAAAAATATAATTAAAATATAAAAATAATAATAATAAAATAATAATACTAATGATCTCTCTGAATCTGAATCAGTCATATTTCGCACTGATTAGCAGTAGAAATCTACTAATTGCCATAGCGAGAATTAAGCAACTGATAATTAGTAGAAATTTACTGATTCAATTAGTAAAATATAAATTACTGATTGAATCAGTAATATAAACATATGTCAGCGGCAGCAAAATCTACTGATTTAACAGTTAATTTTAAAGGTTATGTTATATACAAATTACTAATTTACATAAGTTATTTTCTATTGCTTATATATTCACTAATTATATTAGTAAATTTCAAAAAATAACTGAAACTTCAGTTAAAATGAAAAGTACTGATTGAATTAGTAAAATTTCTACTGTTTCAGATTTAGAGAGATAATAATAATAATAATAATAATAATAATATTTTTTAATTTAACAATAATTGTTATTTAATTAACTGACCTCAAAGTAATTATTATTGTTATAAAATACAAGGGATGTATATAGAAATTATTCAAATATTTCCTAAAATTAGAAAACGTTTAAAAGTACACGAATAATTTAAATTTTAATTAATTAATTTTAACTCATATAATTATAATTGTAATATAAATTAAAATTAATTACAATTATAACATAAACATTTATAAAAATTAACACAATATATAATTATAACATAACTAGGGGGGCTACGCTCACCTGCGAGTTTTGCGCGCCAACCTTCCATTATTTTTCACTTTAATGATTAATTTTTTAAAGGCTTACAAGTATTAAAATTATTATAATTTTAACCTTTTGAGGTTATGTTCGTTTCTTGGTTAGGAGAATTGGCAATTATGTTTATCGGACATAGCCTTAAACTCAACGTTCTCTTGACCTATGTCCTTGAATTTTGAGGTTATGTTTGAACTAAGGCCTTGAAACCTAAAAACCTATGCCCTAGAATTTTAAGGTTATGTTTGATTTCTGGTCTTGAATCCTAACCTAACCTAACCCCATGCCCTTGAATTTTAAGGTTATGTTTGATTTATAACCTTGAATACTAGAGACCTAGGACCTTGAATTTTGAGGTTATGTTCATTTTTAATACTAATATAGTTTACTAACTAAAAATGGTAAACCCAACCAATTTTTTCTCACAGTGTAACAATTTAATGAATAAAGGAAAAAAACTAATTAGAATACAATAAATAATTAATAAAATTAATTTTTGATTTCTATTTTTTTTTCTTTTGCAGATTAACAAATGTCTCGCAACCGGCAATGCTTGTGTCGCCAAGTCTCGCGACAGTTATGATTCTTGATGACGATCATAGTGGAATATTTGGATTTCCTGAAAGAGATGTGGAATTAGTTGAAAGCGTTGGACAATACAATTTGCGTGTAGTGCGATATAGCGGTGCAAGAGGACGTGTCGTTATTCCTTATCGAACAGTTGAGGGTACTGCCAAACCTGGCAAACAATACGAACATCTTGAAGGCACACTCACATTCGAGGATAATCAAACAGAGTAAGTGTGATTTTTTATTTTTTTTTTGCTTTCTAGAATAATATATTTTCTCTAAATTATTCCTTGTTTTATTTAACATTTAATTGGGAGAAATAATAAATAAAATATGTAATATTCAATTTATTACCCAAAAAAAATCATGCAATTGCAAAAAAAAAATTATATAATATAAAATAATTATATTATATTTATAATAATTTTTTTTTTGAGTATGGTTGAACTATATAAACTAGACTTAATATGAAAAGTGATATGACAAAAAAAAGAAATATATGGTAATTGAAGAATTCTAATAAAGCGATAAAAATCAGAACCTCAATATGTTTTTTTTTTCTCTCTCTCTCTCTCTCTCTCTCTTTCTGTCTCTCACCCTATATGTTTCTTTCTTTTTATTTTTTGTTGCATTTCAATAAAAACTTGATTTCAATTAACCTTCCAGTTGAAAGATAATTAAATTATAGTTTTTATTTTGTTCTCGATTGTTATCATTCTTTCTCTATAATAATTCTCCCTTATTTTTTCTTAATAAAATTGACCTTAAATCACTCTTTAATTAAGTTTTCCCCTTATATATTACAAATTTTTTTTTTCCTCGAACTTATATCACAAAAATCTTTAACACCAACGACTGTTAAAAAAACGTGTCTCATTTATCATGTAAAATCTTGTATCAGTAAGAAATTACACCTTTTTAATAAATAGTTCTTTTGTCCATATCTACATAATATTTATATCATGATTATTATTATTGTGAATATTTTAATTATTATTATGCTTATGATGATTATGATTATTATTGTCATTAAGATTATGATTATAAGTATAACTATGATTTTAATGACTACGACTATAATTATATTTATTATTATCATAATTTTTATGATTATTATTGTGATTATGACTATAATTATAATTATGATTACTATGATTATAATTATGATAATTTTTATGATAATTATTATGATTATGATTACTATGATTATAATTATATGATTATTACTATGATTACGATTATTATGATTATAATTATGATAATTTTTATGATAATTATTATGATTATGATTACTATGATTATAATTATGATAATTTTTATGATTATGATTAATACTGTGACTATTATTATGATTATTATTGTGATTATCATTATTATGGTGCTTATTATTATTATAATTATGATGACTATGATTATAATTATATGATTATTACTATGATTACGATTACTATGATTATAATTATGATAATTTTTATGATTATGATTAATACTGTGACTATTATTATGATTATTATTGTGATTATCATTATGGTCATAATTATATATTATATTATGGTGCTTATTATTATTATTATGATTATGATGACTATGATTATAATTATATGATTATTACTATGATTACGATTATTATGATTATAATTATAATAATTATTATGATTATTATTGTGATTATCATTATTATGGTGCTTATTATTATTATGATTATGATGACTATGATTATAATTATATGATTATTACTATGATTACGATTATTATGATTATAATTATTATAATTATTATTATGAATATTATTGTAATTAGGATAATAATAATTATTATTTTGATGATTATTATTGTTATTATGATTATTAGATATTATATGATAGAATTTTAAAAAATCTGAAGTAGTGATAAAAATAAAATTTAATATTTAGAAAAAAGAAGAAAAAATTGAAAAATACGAGAGATTACTTTTAAAAAATATTTATAAGGTTCTGTGTACAAAAATACATTTTCTAAATGACGAATTTTCAATTTAAATATTTCACATTTTGAAATAGCAAAAAAAAAAAAAAAATCTGGCAGCCCCCTGCGGGGGCGGCCACATTCTCATCACGCGCTTCGCGCGTAGGGGCTCGCTTCGCTCGCTAGTTTGAGCGCGCCCCGGGGCGCGCGAAGGATAATCGTCCCGCTTCGCGGTCCGATATTATTACGCGCTTCGCGCGTTTTGTTTGTTTATTACAATTCAAAACCTATTAGCATTAATTACTTTTTAACTACACTCTGTAATACAAAAATTTTCCTATTAAATTTAAAAATTGTATTAATTGTACTACCAGAAAGTAGTTGAATGACCCAAGAATCTATTTGGTAGAATGAGATTTTGTAGTTGTTTTAGACTTTGTAGTTGATTTAATTAATTTTGAAGTAAAATGTCAAGAAGAAAGAAATTATTTTTATTTATTTTATTAAAAAGAATAAAATTAATTACACACAGAGTTAAAATAAGTAAAAAAGTAGTTATTTTAAAAGTGGATGTTCATATAATCGATTTGTTTTGAAAAATTTATTAGAAACAACTCATAGTCTTTATTAAAATGCGTTAAATTAAATTATAGAAATAGGTAAGGTTTAAAGGTATTAGAATAAATTTTTTATCGGGCACTGAAGAATGACGGCACTGTAGCTGTTCAAACTTAGTTCCTTAATATTGCGCCGTGGATTGGCCAGGTCTTTGTAATTAACGAAAATCGACAAACCAAATTATTTACTAAAATAAGATATTCCGCTTTGAGCTAATTTCAATTGAGTAAAAGAAAAAATTAATTGAAGTGCGATTCGAGGTGAGATTTTGACTTTTTCGGAGTAGGTTAACCGATTGCAATGAAACTTTGGAATTTTGTTATATATAGTAAGACTAATCTTTAACGTAAATTTCAGCTTAAAATATTTGTTAGTTTACGAGATTTGCAATAATAACAAAAAATGCGAGTTTAACTTATTTAATTTTAATAATTTACGTGTATAAACAATTGCGATTTCTGCTAGTTGACGTGCAGACGTCATTGCGCACGCAGCATTCTCCTATAACTAGCTGACGTGATTCGTGGACTAAATTGGCTACGTGAGAATGCTGCGTGCGCAATGTCGTTAATGTTCCTTTGGAACATTAAAGAAAACACAGGTAAGATCATTTTAGCGTTTGAGTGATTGAATTTTAGATTGTCGCGTGAAATTTATTCAATTATTATTTAATAATTTTTTTAGTTGTAAAATTATAAAAAATTGTTCTGAAAGAGATTTATTCCTCTCATTTTCCTTGACATTTTAAAAAAAGTAGACCTCAATCCGATTATTAGAACGGAAGATATAGCACTTTAAAATTTTTTGTTATTATTGCAAATCTCGTAAACTAACAAATATTTTAAGCTGCAATTTACGTTCAAGATTAGTCTTACTATATATAACAAAATTCCAAAGTTTCATTGCAATCGGTTAACCTACTCCGAAAAAGTCAAAATCTCACCTGGAATCGCACTGAAAATTTAAAAACACTAAAAAAAAAGAACTTTAAAGTAAAAGCATTTTTTAAAGCAACAAATTTATTATATGAGGTTTTGCTCTCATGTTTTTATTCATAAAAATTTTTTTGTACAATTTATATAAGTGAAATTTTTGGTTTTTATAAATTAAATTTCATTTTCTTAAAGTACTTTGACTTTAAGGATAACATTCTCATCACGGCACTCGCGTTTCACGCTCGAAAATTAGAAACATACAATAGGAAAAGGAGGCATGCATTAACCTATTAACGAAATTTTTACAGGTAATTTGAGGCTCTCTCAAATAGTGTACTAAAAGAACCGAAAATTTTTAAATAAACAATTTACAAGCATTAAAAAAAAGATTTTTTTAGAATTTTTGTTCAGTTTTTATAATTTTTCAAATCTTATCCCTTCAGAATACCTTTAAATGCTAAAAATATGGTGTAAAAAATGTTCCAATACGCCATTTTGAATTTTTAAAAACTGACTTCAGAATCGTAATGAGCGACCTACACACCAAGGAGTAGAAAGATTTATTTAAATTTGTTAAAAAGATTGTTGAAAAATGAATTTTCTCTTAAAAAATATCAATGTTTATACTTAGTTAATTCATAATTCTTTATAATTTCGCCTGCAACACTTATTATTTTTGTTTCACTTCACAATGCTTTCGTTATAGTGGAAAAAATGTTTTAGGAATACTGCTTCAAAAACTTTAAATCTAGAGATGAAAGTTGCCCTGGCGGATTCGATTTGCGTAATGTCTACTTAACTAAGCGGACTTTAGGTAGACATTAGGTAGACATGTAAAAAAACGTATAAAAAAGCTATTAATCGACTTATTATGATAAAAAAAAGTTGATAAAAGGGTAAATGAATGTTTATAGAGTAAATTCGTACAAAATTTGTAATTAATAAAGCAATAAATAATTAATAATGAATGGAAATGTGCGCGAGGTACCTGATCAGTTCAGCTGTACAATTATTTTCGTGCTATTTTCATGAAAAGAATATAAATTAACTGCAAAAACAATTGATATTTATAAAAAAGTGTAAAATTGATTTAATTTTAGTGTTTGCAATACGAATTATTAAATAATAATTAAGTTTTTATTAAATGTGAATAGTGTTGTGAAAACCTGTGAAAACTAATGAGTTACTACATTACCGATCGCATATGATAATAAAAAGTTCTCGATGAGTGTAACAAAAAAGCTGCAATCATGTCCGTAATTTTGGACGAGAAACAATTATGAAATCAATAATTATTTGTATAACTTTATTCTGCATTTTAAAATTCACTTTTTATTTTCTTTCAAAGCAAAAGCTAGGAAGAAAACATGCTCGCACTGTATTGTAAAAACTGGTGGCGCCATCTCTCATATGCGATCGGTAATGTAGTAACTCATTAGTTTTCACAGGTTTTCACAACACTATTCACATTTAATAAAAACTTAATTATTATTTAATAATTCGTATTGCAAACACTAAAATTAAATCAATTTTACACTTTTTTATAAATTCCAATTGTTTTTGCAGTTAATTTATATTCTTTTCATGAAAATAGCACGAAAATAATTGTACAGCTGAACTGATCAGGTACCTCGCGCACATTTCCATTCATTATTAATTATTTAATGCTTTATTAATTACAAATTTTGTACGAATTTACTCTATAAACATTCATTTACCCTTTTATCAACTTTTTTTTATCATAATAAGTCGATTAATAGCTTTTTTATACGTTTTTTTACATGTCTACCTAATGTCTACCTAAAGTCCGCTTAGTTAAGTAGACATTACGCAAATCGAATCCGCCAGGGTGCTAAAAGAAAAGGTGGCAAAATAGGTTAAAACTGGGACGCAAAAAATTAATGAGTAAAATAACCGAATTTTAAAATAATCGAATCAATGTTAAATTATTCCGTTATGATGGGCCAGCCATTTTGGATTTTTTAAATCTAACCTCAAATTCGAATTCAGGGACCTCGAAAACAACAGTGTACTCATTGATACTTAAATAGAAAAAGATTTACTATTTTCTTCAAAGGTGTACAAATACGTTCAAAATCACAAAAACGGAACGTCTTTTTATTGGGATATATATGAGCCATGGACTGTCAAGGGGTTAGATAAAAAAAAGGGCTAAAAATAAAAGAAGTTCACTAAATTCAAAAGTTAGCAATCGAAAACTTACGATATTCTAGTAAAAACAGTGCAACATGAACTAATCAGAAACATTATGAAAAAAATTGCAATTTTTGGAAATGGATAGCAATGGTTCACTTATATAAAAAAAAAAAAAAAAAAAAAAAAAAAAAAAAAAAAAAAAAAAAAAAAAAAAAATTCGGTATTTTATGTGTAAGTTACTTTAATTTATGTTAATTGAAGGTGGTTTAAAAAGAAATAATACATATTTGAACACATTTTTTCAAAATAAAGTAATTTTGCTCTGCATTTTACCCATTTTTCATCCGTTTTTGTCATTTTTTGTCTTTTTTTAAAGAAGTGCTATAACTTTTTTGTTTTAATCGCTATTAAAAATTGTCAAAGGAAAAAAGTGTTTATTTTTAGTCGTAATTTTCGAAAAAAAATTTAAAAAAATTTTTTTTTGAAAAATGCGAATTTTTGAAATTTTTAAAAACTCAAAATTTGAATAATTTTGTTGATTTTTGACGAAATCATCTGGCCAACGAACTCAGGCGAGATTTTGGTACACTTAAAGTGTATACCAAATTTGAGGTCGATTAATTAAAATTTACTCAAGTTATCGTCGAGACAACTTTTTTGTCTACAGACATACAGACATACATACATACATACATACATACATACAGACAAACATTTGATTAAAACCTATTTTTTTGGCATCAGGATGTCTTGAAACGTGGAGATTCACAAGAATTAGATATTGGTCAAAATCGGGCAAATGTAATACTTTCTCATTATGATGAGAATGTAAAAACAAATTTTTAATTAAAAAAATTCAAAAAAAGTCAAAAATATTTAAATGTTTTGAAAATTATGAATAAGTTACTTTAATTTATGTTAATTGAAGGTGGTTTAAAAAGAAATAATACATATTTGAACACATTTTTTCAAAATAAAGTAATTTTGCTCTGCATTTTACCCATTTTTCATCCGTTTTTGTCATTTTTTGTCTTTTTTTAAAGAAGTGCTATAACTTTTTTGTTTTAATCGCTATTAAAAATTGTCAAAGGAAAAAAGTGTTTATTTTTAGTCGTAATTTTCGAAAAAAAATTTAAAAAAATTTTTTTTTGAAAAATGCGAATTTTTGAAATTTTTAAAAACTCAAAATTTGAATAATTTTGTTGATTTTTGACGAAATCATCTGGCCAACGAACTCAGGCGAGATTTTGGTACACTTAAAGTGTATACCAAATTTGAGGTCGATTAATTAAAATTTACTCAAGTTATCGTCGAGACAACTTTTTTGTCTACAGACATACAGACATACATACATACATACATACATACATACAGACAAACATTTGATTAAAACCTATTTTTTTGGCATCAGGATGTCTTGAAACGTGGAGATTCACAAGAATTAGATATTGGTCAAAATCGGGCAAATGTAATACTTTCTCATTATGATGAGAATGTAAAAATGGCAAAAATTTACTTTACAGTTGGAAATTTTTTTTAATTAAAATAAAAAACATAAAATTCTATTAGGCAAATTTGTTAATTTTCAAGTAAAACTCAAAGTAAAATAAAAAATTTTTTTTTTTTTAAATATTGAAAAAATTGTCGCACTTAAGAAATAAACAAAGAATTCATTCATTGCAATTCTAGATTCACTGAATGTGTATATATATATATATATATATATGATATATAAAGTTATATTCTCTTTTGTATATAATCGTTGAAAAGTGCGCACAAGTAATAGGACAACTTGGCAGAGGGAAAATGGTTTTGTAATATATCATGAATTTTGCAATGTATATGCTGAAGCCAAATAGTATTTGGGTATTATGGAGAATTTAGGTCACGGATTGCCAAGCTTCGTGGGATTTTGCTTTTACGACGTTGTTATAGAGCCGCGAATCACTGGTACAACTTTGCTATTAAAAAGCAACACTTCAAAAAAAAAAAAAAATGAAAAATAAAATACCTCCCCCCCCCAAAAAAGTAAGAGAAAAATATCATTAAGGACTATTTGTTGTTACCCCCTTCTCTTTTTCTCTTTTTTTTGATACTTAAAATACTCTTAAACTTGGCAACTTCACGCGGTAATTACGTTTTTAATTTCAGATTTTCATTACTTGATACGCAATAAAAGGAGAAAAGTTATTGCAGCTTTAAATTCATTTTTTACATCGTAGATATAGATATATCAAGTTTTAATTTTTTTTTTTTTAAAAAAAGAACTCTCATATTTTATATGAGATAAATTTTCAATTATATATATATGTCTGAAAATTTTACAATTATTAAAGAGTTTAAAAGTTCCGATTATTTTACAAAAACGACAGTATGGTAAATTTTACTATACTGTATATAAAAAAATTCTAAATATTTTCAATTAAAATATTTGGTACATTATTATCATAAAAATTGATTTTTAGTATATTTTATTTTTTTTTAACCTTTTTCGATTATTCTACAAAAACGACGGTATGGTAATTTTTACAATACTGTATTTTAAATATTTAAACAAAAAAAAAATTTGATACATTATTAGCATAAAATTTATTTATTTTTTTATTATTATTGGTTAGTAATGTTACGTGTTTTATTTGTGTTTTTTTTATTTGAGGGAAAAATCACGAGGAAATAATTTTTTGCCATTTCTTTCATTCGAGAAAATAAAGACTGAAAACTTTTCTCTCCCCTTCTGTTTCTTGTCGCACTCGAGGGAATAATAGGGCAAAACTCAAACAAAAGAAAAATGACCTAAACCAAAACTTGAAATCAATGCGAGCACAACTCAATTTATCCTTTTCAACGATTTCTTTTCTCTCTTTTTTTTCCCCCCGGAAAGATGAGATGAAGAAAAGAAAAAAAAAAAAAACAATAAAAGAAGAGCAAAAAAAGAGACATTTATAATCGATAAAATTAATGGAAGAGAGAGGAAAATTGATAAATATATAGTCTAGAGATTTATAGATTAAATTAAGTGACTTTTAATCGCTTTTAATCAAGTGAATGTAATTATTTTAAATTTATATTTATAATGCAATATAATATATAATATAAAATAATATAATATAGTAAAGTATAATATAATATAATACCTATAAATTAATTTAATTTTATATTTATTTATTTATCTTTACAAAACAAAAAAAATATCACCGCCATTGTTTCAAAAATCGGACATAACCTTAAAAATCATTAAATTAAGGGTCAAACATAACCTCAAACCTGAGGCCTGTGGCATATTTTTTTTAAAGAAAACATTCTTCACAATGAAAACTTGTTTTTTTCTTACTTTAGTTCTAACATAACCTCAAAATTGTCATCAAATCAGACAGATATAAATTATTTTTTATGTAACATAACCTCTATACTTTTTTTAAGTCAGATTCTGAAAATTCAAAATGGCGGACAATTTTCTAAAAATCAAATGAATTCGCTTAAAAAATGTCACTCGGGGGTTTTTCTGCTCACTGATTACGAATCTAACCTTAGTTTTTCAAAATTCAAAAAGACGGGAAATTTTTTAAAAATCGTTCTTTTTTTCGCTTGAAACTTGTCCCTTGGGGATTTTCAACATCGCTGATTTTGAATTTGAAATCAAATTTTCAAAATTCAAAACAGCTGCACCAATAGGTTATTAAAAATCGAACAAATTCGCTGAAAACTTGTGTCACTTGAGGGACTTTCGGGATCACTGATTTTAAATTTGAAATTAGATTTTCGAAATTCAAAATGTCAGGATTCCATTTGAGGGACAAATTTTTTATGTTTGACCACACAGTAGGGAAAATGCAATTGGAAAATTCAAAATATTCAAGTATATATATATATGAAAGGAAATTTTTCTAGTCACGATAGAATGCGGGGAAAGTTGAATAAGGAAGCGTATATGATCTGTAAGTGGGGCAATTGGGGGCGGGAAGCCCCAAGGGTGCATTTGTATTACGGACCAGCCGTTCCCTCATATATATCGTCTCATGTGTAGAGTTCTGTCTCTCTCTCTCTCTTTCTCTCTCTTACTTACTCCCTTTACGTATTTATATTCTACCAATGACTTTTTCTACAGAACACCCTATATTTCTCATATTTATGTATATTCGACAACTGTCATGTATAACAAATTTAAATATCTGAGATTAAGACTTATCACACAGTTCAACACTCTCAATTTTTTCCTTCCCCCATTCACACTGTTATTCACACCTTTTTTTTCATTGGAAAATTTACTTTTTCAAAAAAATAACAGTAAAGTTTTAAATAAAATTAAATTTACAAAAACTTTTTTTAAATTAACAATATTAGGAAAAGAGTTAAGGTTTTCTTAAGGGGAGGGGGGGGGGGTAAAATTAAGAGGTTTATGCATACTGGAAACGATTAAGGTAACATAACCTTAAAATAATGTTTTAGGTTATGTTATTTTAAAAAAATAGTAAACTATTTAGATAACATATAACCTAAAAATATTACATATAACCTAAAAATATTGTTTTTAAGTTATGTTACTTTCGAAAAACATTGAAAACGATGTGGGTAATATAACCTTAAAATAATGTTTTAGGTTATGCTATTTAAAAAAAATAGTAAGCGATTTAGGTAACATAGCCTAAAAATATTGTTTTTAAGTTATGTTACTTTCAAAAAAAAACATTGGAAACGATGTCGGTAACATAAGCTTAAAATAATGTTTTAACTTATGCTATTTAAAAAAAAAAGTAAGCGATTTAGGTAAAATAACCTAAAAATATTGTTTTTAGGTTATGTTACTTTCGAAAAAAAAGAAAAAGATTTAGGTAACATAACCTTAAAGTAAATAAATATGTTAAATGTCTTAAATATGTTTCAGGTTATGTTATTTTAAATAAATTTAAAATTTCACCGAATTTTTTTTTTAAGATTCAAATAATATTTTTCTTTAAAAATACCCAGTTGGTCTAACTTTTATTTTTTTTGAATTTAGCATTGTATTATATATGTTTGTGGAAATTAGTGCTTATGGTAAATTTATTATTCTTAAGTCGCATCTATAAATCGAATGATTAATATATGTACCCTTTTTTTGCAGTGACAAGAAAAATGATTTTTGTCGGTTCGAGAAAAAAATATGTGAAGAGGGTTGTACATATATATATATATAGAAGGGTGCGGTTTAATCTAATAGATCATTTGGTATTTTCATGTTATAAATGTTCTCTGCTAGTAATTCAAGGGTTTATATAGAATAGAACATAAATAGGAAGACAAGTTCACATTTACCAAGAGAATATCAAGTCCCGAATAATAATCCTAATCCCTTGTTTCTATGCCTGTATTTGGCAAAGTTGCATAGCTACGTCATTTCCTCTTTGGGATTACAAGACTTCAGCCGCAAGGGTAAATTTCCATTTAATTAATGATTATCCCCTATATTTTATAAGAAAAAAAAAATATATTTAACGAAAAATAAAGAAATGACAGATTCAAATTAAATTGAGCTTATAATGATATTTATAAAATATAGGGACATGAGTTTTACTTTTTATCCCTCGTACAAAAAAAAATTTGTATATAATTTAACCAATCTGCTACAGTAATGCATTTTCAGATTATTATGTTTATCCTATAGTCTGAAATTTTAAGGTTATGTTTGCCCTTTGACGTGAGTGTTAATATTATATTTTACCTCACTAATATAAATTTTGAGGTTATATTTAAAATTTCCCCTAAATTTAAAACTAAACATGATAAGCTCAAAATGTACCAGTGTATAGCTGATTTGTTACAAATTTTTAAGGTTATGTTTACCTCTTGATCTTAAGACGTGAGATTATATTATCTCAGTGAGGTTAAACATAATCTTACGACTTATAGTCAAGGGGAAAACATAACCTTAAAATTTCAGCTATAGGATAAACATATAATAATCTCTGCATTGTAGCTGATTTTTTAAATATTTTTGAGGTTATGTTAGCTCCTTGACCTTAAAACTTGAGACCTTTTTAATATAGTTTTATAATTTATAATTTTATAACAAAATTAAAAAAAATGAATTCCTAGGTAACGGAAAATAATTTTTGGTACATTTTTTTTTAAATTGAAAAAATTTAAATTGCCTAGAGTGAATATTTTTTTAACAACTTCATTTGTTAATGTATTTCGTTTTATTTTTTTATTTTTCTTTTTGTAAACTTTTATTTGATCTGCTCTTTTTTTTTATTTATTTTTCTTCTTTGTTTCCTTTAGACGTTAAGTATATATATACGAAATCGCAAAGTTAGATGAGATTGATTTCAAAAGAGCTCGAGAGTTTCAATTCGCCGAGTAGAAATTTTCAATCTCTCTCTTTCTCTCTCTCTCTCGCTTTCTGCTACTACTTCTTTGCAAAGACGTTTCTTAATGAAACATTCGTTAATTTACCATTATTTCTACACTTCAGTCTCTTAGAATTCTTTATATGACTATTTATTTAAAAGAATTTTAATTTAAGCAAATTTTTTATATTTACAGAATTTTCATTCAATCGAATTTTATGTGATTCAAAATGACAAATTTCAATTATTCAAACTTTAAATTTGTCCGAATTTCAAATTTGTTCGAATTTTAAATTTATCCGAATTTTTGCCACGCCGAATTTTCATTTGTCCGAAATTACAAAATTGTCCGAACAAACAATCGATAGATAGATTTCGGCGCAATTTTTCTGTCGGTGCGATTTGTTTGGTCAATTTGTAATTTCGGACAAATGAGACAATTTGGCGTCGCAAAAATTTGGACAAATTTGAAATTCGTTGAATTGGAATTTCTGTCATTTAAAAATTCGATTGATGGAGAATTCTGTTTAAAATTTTAATTAAATTAAAAAATAAAAAATTCAAAACTTGAAAAAATTGAAATCATAAATGTTTAAAAAACAGATTTTTCTCTTCAAAGTTTATTATATGCAAAAAGAGAAATAAAATTTTTATACACACACACATATATATATATATACATTTAAAAATAAAACGAAAAAAAGTCATTCATAATTTGAAATTTTTTCCAAATATAAACCTCGAAAGTTGTGTCTCTATAGTGGTGGTGGGGGGGAATAACGTCGATAAATCATTGAGGTGAAGGCTTTGTCGTGAGACGACGCGAAACGATAAATCAGAGGACCTTTTTCGCATCGTGGCGATTTAATCTTGAAAGTCCGGAAGTCTCGACACACATACACATACCAAAAGAGAGCGCATCCACCAAAGTGCAAAATTCTCATAAATCTCACTCTCGTTATCAATATTCTTCATTATATTTTTGACACGTGAAATATTGCATTTCCCCTCAAACCAAAAATTATTTTTTAAATATCTACTTTTAAAATAATTCATTGCATTTAAAAAAAAAAAAAAAACTATTCTATTTCATTAATTTCTTAATAAATAATATTAATTAATTAATTAACTATTTCTTAAATTAATTATTCAATTAACTATTTAGTTTATTTATTTAATTAACTATTTATTTTATTAATTATTTCATTAACTATAACTATAATTCAGAATAAAAAAAATGTTACCGAAATACAACAATATTTAAGAATCATTTTTTTTCTCTTTTTTTTATAAAGAAAATACTGTTTTTTCCTGAATTAATTGTAGAGATTTTCTTTTTAATTAAAAAAAATTATTGGATCAATAAAAATGAATGTATATAGATTAGAAATGAACGGTTATATAGACATTTGAAAGAAGAGATTCTCTCATTCCAGTGAGAGAGATTTATGAAAATCAAAGGGAATGTTATATTCTTCTAATGAAGCTAAAAATATTCTTGTTAACATCATCGTCATCAACATCATCAAAATGTCTACAAGATCAAGAATTTATTTATAAAAATAACCAGTAGCTAAAAGCAAACGTCATATTGCTTATAGCTATTTTTAATTCTAGCCATGAAAATAGTGAGTCTCGCCTATATCTATATTCAATAACTATATATATGTATACAAATAATTACCTATGCACTTTTCGAGAATTAGAAAACTCAAGCATTAATAAAAAATATTCATAATCAAATAAATAATAAAGAAAAAATAAAAAAAATCAATTTGTTAATTAAATATATAATAATAATAATAATAATAATAATAAATAATCCTTATTATTAATAATTATAAATTACACATAATTATTATGAATAACAATAATTATTATTATTAGGTACTTATTATTGTAGGTATAATAATTATTATTTGTAATTGTTTAATTATTAACGTATGAGAATAATTATTACTTATTATTATTATTATTATTATTATTACAAAACCGATCGCGTGCATGTTTAATTAATTTTAATAATAGAAATATTTAAAAATTAATAAATAATAAATAATATTCTATAAAAAAATACGGTATGGGATCATTTTTTGTTAGGATTAAATATGCATTTAACTTTAAGTGTCTCAAAGTGAACGCAAAAATTTTCGGTTTTTTTTTAAAATTTAAATTATATCTAATATTCTCTTACCTAAATCATCATCCAAATTAGATGATTTAATTAGGGTTTTTCGTTTATGTTATATTTGTTATTCATCATTAATATTAAACAAACTTTTTGATGAACGCCGCTTTACCATTATTATCTGAAAGAAAAAGATTATTATTATTATTATTATTATTATTATTATTATTATTATTATTATTATTATTATTATATTAAATATCCTTTATTTGATTCACAACTATTCTTAAAATTTAATTCCTCAGAATTAATTTGTATGTATTTTTCTTTTTTCGCATTTTTTGAATTTATAACCTTAAAATAGTTCTAATTGTAACATTACTCTTTTAGATGAAATAAATTTTGATAAGGGAATCGGTACGTACCGATTCCGAAACGTTAAAGATGTTTCTTAATATCTTTTACTTGTCCTATAAAAAGCCATTAAACCAAATTTTACTATATTTATTAATAATTGGGACATAAAGAATTTTAATTACTATTATTATATTATAATTTCTATTATAATTCTTAATATAATTATTGCAATTTAATACAGCAATAAATATTTAAATTTATCGTTATATTGTAATTTTGAAACAATAATAATAATAATAATAATAATAATGATAATAATAATTAAGTCAAGAGACGAAAATCAGTAATCTACATGGTAATGAGATTGGAATCATGAAATTGAGGGAACTCAAACTGAAGTGCGATTAGTGTTTTCGATATGATAATGAGGAGTGTGTTGGTACACAAGGTTCACTTATTCGCACGTCAGGCTTGAATTAATCCGAGAAGGCAATACGTACAGCTGACCACATTAATGTTAGTGTATATATATATGTATATATATATACATAAATACGCTACTCAAAATCATCGAATAGTAGTATAACTAAACAGAAAGCCTGTGTTCTCTATTGGGAGCTGTGGTATCCTTTATCCACTCACTAAATTCAAACCAAAATTGTCCCTGATTCGTACTATTTACCCAACATGATACTCCCATTCACGATATGCCAATTTCCCATTTAATTCATTTAAAAAAAAAACAACGAAAACGAAAATGAAAACAAGCGAAAACAAATTGGCAATTTGCTGTAATTACAAATCTCGAATGATTTAACAAAAATATATATATTTTTCATTTACTAAACGAGTAATATAATATATAATACAAAAAAATATAATATATATTATATAATAAAAAAATTATAAATAAATAATATATAACACTGAAACAAAATATAAAGCTCAACCAGTTAGATATTAGTAGAATAAAGAAAAAAATTGAATTTTGATGGTGCGGGGAAAAAAACGAAAAAAAAAAGAACTTGGAAGATTCATTAAAAATTGAAAAGCTTTCAAATATAATTGTGTAATAGCCTCAAACTGACTGTTTAAAAAATTTTAAAACTGTCAAATTGTGAATGATTTCCTCTCTATATTTATAAAAGCCCCAAGCTTCTTTTTTTTTTGTTATCTTTTTAATGCTAAAAATAGTATAAAAATTTTTTTTTTTACCTAAAAATAAAACATTTATATAAATAGACATCACAATAAAAATTTTCTTTTTACCCACATACGTGAAATCGATATGATATTATAGGAATATAAAATTATTAAATAAAAAATAAAATTTGTGGCATTTTTAAATTCATGAAAGAAAAAAGTATATTTCTATAAACGCCCTTCGTTTTGAAAGTTGAATATATTTTTCACTAATAAACTAAAAAAAAACCTCAACGCTACACTTGGCTATTAATTAATTTAAATAGTTTATATAATTATATAAACTACTCAAATTAATGTTATTTTTTCAACTAATTAAAAGTGACTAATTTTGAAAAATATTTTCATTTAATTATATGCAAAACACGCGTCTCTCGTAAGTGGTAGAAAATTACATATTTGAATTCAGAAATGCAAAATAAAAAAGACGAAATATTATAATTAAGTATACCAGAATGATAAAATAAAAAAAATAAAAGTAGTTCCTTTAAAACGCAAATTAACTATTATAATTCTTTGGACTTTTATAGATAAGTTAAAAATTATGGTTCTTCGATTTTAGACCGGAACTAATCAACATTTAAGGGTGAAGTAACTACAGCAACGATGATATATAGACATAACGAAAAAAAAATGATATACGTTCTCATTGCTCATTCCTTTTTTTTTTGGTTCGTAAAGTCAAACCTCGAAAGAAATCCATCATTATAATTAACATCAATTGGATTGCGTGTTGATCCTTAAAAACTGATATACATGTATATATTTTCCTTTTATTATATAGTGGTCTGATTTACGCTTTTCGTGTAAGTGTAATTAACACGAATAAATTATCAAAATACAAATTTCAATTAATTTATAGTCAAAAATTTTTTTTTTAAACACAATATTAAAAATACTTTTTTTTTAATTATTTAGTTCATTTTAAATTGAGTGGTGTCTATTAATATTACTATTATAATTATTAAATAACAATAATAATAACAATACAATTATTATTATTATTATTATCCATTATCTACTATCCTGTGTTTTATCAATCGTCATTAATTACACTGTTTGCGCTTATTCCCGATCTATTTATGTTTCATCTATTTTCCGTATCTTCAAGCACTTGTCATTAATCATCAAAACTATATTTGTCATATATCTATTCTCCATTATTCATTATCTCAACTCTCTTTTCCACGTATATCACCAATCATCATTAATTATATTGAGATTCATCATTTATTTTCTAATTATTCATATTCTATTTTTAAACAATTATAATCAATTTTGATGAAAAGGCGTAATCCTATTCTAAAAAATAAATCTTGATCAACGGTGTTCAATTATCTCCATTAATAGAATAGTGTCACACTTTCATCTTTTTCGTTGAATATTGCTTAAATGCCTTTTAGTACTCGTTATACTTAACTACGCCCACTGTAGGCGTTAACAATTAATACGACTCCTCCTCTTTTCATTCGATCACGCCTCCTATAGGTGTGTCATTTCCAGCCACGCCTCTTTTGAGCATATGACTTCTCCTTTTCCCATTCTACCACGCACCATGTAGATGTTACCCTTATAACCACGCCCATTGTGGTGTTAATTATTAATATGACTCCTCCTCTTCTCATTCGACCACGCCTACTATAGATGTGTCATTTGTAGGCACGCCTCTTTTGAGAATTTGACTCCTCCTCTTATCATTCTACAACGCCCCATGTGGGCGTGATCCTTATAGCCACGCCCCTTTTCAACGTTAACTATTAATTACTCCTTCCATCTATATTTGAACAAGCCCCTAATGGGCGTCAGCTATTATAACAGAATGTTATATAGTTTAATGTCCCTCCCAGTTGATCACACCCCTTTTGGGCGTTAACGATTGACATGACTACACCTCTTCTCATTTGACCACGCCCCTTTTGGGCGTTAACTATTGATATAACTCCTTCTTGACTACGCCCCTTTTGGGCGTTAATTATTGAACATAACTCCTTCTTGACTGCGCCCCTTGTGGGCGTTAACTTAGTTTAGTGTTCCTTCCCGTCAACCACGACACTTTTGGACGTTAACTATTGACTTAACTCTTCCTTGATCACGCCTCTTATCGGCGTTAATTTAGTTCAGAACCACCCCCTAGTTGACCACGCCCCTTGTGGACGTTAATGATTTATTTGACTCCTCCTTTTTTGATTAACCACGACCCCGCTGGGCGTTAACTATAATCACCACGCCTTTTATAATTCCTAGCCACGCCTTTTTTGAGTGTTTATAGTTGAAACCCTGCCCAAAATAGTTTATTACTTCTATTTTTATTGACCACAAACTTTTGTGATCGTCACTATTAAAAGTACAAATATAAATTTTCTCTAAAATTCTCAAATAAATAAAATATTGTTTTAAATCAATTAATTACACCTTTAATTACAATTCTGATAAGATAGAAGAAAATTGGAGTTTAGGTAAATTTTGCGGAAATTAGGTATAAAGTTTATAATATGAAAGTTGACGTATTATGTATTCAGTTTTCTGCTGGTGTAAGGTTGAAGTTTCGATTCCCATGGTACGAGTTCTCGATCATATATATAGTGTATGCGCATATTTACTTGGTATATATATATATATATATATATATATATATATATATACACACAGATATATGTGTACTTAAAGGTATATGTGGAGAAGAGTCAGAGGATAGATTTACATAATTCAGGAAAGAGCTTTTCCCTTATTCCTTCTCGAACTATCTATATCTGTATATATACGTACTACTAACTCTCAAAACCTCAAATTTCTTATTTCAATCACATCAACCTTGAGTTTTACCTAGACGAAAGGAATAACCAACAAATAGATAAAATTTCGCAACTTTTATGACAACTGTGTTTATATAATGTCACTCACTCTTCTATAAAGACATCTATATATGTACATATACATAAAAACTTTTTTTTTATCGTCGGAAACATAAAAAGTGTGATTTATTTTCTTATCCAAAATTAGATCAAAGACATTGTGTGTTCGCCGAAAAAAAGTACATCTAAAATCTCTACATAAAATTGTAATCGAACAATTTTTTTTCTTTTCTTCTTTTTTTCACTTTTAATTTTATTATTTTTACTTTAGATTTTTGTATGGGGAATTTTCATTCTTTAAATTTTTAACTTTAGGAAAAAAAAGAGTATATAAATTCTATTAAAAGATAATAATGAAATATTCAAAAACAAGTAACTAGAGAACATGAAAAGAAAGAGTAAAAAAAAAAATTTTTATTTTCATTCGAACAATATTGCAGTAAAAAGGTTAATGTCTGAAGTGGCGAAAAATACAATCCAGAAAAAGAAGTCTTTCAAGCTCCTTTTTAAAAAAAAGTTCGTAAAATACGATAAAATGGATAGCGAATCCTTATTCCATTGATCGTTTTAAGATTTTTTTTTTTTGTTCTTTTCTATTTCACTATCTCTCTGTGTGTGTGTGTGTGTATGTGTATTTTCTCTTCTTCGTTATAGTTTTTTATTTTCTTTCTTTCCCCGCCCCATCTATTTCTATCTATTTCGACTTTAAAGAACATTCTCGCGCTCGGACCTCACAAGTATACACTCTTTCAATATATAGGGAGAGAGAAAGAGAGAGAGAGAGAGAGAAAGAAATATTGGTAAAATATCGATAACCGCTTATTTACCAGAAAAAAGGAGGAACACATTCATTTTTCTCTTTGACAAAACATTCTCCATTGCCTTCCAATGCCCTGACAATATAATATTTGAAGTGATAAATTCATCAGCGCGGAAATCAAATTACAAAGTACTCAAACACACGATGATGATAGTAATGTCACGTTTATTAATTTTTTTTCAGTTGCAAACCAAAAAAAGAAAACTCTTGTTAAAATTAAATAACAAAAATATTTTCTTTATTTTGTTTCATATTTAAAATTTTTTTTAATTTAAATAATTACTCATTTAAATTAAAAAAATTTTTAGAACAAAAATATATCCACATTAGGCGTGGAAAAATGTGGAACAGACAAACAAAAGTGGTCGTATTCTTCAAATTGCTAAGTCTTTAAATAGTTCCGCCCACAGTGGGTGTGGCTTATGTAGTAAACGCCTATAATAGGTGTGACTTAAATAGTTACGCCCACAATAGACGTTGTCAAGGGAGGGGAAATTGACAAATAAGAAAAGACAAGTGCCACACCCATTAGAGGCGTGAATTTTTTTTAGTTAACGCCCACAATAGGCGTGTTCTTTATAGTAACACCCACAGTATGTATGGCTAAAAATAGTTACGCCAATAATAGGTGTGGCTTATACAGTAAACGCCCACAGTAGGCAGATCTTAAATAGTTCCTCCCACAGTGGGCGTGGCTTATGTAGTAAACATTCACAGCAGACAGGTCTTAAATAGTTACGCCTACAGTAAACGTTGTCATGGGCGGAGAAATTGACAAAGAAAAAAGTAGGCGTATCAAATTTTTCCAAGTAGGTGGGTTCAGGAGACAAGTACCACACCCATTAGAGGCATGGCTTATTTAGTAAACGCCCACAATAGACGTAATCAAAAGCGGAGCAATTATAAAAGGAGAAAAGTGGGCGTGTTAAATTTTCAAAAAAGGTGGGTTTAGTAAAAGGGCGGAGCAACTATTATGGGCGTAGTCTTCAAGACCACGCCCATTAAAAAAACATTTTTTTTCTATTTTCTCTTAATTATTTTAGTTTGGATTTTTATAGAATTGAGATTAAGGTAATATTTCGCGTGGATTCCATTTTTCTGAATGGATTCAACTTTTTTTTTTTTTTTTGAAAGCAGACTTTTTCAACTACTTCTGAATGAGAGCACTCGAAGTAATAACGTCAGAGGTAATTTACGTGGCTATGGTCGTTTCGTTGCGATTTGAAGTTTCGAGTTCCCTTCACCTTCACCCTCACGATTCAATGCTTCCTTAATAACATCGAACTTCCCTTTTGCACCACTAAAATTAACGCACACAAACACTCATATTATATATATGTATACTTAAATATAGTTGAAAAGGAGCAATTAGGGCAAACATATATCCTGCTTTAGAAACATCTTCTCTGTGAATTTTGCAAGTTTCAAGTGTAATCTGCATGCTCGTTAATTTAAGGGGGATAGTTTCGTATATACTGTCACCTAAAATACGTTCACCAAAATTCTCACTCTCTACATATATACATGTTGTTAAAAATTTTCCTTTTTTTATGTCTTTATAATTTATTATTTTCTAAAAAATTTAAATAATAAAAAATTCATAATTAATTAAATTAATACTAATGTAGTTTTTCACCTCTAATTGTACAGTTAAATATAAAATTTAATTATATCTAATGGTGTTGACATTTTTATATAAGACTTTATAAATAGTAAAAGATTAATATAAATTTTTTCTTTACCCTTCACTTTGAAAAATAGAAAAGAAACACTTTTTACGTTTTCATTTGAATGTTTTTTATAGCGAAAACTTTTTTTTTTTTATTCTTCCCGATTAAAGTCTTGATTTATTAAGGGGCGTATAAAATGTCTTGGACGCGCAAAAAAAAAAAAAAAACGAGAAGAAAAATAAAAAAGAAAATGTATGCATTAAGTTTTCTTTCTCCGGCGAAGACAGACTAATAATTTTTTTTTCTCCCTTCTGTCTTCAAAAAAAAAAAAAACGAAATGATAATTTACTTCTTTTTCTCGTGAATTCTTGAAAAATTGAGTTATACGTCTTATGTATAAAATTTTTATCACTCACAAGTTTTCAAAAATAACTTTTTATTTCTTTTATATATTGAGATAAAACAAGAAAAAAGAAATTATCAACATGAAATAAATGTGTGTGAAAAAAATTAATATTTTATTAATTTAAGAAATACTAATGAAAAAAATATGTTTTTTACAGAAAATTGAAGAAACAAGTTTTTTTTATATATATTCTTTTCTTAAGAACAGTTATTCTGTTGTCCCCAAGGCCTACATTATAAAACAAAGTTTAGAATCTTATGTAGAGAGTCAATTGCACTTGTGGGGGTTCTCAACTGAAGTCACTCCACTTTGGCCATCATAAGCTCCTTTTTAACGATTTCGAGACGAGGGTCGATCGATTTGTCATATAGAAGAGTTTTAAATGGATGTTCTCGACTATTTATAAAAAAAAACGAATAGTAGAGACACTCATTTGCTTATTATTATTTTTATTCTACTAACAATGTTTCAAAGTTGACCAGAAACAGACAAAAAAAATAATATAAGAGCCAAGAAAATAAAAGAAAAAGGAAATTAGTTTCACCGCAGAGCACTATAGGGGAATTCATAATTTTTGAAAAGAATGAAAAAAAAATTTAATAAATACACTTTTTATTATTATTTATAAAATAATCATACGATTATTTATTATAATTCAGTAAAAAAAACATTATTTTTATGCGTAAAATAAATTTAATTTAATTTTTTTTATATGTTTTAAAAAAAAAAATTTAGTGACAATTAATTAGCATAAAACTAAATATTCATTTTGTCTAAAGTACTAACGTTTTGCTATAAATTTTTTAATTGTTCAAATATTCATTATTTGAAAGATCACGAGGAATTAGGTCACGTGACGAGGTACAAGTTAACATTTTAAAATTGTGATACTATAATGTCTTTTAAGAAATGAAAAATTATTTTCACAATATTATTAAATTATTATAAAAACCGATTTTCATTATTGTTGAAAAATAAGAAAAATGATTAATCTTACCAGAGGAAATATTTTTGCAAATCCTGTTAATTGAACAATTTGGTAATTTATTTAAAGCATAATAACTATTTTCTTTAACTTCAATAATTAATATTTTGGGTAAATTATATTTTAGTCTACTGAAAATTTGCGTAAATTACTATCAAAGTAAATATTTTCTGTTTTACCGACAATGTTATATGCCAATGTATCAGAAATAGGTAATGTAATTTTCTATTTTACCGACAGTTTCAGATACCAATGTATCAGCAATCGGTAAAGCAGTTTTTTTATTTTACCGACAATTTCATATACCAATATATCAGCCATAGGCAATGTAAGTTACCAACAGTGTTTAGTATGGCAACTTATTAACAATCGGTAAAGAAATTCACTGCTTTATCGACTATGTAACTTGACAATATATTAGCAGACGGTAATTTAGATTATTACTAAAAATTATTTTAAATTTTTTCAATTAATTTATAATTATTATTAATTTAAATAAAAAAAATACCAATTAAAAAATATAAATTTAAAATTGTCACAAATTTTTACTAAAAATTTTCGTTATAAAAAAAATGATTAAAAAAGAGTCAACTAAAATTCTCATAAATCTTAAGAGTCTGATTAGATTAATTCACTTGATTGAACAGCTGCGGGGGAATAATCATGAAAAATGACAAGGAAAAAAATGCACGATAGATATATATATATATATGGTATATATTGTTATAGATTCATTCTATTGTTCTACCCTCGTAACGAATATCGACAACAATAACTTATGAAAAAAAAGAAGAAAAGTTGTAAAAACTTTTTTTTTCTTTTATGAGGAAGCTTATATATCTTTATATAATATTTGAGGTCAAAAGAACTGACAGCAATATTTGTAAATATGTATATAAAAAGTTACATTCTCATTTGCTTAAAGCGTTGTTTTTATATTTTTCTTTTCAATAAACATTATTAAATACATGTATTTTAATTTTATTGTTGTCATATTCATTTGCAATAAATAAAAAATTACTTATATATATATATATATACAGATTTAGAAAAAAACTATCATAAAAAGAAAATTATTACAAGAAAATAATTTAAAAATATATTTAATGATAAAAATCCTACATTACCGACTAATGGTACATTGCCATTTTTAGTCGGTAAAACAGAGAACTACATTACCGATTAATGATACATTGCACTGCACCTTAAACAAATGACTGTATTAACAATAGACGACAAAATACCATTAGATAATCATTGCTGTTGGTAAAACAGAAACCTTTTTTACCGACTAATTTCTCATTGTCAAATTGTAGAGTCGGTAAAGTAGGAATTTTAAACTTATTGTAATGCCGTTATTAAAGCTGAAAATTACTGTACCAATGTATAAGTAAATAATATAATAATTTAATAATTGGCACTGTAAAAAGAAGGTACTAAAATAGTACCGATTTTAGGTATTAAAATAGAACCAAAAAAGGCAATTTAGTACCTAAAGTCGGTATTAAATTAATACCTTTCGTTTTACAGTGTGGAACTGTTGGTAAAATAGAAAGTTACATTACCGACTGATGGTAATTTTTTGGTATTAATTTGTCAGTAAAGAAAGAAATTGTTTCGAAAATAAAATTATTAAAATATAGGGTCACTTGGGGTAAATGGGGACAAAATCGCTATTTGTAAATTAAGCTCCAAAACCTCTTGTCCCCATTTACCCCAACTGACCCTATCATATATTTTAATAATATATTTATTTTACAATTTAATTGTGCTAAGTAAATTTTCATCTATAATTCAAGTAAAACTTTTTTCCTGTATATATTTTAACACATTAATATGAGACACACATACTGACAAGAACATCACTTTAGATAAAATCGCGCACTATTTTAAACATGTTCACGTGAGAGATTATTTTTTATGATAATAATAATAATAATAATAATAATAATAATAATAATAATAATACTAAAAATAATAATCATAATCATACCAATAATAATAATAATAATAATGTTCTAAAGTAGAGAGACGATATCGACGACAAGAACTAACTACTGATTACATAGTGTTCACTGTTCGGCTTTAATTTTACATCCGTCTCGAACATTCTACTAAATTATGCTTTTGCTTCAGTAATTTACGATCACTATCAATTATCGATTGAAATTGCCTATATATATATATATATATATATATATATATATATATATCAATACCAAATTAGAAGTTGAGATTCGATTTGTAATTTTAATTACCATCCGACTTGTTTTACAATTAATAATAACCTACAATCCAAAGATTAAAAATCTTATAACCTGAATTTTAATTATTTAATTTTTTTTACACTCAGTTATAATTAATATAATATAATAAAAATAATTAATTTAATTTTTATTATTTATTTTTTAAAAATAATAAAGATTGAAAAAAATATAATTTTTTGTTTAAATTACAATAGATAACAAAATATTTTGATAATTAATGTTTATTAATAAAGGTTATTTAATGTAAATAAAAAAAAATCGCGGCAAATAATTAATCTAAATATATATAGAGAAGTGTAAGCGCAAAGTAATGGATTTGTGCTTGCATGAGGACTCCTTCGTAGGACGTGTTTACGTTGATGACGTGCTCTCATTAACGTCATTTTACTCGCAAGCTCGATTAATTTATTATTATCATGCCCACTGAATTCAACCACATTCAACATATGCAAATGGAATATTAATGATACCCTCGAGATAACTAAGACTTTGTTGCTTTACTCTCACTGCCATTAAACTAATAGGGAAAAATGAAAAATTTCTTTTCATTCTTTCTTGTTTTAAATTAAAATCTAATAATTTTTAGATTCAGTTAAAAAAATTATTTTTGTACTAATATTCGAATCGAATTCGTTAAAATAAGTAAAGGTTTCTGTTTTACCGACTGATGGTTATTGTTGGTAAAACAGAAATCTTTTATAGCAACCGTCTGACAAGAAAAGTGATAAGATTCTATATTTATTGGATTGCAGTTACCTGCATTACCGACTGATGGTAACTTACCATCAGTCGGTAACTTAGTTTTAATGTACATTATCAATAAATCTAGAAAATTTATTTATTTTAACGATAGTACTATCAACAATTCTAGATAGCTACTTTTATAATTTAGTAATTAAAAAAAATATTATTTGTGAGATCGTCCCTTGACAATAAAAAAAAAAATAAAATAAATGAGAGAAAAAGCAGTTGAAGCATCATTTAAATATTTAACATTGAATGAAGAAGAATGTCTCAAGGATAGCAAAAATTCTTCCGGCGATATAATGCAATACTTCCGTTTGACGCTAAAGTTACTTTTATGTTCTCTTCCTCAGAGACCTTTTTAGCTTTAGTGAGAAAAAGAGCTTGAGGCGAAAAATCTTTTGACACTTCAAACGAAACTTTATATACGTGTGTGAGATGGCTGAAATGTCACGTGTATCCTCTCTAGTGTTAAGCCACCATTTTTTTACCCTGAAACACCACTAGTATCATGATAAAATATTTCTGCGTTAAATTTAAGGTTTACTTTTGCCTCCCTCATATTATTTACAATGCTTTGTAAGCATGATTTATGATATTAGAGGTATTCGATGTTTTTTATCGACTGATGGTATGTTAGGAATCTATATTACCGACTGTCGGTACTTAATGGAAACTGTTTAACCGACTAACGGTATATTTATATTTTACAGTAATTTATTTATAATAATAGTGTAAAAGTTTTAAATGTTACCGACTAATGGTTATAATGTACTGTCAGTCGGTATTGTAGATTTCTATCGATTTAATTACTTATAAATGAATTATTGGAATATTTAACACTGACGGTGTATTTGGACATTAAGGGATGCTGGAAAATTTGAAATATAAATTACCGACTGATGGTTATAATGTACCATTAGTCGGTAATGTAGATTTCTATCATTCTTATTTACCCTTTTAAATTTTATTTAACACTGACGGTGTATTTGGACTTTTCATTAAGGAATGCTAGAAAGTTTGAAATCTAAATTACCGACTAATGGTACATTATTACAATCAGTCGTCGGTATTGTAGCTTTCTATCTTTATTTACTTTTTTAAATAATTATTTGGAAATAGTTAACGTATATTTTTTATAATTGTGTAAAATGTATGTAAAAACTAATTTTTCTAACTTCTCCTAATGGTTTATCGAGTTTATAAAAAAAAATTTTTTTCTTCCGAATAAAAAATATTTAGTGCCGAAAAAAAATGTCAAGTGAAGTACAACTCTTGTGTAATGATGTATGGATGTTAAGTGGTTAGTGGATGAAGAGCTTGAATAAAAAAAAAAAACAAAAATTTATGAATATAATATAGTCGAAACGAAATTGTAAATATTTACTAGGTTGAGATTTATTTTTTTCATGAATTCAGTATAAAAATACCGATGTGAGATTTGCATTCTTTTCAAACAAGTACCAAGATATAACTTTTGAATAAATCATTTTTATGATGCTTTTGCTTTAGAGGAATAATGTCACTCTTTCATATAGTTAAAGTTTAAAAACAAAATATGATACTTGATATGTAAGAAAAGGTTTTTTTAAAACAAAACATAAAATTTTTATTACCATTTTATATTTTTATTTATTTTTGCAAAAGAAAATAATTTATTTTATTTGTTTGGAAAATTTTAATTAAATTAAAATTAATACGTAATTTATAATAATAATTTTTTTGTTTATGTGAATTTTCAAAGAAAATTAAATTCTTATTTAAATAATTATATTAAACAACTATGAGAATTAAAAAAGTTGAGAGAGAGAGAGAGAGAGAGAGAGAGAGAGAGAGAGAGAGAGAGAGAGAGAGAGAGAGAGAGAGAGAGAGAGAGAGAGAGAGAGAGAGAGAGAGAGAGTCTAGTATGTAAAGTCAAAAGCTCAAAAGCATTTTGTAATGTTTGAACTTTGAAATTACATATACCAAAATGAGTCCCTGAAGAACTTTTGGAGAAACATTTAATAATGAAATGTGAAAAGGCCTCCGAGATTCTCCCACGAGGGGATAAAAGCTTTATAAGTGAAACGTCTAGATACACATTTGCCATCACAAAGCAAAGTGTATGTCAATATTTACTGTATATAGATATATATATGCTCACGTTAAAAAAGGGGTACAGCAACTAGAATCCATGAAACATTTGTGTGTGTGTGTCTGTGTCATGACTTTTCCGGAAACTCAATTTAATCCTCGTCTATTTTTCATGGTCTCCGGTTACAAAATGTAGAGGAATTTAATAGCTCGACATTTAATAGTTATTCCTCCCACTTTTTTTTTTTTTACATAAATAACAATGTTTTTTTTTGAAAAAAAAAATATAATTTATATTTAAAAAAAAAAAATAAATTTTTTACTAGGACTCATAAAAATTGTGACAAAAAATAATTGATTAAAAATTTTTCCGAATAGTAACGATTAAAATATTGAAATGATGAAACATTTTGTAATTTGTAGATTTAAAAAAATTCAAAATGGCGGATTCAATATGGCAACTAATATAATAATTATCGTTTTTCTTTTTACTTTCAGGAAAATTATATCGTTGACAATTATTGAAGAGGATTCGTACGAGAAGGACGCTCTTTTATATGTTGAACTTGAATCACCCATGCTGCAAGGAGGCAAGTTTTTTTACTATAAATTAATTCACATCTGCTATTTTTTTCACCAGTGAAAAATATTTTCAATTTTATTATATTGAAACATTTCTCAAAACTAAATTAAATATCAAATTTATATTAAATTTTATATATTCTATATTTATTTAATATTACATATATATCGTAACTGTAGCGTAAAAAATTACTGCTATTATTGCGCTGCTTTTGTAAAAAAAAAAAGTTAAATTTTTCCATTTCATTAATTCATTGTAGATATTACATAAAATTTAAATTAAAAAAATGTTAAAAAATTTTTCAAATCATTTTTCCATTTCATTAATTCATTGTAAATATTACATAAACGAGAAAAATTACATAAATGTATTTTTTAGAAAAAAAATTTTTTTTTATTTACTTTCTGCAAGTGAAGTAAAACGTTGATTGTTTTTTTCTCTATTTTTTTTTTGAGAAAATTATTGAACCAGATAATTTCAAGAAAATGGAGCGTTTCTGCGATGTAGAAAACGCGCTTGGGAATTGAATTTCCGTGATCTGAATCTTGGTACCAAATGTGTTCTATAAGAAAAGAGAGAGAGGAGAATATTCTCTTTCTCTATCCGCGAAGGATATCGAAAAATACAACTTTCTTCATTTTCTTTAATTTCCGTCCAATGAGAAAAAAAAAACTGAACTTAAAGATTAAGACGTCTTTTTTCTCATCTCTAAATGAAAAGTAAATTGTTCTTTTCTATATAAATATCCGGATTTAAAGAAAGAATTTCTTTTTTTTGTACTGAAAAATAAAAATCATAAAATTATTTTTTTTTTATTTTTTCATACTTTTAAAAAATATATCGAAAAACAAATATGGAATTTAAATCAAATTTTTATTAATAAAAAAAAACAATAATTTTACTTCCTTTTGCAAATATGATTACAAAAATATTACTATTTACAATATTTAATTAAAAAAATTTCTTTGAACGTTTAATTTTGAAATTTCATAAAATGTAAAAATTTAATAATAAAAAAAAAAATATTCAATAATATTTGATATTTAAATTTTCGCTCACTGGTACCAACGTCTGGATGTTACTTACGATTTACAATCATCCGTAAGTTTTAGTAGATTTCTGTTCTCGAGAATTTTTCATAGAAAATTTTGCAATATTAAAAGTGTGTAATTCACGTTTTTTTTTTTTTGTTTAAATATTAAAATTGCTTTTTTTATTTCGTTGAATCACAGAAAAAAAAATTTTGTAAGTTTTCATTTTAATAAAAAAAAAAAATAGAAATCACGTGCGCAAAAATGCAATCATTCGCAAGTAAAGCAGTTTGTTTTTTTACAATAATTATAATTAGACCCTAATTTCTTTACCCACGCTAGAAATAACAAAAAAAGTATTTTAGAATTATTCATGTAAATTGCAAAAATAACTCAACAGCAGCACAAAAAATTGCACTAAAATTAATTACTACAATTATTATATAATTATATTTATTATTTTATTTTATAAAAAAAAAAATTAATTCGAAAATTTATTTTAACTATAAATAACATTTACTATGATAATAATAATAATTTCAAAAAAATAATTATCCTTTTTGGAAAAATAATAACAAAGTATCCTGCTTTTGAAAATAATTATCATTTTTCTTAATAATAATAATAATAATAATAATAATAATAATAATAATAATAATAATAATAATAATAATAAATTATAATTAAAATCCTTTTTTTTAAATATTAAAAACAAGATTGTATAGAAATTGTATTATTAAAACAGAATTTACAAGTAATTTCCCTTTTAATCCTTTTTAATTAAAGTTTTATGCTTTCGCATTTGCACAAAATTTGAGATGAGTAAAAAGTAAACAGCAGTAGAATCTTTGTAAAAATAATAACGCTTATCTTGGAAATAGGATGATGTATCTATATGTATATAGTAAAGTTTGTGTGAATTTAAATTTTACGCAGACGCGAAACGAGCGTGAAAATAAATTGCACGTAAAAAAAATGTTACATTATAGAAGTTTATCTTTTTTTTATAGCCGATTCAACTCAATAGATAAAAGCCTATAAATTTTCAACTGAAAAATATATCACTATTTTCTGATTATTATTTTCAGGGGAAAAATTTTTTTTTTTTTTTTTGTAAAATAACCTAAAATAACCCCCATCATAACCTCAATTTTAAAATTGCATTAAAATAATTTAAATTTCTTTTAATTTATCCAGAATTTAAATTTTTTTTAAATTTGATACAAAACTCGTAATTAGCGATCCCGAAAAACTCTCAAATAATAAATTTTATTTGACTTTGGTAAAAACTTTTAAAAAATTCCACCATATTGGATCCGCCATTTTGAAATCTGGCTTCAAAATTGAATTTGATTAATTTAAAGAAAATCGTTCGCCATTTTGAAAAACTAAGATTAAATTCGAAATGCTGTTTGAAACAACATAAACCTACGTATGTCTATGTTTACTTTTCGAGAGAGAGAGTATGAGCGAATCAACAGCCATTTCTGTTAATTTATTGACGCTACATTGACCATTTAAAGCCCCGTTAGAAACCACAAACTTTATACGAGATACCAAGTTTCATTGACGACTAGACGTTAATAATTTTCAGATAAATTGATTATTCACTTACCCTAACGAGCGTCCCTTGATGTTTCCGCAAACTGTTGCTGCTCTCTCAGTCTTAAATCCTAAAACAAACATGAAAAATCAATATATAAATAATATACCTACATAATCAAATATAATAAAAAAAAACATTTTTTATATTTTTATGATTTTTCATAAAAAATTTACCATTTTTTGAAAAGCCAAGGGACAATTAATATAAATAATAATAATATTAATTAATATTAATAAGGGATATTAATTATTAATTTGAAATTTGAAAAATTGTCACTATACACAACGCGGGGGTTTGCCGTTAAACTGACGCTGAACGCAAAGAAATTTTGAGCGAGCGAAAAAAAATTCCCCCACTCACAGTGGAAAGAAAGTGCGACAGCGAAAAAGTGGGGGAAATATTTCCCGCTACGCGTCTTCTATCCTTCTCGCTCTCACTGGCGCGATCCCTTCTCCTTCGCCAATTTAAGCGCCTAACTCCGCCTCCTCGTTTCTGATTGGCGCGCCTTTCACTCGCCAGAATCTATATAAGAAGTTTTCTTTGCATCCAGCGTTCAATTCCGCAACGCAGCTTGCTCTGCATAATTCTTACTACTTTTTCAAAATTCCTATTTGTAATTAAATATATATATAATTGTAAATAAAATATATTATTAAGGACAAATAATATTTCTAAAAAAAATAATAACAAGAATAATAATAATAATAATAATAGTGTATAATAACAGTAATAAAAATAGTAAAAATAATAAAGAGCGTATTAAAAAAAAAAAAATTTCCTATCTTATCGGTAATTAAGAAAAAAAAATAATAACCGAGTTGACGCAACAAAATTAATAAACAAAAAATGTATAATATACATTATATTCCGAGAAGCACAATATTTTTAAATGTCACACAACAATGTAATCACTTTCCGGTGATAGCATACGTTAAAATTATAGTAATAATTATAACAATTTCTACGAGAAATTTCCTGTTACATAATAATAATACATAGAAAAATATGTATTATTAAATACGACCATTATCTTTCATTCATGCAAATATATATATATATGTGTGTGTATTTTTTGTAATCTCACATATGTGCGTTTGGACGTAGCCAGCGCACACGTACAATTGACCTTGAAAACACCAATGAAGTCTTGTTTACATTCAAGGGCCATTGACTGTTTCATTCATGATAACGCAGTAGGCTTACAATATGTCCTATCTCCCTTCCTTTTTTTTCTGTATTTATTATCATCATAATATTACTTCATTTTTTTGATAAAGTTATTTATAAATATAATTTTTATCAATTTACTCCAAATTTGTTATCTACTTTTCAATTTTTTTTTTCAAAATTATTTTTAGAAGTTAATTTAAAACAATGTTAAAATTAATGTTAATTTAGTTATTTTACTAGATAATAATTTTACTAATAATAGTAATAATAATTTTAGATTATATATAATATAATATTGAGAGGAAAATTAGTCTTTCGGTAATATTCTTCTAAAAACGAGATAACTACTCTTTGAGATAAAAAATGTTATTCCTTCTTTACATAAAAATTAAGTTAAACATTTTCAGCATTTTCCTCTTCGATTAAGAGGATCCGTGTATTATTGTTAATATTATCGAAATTCTTTTACTCAGATAATTATCAACGTATTAATAACTTTTTTTGTACACGCTATCAATAATGAAATTTCCTCTAGATTTGAGAAGAAGGGTTACTGAAGGCAATGCCATCTTCAAATTTTCATTTTAAACAAATATTCTTGTATCAGATATCGTGAAACGTTATCAATCAAAAGAGAAAGTTTCCTCTCAACATGAGATTATTTTTTATACTTATCATTTTACATCGATTTTTATATACTATTTTAATGTTTCGTTTTCTACCACCAAACCCTCCCCCCCTAGCCCTCATTCTTTCTCGTCTTTGGTCACGTCTTGGTATAAATTCACGTTTGCCTTCTTCTTCTTCTCAATTTTTTTTTTTTTCTTTTAAAACTGTAAACTATGTCTGGAAGTTTTCTCGGGTTCAAGACGGCAATCTTGTTTTTCCCAGGGAAAAGCGAGTGGACTTTTCTGGAAATGTCTTCTTTTCATATCATGTGTCACGCGCCAACAAAGAGCAAAAACGAATGCGCGTTCCAAATCCTCTACTATATAGTATATATATGTATAATAAAACATTCTCGCCTTTTCATACACACATATATAAACAAGAACCGCAAATTTATGTGACAAAAAAAAAATTAATAATAATTATTAAAAGAAATAACCAATGAGAAATAATTAATTCAAATTCTTGTTAATTTGAGAGGATATTTTGTATCCTTTTTTTCTTTAAATGTAAACCATATGGAAAAATTGAATTATTCTAGTTTCGTGTCTAAAAATATGGAAAATTCTCGATTTTAGAGAAATCCTTTTCAATTGAGAGGATTTAAAAGAAGAATATAAGCTTCTTGGAAAAAAATTTATTTCGTTCACGAATAAAACTAAGTTTTAAATGACAAACCTAAAAATTTACTTTTATTCTCAAAAAATATTTTCCTCTCAATATGAAATTATTTTTTTTTTTTGTATGTAAACGGCAATAAATCTAAACATACAAAAAAGCAACCTACGTGGAAAAAATTTGTAAGAGAAGAAGAATTTTCCTCTCAATATGAGATTAATGTTTTTTTTTCGCGTAAGCGGCAATAAATCTAAAAATACAAAAAAATAACCTACATAGACAAAGTCGTAAGAGAAATGTATACAAAAAAAAAAAAAAGAATCGAAAAAGAAACAAAAAGTGACAGTTGACAAAAAAAAAACATATCCATGAAACTTGTTAAACGTTTCATTTCTCTCTCTCCCTCTCTCTATCTCTTGCATAAACTCTGTTGGGAGTTTTTCTCATGCACAAATTTCACAATTCCAAGTGACGGAAACGAGGAATTTTTTTTTCTGTCGACAATTGAAAGCTTCCAGCTGCGACTGAATTTAACGGGTGTAAAAAGGAAAATGCACATTTTTAAAATGTGGGTCAGACATGGATCCGTAAAGCGAATAACAATATTCACAATATGTCATTCACAGATTTCATATCAGAAAATTGTTCTTCTAAAAAAAAAAAAAAAAAAAAAAAATGAAACTTAATTTATAAAATTAAAATTTTCTAGAAAAAAAGAAAATTCTTTTCATTTATAAATAGAAAAAAAATTTTATTCTTTTAAATTATAAAAGATAGGTATAATTTAAAAAAAAAAGTATAATTTTAAAAAAATTTAAATAAAAATAAAAAAAAAATTGCAATAATTAATATATAATAATAAACAAAAATAAAATATATAAACAGAATAATGAGCAGAAATAATAAAAAAAGAAAACTTTAAAAACATTGCAATAATAAATCAAAATAAAAATATATAGACAAAATAACAAATAAAAATAATCAGAAAATAATAATTGATTGTTATTCAGAGATATTAGAGATTAAAATAAAAATCCCTACAAGGGAAAAAAATATATAAAGAATTTACTAGTACCATGTATTATAAAAGTTTCATATTAAAAAGAAAAAATAATAATAACGAGACGCCTGAAGGAAAATGATAGTATTACATAGAAGAGAGTTGTCTACTTTAACCATATTTACAAAACATATACGTATAATAGATGTCAATTTTAAATTAAAAATAAAAAAAATCAAAATTTTAACTTTTTTTTATAAATTAATTTGTTTTAATTTTTAAATAAAATTTTTTTAATTGCAATAAAATTTAGAAAATAATAAGAATCTTTAATCTCTGCTATGTGCCTACAGTCGGTAAAGAAAATTCATACATTATCAACAGTCGGTAAGGTAGATTCCGATCATGATAAGTCAATAAAATAGAAATTTGTTTTGCCGACCGTTAGGGGCCATCCATAAACTACGATACCAATTTTTCATTAATTTTAGACCCCCCCCCCTAAAATAGGTAACGGAGATTATGAATGGCCCCAAGTTACCGATCACCATGATCTGCTTTACCGACAATGGTTAAAGAAGTATTATAACTTTTCTACTATTGACTTTTTATAATACTTCTTTTTTAGTAAAATATTTTTATTTCCTACCTTATCGAACGAGTTGAAACTGGAATTTGTTGATAAGGTCAGAATCTGTATTATCGATTATTGAGCAGGTATTTTTACATTGTCTGGAATCTGTTGATAAAGTTGGAATCTGCATAAACCGATTATTAAACCAGGACTGTTGATATGGCAATATATATATGTCTGTATTATCAACAGTCGGTAAGGTAGGAATCTGTTTTATCGACTGTCGCTATTTAGCGGAGAAGATTTCTTCTTTTTCTTACGTACGATTCAATAATCTCGCCAATAAAGACAATCAATGCTAAAAGATAACCAAAAGCTAAAAACAACAATACTCGTTGATTCATTTCAGTCGAACCATCACCTAATGGCACTTCCGGTAAAATAGGTACTTTTAACAGTGAATCGTATAATTCCCATTTATGCATTAATCCAACATCAACATATTTTAAGATTTCTCTATTAATTCTATCAGCATACGGTGCTCCTGGTTCCATCCAAAAAATCATTGCAGTATGAGATAATGGCTCATTTAGAAGTTTCATTTGCAATTTATTATGTTTTCTTAGTTGCTTTTCAATTACTGATGTTATTAAATTTAATCTTAAAACGCAAGAAATATTTTGATATTGAATCATTTCATTAAGACATCTTTGTAAACTGTAAGAATGAGAAACATTTTTTGACTTATCGTTCCATTTTTTATAATCAGTTCTATTAGGAAAATCAGATAAGGTGAATAGATGTCGTTTTGTAAAAACAGGTAATTTTGAATTTAATAATTCTTGAACGGTATTAATTTCTTTTTCTGAAATTAATTTTATTTTCATTTCCGTTAATAATGAATGTATATAACCCGAATAGAGAACACCAATAAAAAGAAGGCATATGAGTGTAAATTTTTCCACTCTTCTTTTTGGTATATCAGATAATCCATTACCAATAACAAGTTGAAAAATTTCCAATGGTCGCCAAATTGTTTTATCAAATTTCCAAAATTTTAGAAAACAAAAAAATACAATAATTATAAGAAAATTTTGCAAAATATGATTAAAAAGTTTCCATGTGAAAATATTAATTTTATAATAATTGTTCAATGATTTTGGAACAAGTGCAAACATTTCATCCAATTGTAAAATACGACTTCTTTTAAATATATTTCGTCTACAATTATGAATATATCCAAAGCGAGTCATTAAAATTTGCACTTTATTTTCCAATAATTGACGATAAATTCCTCTGGCACTATTACAAGTAAATTTACCAATCATTCGTTTTCTTTGAAATTTTTTTGTTAAATCAATGGAAAAATTAAGTTTTTTCGATAAAACTTCAAATAAATTAAAAATCGGTTTCTTTGACGCTGGAAATGAAATATATTTCATTTCAAATTGATGTAAATTTTTACTTTTATCAGGAAACCATTCCAGGGATGACGATACATTCTTGACAATATAACTCTTATTGTAGGGATTATATTGATGTGAAATAAATATGCTTTTAATTTTATTAAGAATCTTCACTTCATTTTGAATTGACTGAATAATTGTAACATCTAAAAATTGTTTCATCCAAAGTTGTTGTAAAATCATTTTATAATTGAATAATTCATTTTTTGTGTGATGTAGAATTAAACATTTTGGTCGTAAATTTTCACTTGTCATATAATTTAAAAAGTTGATTGGTATCATTAAATTATTGGTAAAATTTTCGGCATTTGGTATTATAAGAAATAGAGTTGTTTGTCGTGAATTATCATGAAGTACATGAGAATTATACCTAATACTTATCATTTGATCAAAGGACAAAATAATTGTCGCTAAATTTTTACTTATTTTTTGTAAAAAATTGTTAATTTTCAAAATTTCTTTGGATGAATTCGAATCAAGTAAAACGATTATCTGATATTTTGGTGATTCTTCTGTTATGTATCTAACAAGACTGTTGGATTTTTTTGAAGATTTTGGTAAAATATTCTTTGGATATCCATAAATTAGGGGAAAAAATGTTAGCAAAATAATGCCAACACGTAATGATAACATTTTCACTGAATTTACATTAGACATTTTTGTATTTTTTTTTTAAATTTAAAAAATTTTTTTAAAACATGTTTCTTAGAAGAATGTTTGTACTGTTGTGACAAAGTATTTTTCTTTATCAAAAACTTTTTATCAGCTAAAAAAGCATTTTTTAATCGCAAATTTAGATCAATTCCTTTATATGTGTTACACAAATGTACAGAACTAATATTGCAGAAAGAAATTGCCTTTTGCGTAATTTGGAAAATCGATTTTTAAATTGTTTCAAAACTAAAATATTCATCCTTGAAAATAGAAGTGAAACTAATTTTCATTTTTCGAATTACTATTCGTTAGAATTTTTTTTTTTTAAAGAATTTTTAGGCATCGAATTTTTATCTGGTAGAATTTTTAAAACGCCGAATTTTTAGGGCGCACTCACACCTCTGGCTGCCTGCACAGGCAGCCAGTGAGAGCCAATCAGAGAGTCAGTAGATTTAAATTTGAATTTTCTGTCTCTCTTACTCTTGTACGTTTTCTGCGTGGTGGGAGGCTGCCTGTGCAGGCAGCCAGAGGTGTGAGTGCGCCCTTATTTGTCCGAAATTGCAAATGGCCGAGAACAAACAATCGATTTTGGCGCGACGTTTAAAATTCACCAATCACGATTTTCTTGACAATCATTTGATTGGTGAATTTTAAACATCGCGCCAAAATCGGTGCTAATAAAAATTCATAAGAATTCTGTTAAGTAAAAAATTTGTTTAAAAAAAAATTCAAATGTAGACGTGTGTTAATGAAGATAAAATGCTTGTCTGTTTTGTTAAAAATTTCTTGTTTGTAAAATATGATCTAAAGTTGTTTTTTTCACCCCTTTTTTTTACTAGTCTCGGTCATATTGCAGAAATTCCATTTTACCCCTCTCCACTTTGGTTCTTCGCTTGTCAGATGGTTCTACGTCCAATCTGAAGTTTAACGAATGTGGTAGCGCGTGGGTTGAAATTGCTTTTCAAAAGTTCAACCCCCGCGTACAAGGGGAGAGGTTAGAAAGGTGGAGCTAAAAGGATTGCAGAGTTGATGAAGGAGGCGAGTGACCGCATAGATCACTCTCTCTCTCTCTTTCTCTCTATTTCTCTTTGTACGGAAGCGGCGAATTCGAAGAGACGTTATAGGATCGAGAATATCGGAAAGAAAAACTTCTCTCTTGCTCTCTCTCTCTCTCTCTTTCTCTCTCAACTTTCTCAATTAACCAACACTTTTCTCGGGTCAGTGAAATGTTCCTTTTTTCTTAATTTTCTTTTTCTCCTTTTTTTTAAATAAACTCTGTAAAAAATTCTTATTCACTTTTTTTCTTCTCATTTGAGAAAAAAAACGGTAATTAAGATGAGAATAAAGATTGTAATTAGTTCGTGCGCCTGTTTCTGACTTGGCATACGAGAAAAGAAAAAAAAAGAACTAGACTTCCTTTAATGAAAATATGATATTAAATTTCAATTACAAAATTGACTTTGGGGTCTAATATTTGACTTAATTTATCCGATGAGAAGCCACTTTTTTCTTCTTTTAATGAAGTTAGAAAAAGAAGAACATTTCAACTTTTTGCCAGTAGGAAAAAAAAAAATTCGCCAGCGGATCATAAATTTTATTATTTTATTTTGTGTTTCATTTTTTTTCGGTTATTTTTTATATATTTAGAAATAAATAACGAAAGAACCAAGTGAATAATAAAAAAAAAGAAGAGAAAAAATATTAAAACTGGTAGAAATAACAAAATGAAATTTCCCATTGCCGGAAGGAAAATTAATTTTCAGAGCACAACTTCCTGGTGTCGTCGTTATCATGTAAAATACACCTCTAGAGGGATGTTTTTCTTATTTTACTTTCTCTCTCAGTTCTTACAACAACATCCTTGAAATTGCCGAGATGACTTGAAGCAATTTATCCCTCTGCAGGGTAATTAGGTTAAGGCTGAGAAGAGAGTTAACGTTGAAGGACAAGTCTCAAACATTGCCTGTGGCGTCGTTAACATTATACACTCCCACGCCTAAGGCTTTTCATTTAAGCCGCCTATAGTGATATAGATATATATAAACTTGTATACAAAATCTATCCATCGCACAAACAACTAAACAATTCTATTGCAAAAATCCGTTACTAGAATTAAAAGAAAATATTCTCAATATTAGAGGAATCCTGAAGTACTTAGGGATTTTGAATTTAGAGAATTAAATAACATAACCTCAAAAAAAAACTTTAACCATAAATTAAACATAATATAATACGTTTTCTAACATAATTTTATAAAGATAATATTTAACATAACCTCAAACTTTATAACTAACATAACCTCAAACTTTATAACGAACATAACCTCAAAATATAATATTTAACATTATGAAAATAATTCATTTCTTGTTAAATAATCGAAATTTATTTTTTAACAATTATTAAAAATTTTTATTTATTATTTTTACATTTTTTTTATTAGTAAAATGATTTGACAAAGTTATGAATTCATTTTCAATGCTGACTGGCAATATATTTTGTAAATGGATTAGTAATGGATTTCCACTTTGAAATATCTATATATATATATTACACATATATATTATAAAGTTCTGATCCAATTGTCTATAAAGGACAAAGGATCACATATAGGATTTTAGTTAAACGTATTAAGTTGTAGCGACAATTTAATTTACTATATATATATTATATTATATGTACACATATCTCATGTACTCTATTTTAAGTTTTGACGTGTAAATTATGAAAAGAAAAAGAAAAGAAAATTGCTTGAAAATTTAATTTTGAACTCAATGATTAAAAATGACAAAAAAAAACTTCAACAATTGACGTTGATTAAAATCTCTTTTCGTTACAAAGCAATTTTTATATTTTTGCTCATAATGAAATTTTTCCACCCCATTTTTTTTGTGGTTGGCGAGAAAAAAATTGTTTCATGTGTTGTATTCTGTGAACCATTTATTTTTCTTGGACTGACTATATATATATATATATTTGAGCGCAGCAACTAATAAATGCAAAGATGACTAATGATTTCTCTTTTTTTTTATTAATGGATGCACATTTCAATATATAGAAATTACAAATAAGTAATGATTTGATTTTATATTGAATTTTTTTTCAGAGACAAATATAAATTAATTTTATGAAAATTTTTTACTTTTAAACATTATTATATTTTAAGTTATTTTAAACCTTTTGAATGTTATGTTAATTTAAAGTTATCTTTGAGGTTATGTTAAACATTTTTGTTGAACATTACCTATGTTAAATATTATGTTTGAGGTTATGTTAAATATTAGGTTTGAGGTTATGTTAAGCATTACAATAAATAAATAAAAGAAATAAATTCTATCGTTAAATTTGTACGAAGATTTGAAATTGAAGGATAAAATTAATTGACAATTCTGAACTTTGGATTTTTTTTTCTTTTCTTGTTAATGGATTAGGGGCGTAATTGATTTTTTTTTTTTTTTTCATAATCGCTAGACACGAAAGAAAGTATGTACATATATAGGGGACTTGGTTCGAAAAAATAAGGGTGATTGGTAGCAATCAGAGAATCGCTGATGTAGATAAATTGACTTCGACGGAGATTAATTATTGATCCAACATAGCAGCCACTGTACCAAATGTCTCTTTACACACCTGTCACATGACCTTAAATTCATTATTTATACATACAACCCGGAAAAAGGGAACGTCTTCATCTTTCAATGTTCCAAAAATTAATTATTTTTCCGTCTTAATTACCATAACAATGTAAAAATAAAATATAATGTCTAGAACATTTTTTTTTAATTAAAAAAAAACTTTTTAAACAGAAGAAAAGATTGAAAAAAAAATGTCAAATTTCTACTTAAAATAAAAAAAAGTGTATTTTATCTATGAGAAAGTTTTTTTTTTTATAAAATTATTTTCTTCTCGATGAGAATGACAGTAATTAAAATTTAAAAATATATTTTTTTAAAATAATTTGTTAATTTATAAACAAGGTGTAGGAATTTTTTTTTTTTGTTAATAAAATTAACTTTTAAGATTTTACAGTGACGCACACACACACATATATATATATATATACACGTACACACAATAATGCCTCAGGCAGTGTTGACGACCTATACCGATCGTTAACTACAAAATAGGATCTCTTAATACACAACAGAAGCCATTTCATGGCAAAGATAGGGTTGAGGAGAATTAGAATCGAGTGAAATTATTTACACTGGGGGAAAAAAGAAGTGACTTTCCATTATATTCAAACTTTAAATTAAATGCCAAAAAATAAATAAAAAAAGAAACAATTTATCACTAAAATTAATCAACGAAAAAAAATATTTTATTTTATAAAAATATTTTAATTTATAAAAATATTTTTTTAAAAATTTTTTAAAAAATTTCCAGTGATAAATTATTTATATTTGTATACTATAATTTTTATTATTATTTTTATTATTATTATTACTATTATTACTATTATTATTATCATTATTATTTATAACTATTAATTATTATTATTGTTATTATTAATACATAAATAATAAATAAAATAAAACAATTAAAAACAAATTGAAAAAACGATTTTATAAGGACACGTTATTCATCGCTTGCGAGAAATGATAACAGGCAGCGCCTCTCGGTGGTAGAAAATGTAACTAATTTTTTTTAATTTTATTAAATTTAATAATTATTATTTTTTATTGTTCTAATTTTTATTATTATAAAAAAATTAATTAATTCTTCATTTTACTATAACAAAAATAAATTCTACAGTGATAAATGTTAATTTATAATGAAAACAACTTTCACTTGTTTTAAGCGGCAAAAAAATATCATATTTATTAAACTTCCGCTTTTTTTCTGATTCGAAAATTTTTTTTTTTAAAACAAAGCGCGAATGATTAAATAACAATAATTTTATTAACGAAATAGGTTTTCGCAGATGAAAAATCGTTTTTTTTTCTTTTTTTTTAATTAAATGAATTTAATTGAAATTCCAGATGGTGTTTCGCGATTCGAAAAGCAATATTGCATCACTTGCCAGTCAGTGTGTGTGTATGTGTGTGTTCATTTTCAAATATTTGACATTAAAAAAGGATCAACTTTATTTTATACCTCTATACTGTCATCAGTGTGATAATTGATCATAAACTCGATTAAAAAAAAAGATATTTTTTTATGAAAAAAAAAATTAAAAATGTAATTAGTAATTTTGTTATCATTTTTTTTTTAATTTGAATGAAAATTGTCAAATACTGAAATTGCATTTCGGACAAAAAAATTTAATAATTTCGTTTTTTTCTAATTTTTTTTTTGTTTTATAAAAAAATATTAACATTTACCGAATTGGAAATGTAAAAAAATGGAAAGTTTTTTTTTTGGAGGAAAACAAAAATAAAAATATTGCGTTCATCATAAGGGCAAATTGCATCTCTCTTGATGAAAACTTACGGTAAAACGAAGTATATCAAAGAAAAGAAAAAAAAAACACTGTGGCTTCTATTCTATTTTTTTTTTTTTCTATTTTTTTGATTAAAAGTATAGCGAGAGTAAATAGAAAAATGTGAAACTTGTGAAGAGAAATACGATAAAAATCTTCCTCACAGGTAAAAGATAAAAGCAATGGTGAAAAATAACTCTCATTTCCCGAAAGCATTGCTTATCTCAGAGAATTTTAAAAGCAATTCATTTTGTAACCTTCAAATGTTTTTCTTTTTCTTTTTTTTTCTTTTTTTTTTAACATATAATATTTTCTCGATATATCATATAAGGTATATATATTGCAATCGCGGAAATTGGTTTTTACATTTGCATTTATTTCACTCTCTTATATCAGAGAAAGTCAATATATGAATAAAATTTATAAAAAGAGGGATTTCAATTTTTTTTTTTTGTAGACAGAAATAAATATTTTTCCTTGGTTTTTGAAATGATTCGAGAGCTAAAAGATCAAGTAAAGAGAATATAATTTCGTCTCTTATATATTTTTTTTCAACAAGTTGATCCGTTATTATTTCATATATTCTCAGGAGAATCAAAAATGTACATTTTCTACCACAAAAAATTTATATATATAAAAAAAGATATTCTCAAAACTCTATTTTCAATTCTTTTTGAACTAAAAATATTATTTTTATCTATTATAAAAAAAGTCACTTTTAAAAATAAAAAAAAAGATTACTTTTTTCAATTATTATTATTTTTAATTAAAATATATTTTTTAAATATTTTACAATCTGTTTACTTAAAAAAAAAAACTCATTTTATTAACACCAGTTATAAGAATAAAAAAAAAAAAATAAAAAAAATACCAAAAAATGTAAAAGAAAAAAGTAAAGACTAAAAAAAATGAATTGAAGAGGCGAAAAAACTCAAGAGAGACACTAGTAAATAAAGTGAAAATGAATTTTCACTTTTCTCGTAAAAAGAAAATATCTTAAATAATGAAAATAAAAAAAAAATAAAATAAAAGGCAAAAAAAAAAAGTTGGCAACATTGCAGTCAGAGAGCAAAAGTTATAAAAATAAAAGAGGCAATATTTTCCCAATGAAAAAATTTTACGCTATGTAAATCGGAATTTTCCAAATTTTCTCTTTTTTTCACAAAAAAAAAAAAAAAAAAAAAAAAAAAAAAAAAAAAAAAAAAAAAAAAAAAAAAAAAAAAAAAAAAAAAACCAGAACAGAACACCAAATATCTCTTTTATTCGATTTACGAGATTGTTTTCCATTTCAGATCTTTCAATTGTGTAAACAATACATAACAATAGTAAACATAAAATTGGCATTTCGTTTTTTCTTTTCAAGAAAATGTGTGTATATACTGTTTACTCAAAGGAGATTTTTTTTTTAAATATAGAATTATATTCGAAACAAAAAATAGTTTATAACGATATTTGAAAATGCTAATAACAATAATAATAATAATAATAAATAATTATTAATAATTGTAATTAATAATTATAATAATAGTAAAAATAATTTTTAATTTAAAAAAAAAATTATTTAGTTGCATTTTTTACCACCGAGAGGCGCTGCGCGTTAACATTTCTCACAAGCGGTGAATAAAATGTCAATAAAAAGGCATTTTTTTTTACAATATTTAGCTTATTGCCTTATTTTTTCTAGTTTTACTATTAACAAAAATATTTTCGAATAATCACAAATAAAACATTGAATTAATAATATTAGAAGAATTATAATTGTATTAATTAATTTTTAAAAAAAATTTTTTCACCTTAAAAAAATGAGTTTTTTTTCATAACACAAAATTTATAATAGAAAATTTGCAAAATAAAGAAAAAAAATATTCTTCAGTGATCGACATGGAAATTTCATCGTCGACATAGATTTCAAAAAAATACGTGCCGAGCATATTTTAGCTACCTATATATATGGAAAATATTAGACGCAGAAAAATTCGATATATGTATACGAACATAACACACGAGGCAATCTTAGAAAAATGAAGAGCTCAAAATACAAAAGAAACTTGAATTAATTTTTGTCTTCTCACGGTTTTTTTTTTAATCAACATTCTTTTTTTCCTGTATATATCTCTTGTGTTTTTTTTCTCTTTGTCTCAAGAAAGAAATATGTAACACAAAATAATTTTTTATTTAAAAATAATTTTACAACAGTTAAAGAAGTTTTTTTTCTATTAAGTAGAAGAAAAAAAAAATTACGTTATACGTTATTATATTTTGTAAATTGAAAATTTGTAAATTACATTTTTAACAAAAAAAAAATAATAATTGTGGAAAATAAATAAACGGAAATTTTATTGTTTGTAATTGTGAGTCTAAATTGTATAACAAGAGGTATTTTAACAAATTAGTAAAAATAGAGTTTGTATTAGTCTAGGAAAAAGATCATTGGAAACATGCCATAAATACCATATAGTGTTTAGAGAAACTATCAATTTCTATGCATAATGCCACGAAACTCAAACACAAAGCATTATTACCAAAACACAATTTCCTAAATTGGACATGCTACTTCCCATACATATATATATATTACGATTTGATTTACAAACAAGAAACCAATATATTTTACAATTTACTTTGTTCCTCAATATCCAGAAAATAATTTTTTTTATTAAATATTAACATATTATTAATAAGGTACTAATAAAATAATAATAATAATAATAATAATAATAATAATTTTTTATTGTTATTATTATGATTATTACCATTATTATTGTTAATGAAATTTTCCTTATTGACTATGTAGCCCTTTGAATATAATTTTCAATCACAACTTGCGAGAAAGATAACCTCTAGCGTCAAATAGCGGTAAAAAAGTGAACTAGGGAATTGTTTTTATTTTCTGTTTATTTAATTCAGTAACAAATAGAAAAAAAAAATGTTACTAAACAAGTAGAATTAGTTTCCGACGTCATAATATTCACCACTTGTGAGTAAAGTAACAACTAGCGCTTAATAGCGGTGAAAAAGTGAAATATAATCAATTTTTTTCTTCTTTTAATTCAGTAAAACATTAGAAAAAAAGTTTCTTAACGAGTAGAACGAAGTTATTAATATATTAATATTATTACTTTCCTTTTTTTCTTTATTATTATTTTATAAATTTCTTTATATTAATTAGTTCAACAGTTTTCTTATTTACGAAATCCAGTTAACAATAGGAACATTAGTTATAATAATAATTTATTTACCTTATAATCACTATAAAAACTTTCCCAAACAACTTTATTTTAATATGTCATTATATATATATATTTGCTAGAAATTTTTCCACGTCAACTATTCCATATTATATATATAAATAATTATAATTTATCGTGCAAATATAAAAATCTTTAAAATTGTTAAAAGAACTTATTCTTTAAATAGTAATTTGTTCCTTCGCCAAACTCTTTCTAGCTAAAGCATAATACTTGTTTTGCATGTTTCAATGACTTGTTATAGAACGAGAGTTTTCCCCCTTGTGAACGCATTTTATAATGTCGCGAAACTTTTTCTATGTTGGTATAAAAAAAAACACTTTAAATGTGTGTTTGTAGAAAAGTTTCAAATAAAAAAATTTTTTTTAACACGAGAAAAGAATTTCTTTAATTTCCTTATATATAAGAGTAAATTGTTTTTTTATTTATATATATATTGCGAGCTGAGCAAATATTTACTTAAATAATAATAATTATTATTGTTGTAGAAAATAATAATAATAATAATAATAATAACGAAAACATTGTCAACAATAAATATAACAATAAAATAAAAAAAGAAATTTAAATAACTACTAAATATTGGTCGAGTGTACTAATTGGCACAGTATCGTGAAACGATTTTACTATCAGAGGTTCGATTCCCGTGAAAAGTAAATTTTTTCCAATTAATTTTTTTCTAAATAAAAACAAAATAACAATAAAAACATAAAAGATATAAAAAAAATAATTAATTAATTAATTAACAAATAAATATAATTGAGCCAGTGAACAATTAGAGTAAAATCGATAAGAGACCAGAATGTTAAATGAATTATTAGAATATGTCAGTCGTAAAATAGTAAAAAGATAAATTGTATGGAATAAATGGGCAAATGAAGTGTGTACTACTTATTTACAAGCGAAAATGCATTTGTATATACGTATATAAAATTTAATGTGTGTGTCTCTGGCAAAATTAAAAAAAAAAAAATATATATATATATATATATATATATAGAGGACAATTTAACAAATTACTTGTCAAGTCTTGTATGATTTAAAGGAATTGTTAAAGGCGGCAAACTATAAATATATATAGGCACACTAATACATATATATAGTCTATATTGCACTTTCATGTTGCCGTTAACATGATAAGTATTCATTTTCATGAAACTCTCATGTCATCCTGATAGATATTGATCATACTCTAACTTGCTAGATCACTCTATTTTACATAATATGCATATATAAAAAAAGCAGATAAAAAAAAATCCATCTTTTATTATTCTCGCGTTCGATAATTTTATTGTCAACACAATTTTCACTTTCATTTTATTTTATTGCAAATTAAATAGAAAAAAAATTATGAAAAAAAAATTTTAAACAATTAACAAATACAAATTTAATTGAAAAAACTTTTTAAAAACATTTTTTAAAATAATTAAAGTGAAAATTAGTTTTTTTTAAGTTATTTACAAATTTAATCCTTAAACTACTATTAGCGGTTTAGGAGACCGCTATCATTATTTCTAAACACAAACATTTATAAAAAAATAGGGGTTATCCATAAACTACCAAAATAAACATCTTAGAGTTATTTTATTTTCCGGTCTGACAGACCGAGTGTATGGTAAACGTGACTTATTACACCTAGTAATTTAAAAATTAAATAATAATAGTAATAATAAAAAAATTAATAAACAAAATTATTTCTATAATAAAAAATCCTGGTCTGACAGACCGAGTATGCGGTAAACGTGACATTTTTGCACCTAGCAGTGAAAAGGTATGCGCAATAATGTAAACTCACTTAGTATTAAATTATTAATGTGTAAATATATATAAAATAGTGTGTATAGCAAAAAAAAATGTAAAGTTACCCTATATTTTTGTTTTATCAAAAATTAATATAAAGTTAATTTCCATCGTGTTATCATCGTATGTATATATGTAAAGTAAATGGTTACGGATCTCGACATCCTTAAGTGATGTAAGTCAGTGTACAGTCAGACGGCGCGCCTGCACGTAACGACCTTTCCGCGAGTATAATTCACGAAAAAAATCGATAGTCACTGCATACACATCGCCCCGGGAGAGTATGGCTCGTTGAAAACGTTTGTCAGGTCATATAAATTATGAATCATAAGAATAGAGAAAGAGAGATAAAACGTATCAAGCACCAGTTATTGACACCTTAAAGTAGATCTGATCACGTATAAAAATTTGTTTTATATAAAAAGTATATATATTTTAAAAAAAAAATTTTTTTCTTCTAATATTTCAATTTTTTTCGACATTGAAATTGAATATATTTTGTTATTAATTATTTATTGTTACTAATTTTTAAATATAATTGTTTTTGTTATAAAAATTTTCAATTAAAAAAAAATTAGTTCTACTTTTTGCCACCGCGAGGCGCTGGTGTTGGCGTTTCTCACAAGCGGTGAATGGAATTTATTTATTTAAAAAATAAATAAATTTAGTTCCATATTTTATTCACCGCTTGTGAGAAATATTTACAGTAGCGCCACTCGCCGACAGAAAATACAACTAAACTTTTTTTTTATTTTATCTCAATCTTTATTTAATTATTTATTTAAAAGTAAACGATACATTTTAATATACTATTAATTGCAATAAAGAGTGAAGGGTTTTTTTCACCGCTTGTGAGAAATATTTACAGTAGCGCCACCTAGCGACATAAAATGGATTTATTTTTTATTTTTTTCTTGCCCTACTTGTTCTATGGTAGTTAATAATATTTATTTTATAAATAAATATTTTTTTAATTTCTTATAAAATAACTCGTGATTATTTTCTACTAACTATAAAATTATCACTGTTATATCTAGAGATACTTTAATTTTAAAAAAAATGTGAATTTTTGTTTGCAGCTGAAGCAGGATTGGCTGCAGCAGCGGAAATGAAATCACCGGAAGAGAGGACGGAAGAAGAAAAGATGGCGTTAAGAGGGAGACCGCAATTGGGTGATATATATCGTGCGCAAATTCGAATCAAGGAATCCAAAGAATTTAAAAATACAGTCGACAAACTCGTCCAAAGAGCAAATGCGTCAATTATATTAGGTATGAACAAAATATTTTTTTTTTAATAAAAAAAGAAAACCATAATAATAATAATAAAATGTATTTAAAATTATTATAATTTTTTAAATTAGTCTTTTATTATTTTCATTATTATTATAATTATAAATAATAATAAATATTTTAAAATAATAAAAAACTAAATCAACCAAAAAAAAAAAATTTATATAGAATATTTTAAAATTATACTTTTTCTTAATTAAAAAGGAAAAAATGAAAAATTTTGTATTTAAAAATTTCCATTTTCTAAACTAATTTCTAATGTAGCCCCAATTGATATTCCGCTCCAGATTTTCGGGTTATTTTTACTGCAAAAAGCTTTGTTCAAATTTAACGCTAGGATTAGGGCACTAGAGAATTGAGGCTGCTTGAAATGCTCAAGACATTTACTGGGTGGATTTTAGAGAGAAAGAAAGAGAAGAGCATTCCATGGAGTCTGTTACACATGGAAGACTATTGTTAGTCAAGCCTTTTGCATTTCATGAGCCTCTTTTGTTTTGTTTTCTGATGTGAGAAAAGGGCCACCTTCTCCATTTGATATTCAACCACAAAAAAAAATAAAAAAAAAAAAAAAAAAAAAAACTTTATTCCCTTAGGGGATAAATTCTTGTGTGACTCTCGATTGATTTACAGAGTATAAAGAAAATTTCAAGGCAAAAAATTATTCTTCTCACTTCTTTCAAAATTTTTAAAAATAAAAGAATTTTTTATTTTAGTCGGTAATGTCAAATTCTATACGAAAAAAAAATTTTTTTTTTCTATCAAATTCGGGAAAAAAATTGTTGTGGCATTTACTTTAGACCTAAATTAAGCTACTTTCAGGTTAAAGAAAAAAAAATTTGTTCTAAAATTATTATTTATTATCGATGAAATTAATATATAACTAATAATTAATTAATTATTAATTATTAAATAAATATTTAAAAAATTAGTAAATATATAAAAATTAATAACTATTTAATAATGTAATTTTTCTTTATTAAATGTGTCAATTTTGTTAAATATCGTATCATAGACAATATTTAAGAGAATTTTACGTAGAAAATAAAACGAATCTCGCATCTTTCTTAATCTAGAATGAAGGGGATAAATTACAAAAAAAGAGTATGAGATCGATAATCTTCTAGACAAGAAAAAAAAATGGCAATAAAGGTGAAAAAAAGGTAATTCTGATGAAAAATATCGTCTATACTGTTGGAATATCATTTTCCTTATTCGTGAATATATTTAAAACAGAAAATAAAAAAAAAAGTAACTTTATAATTCTCGATAGTGAAGCAATAAACGAAGAGATATATTTTTCAAAAAATATCTCTGTTGCAATGCAATATCACAAATATCACTTGTAATATCATATACAATATCGTAAACTGTTACGTTCCAACTCGGAGAAACTAAAATAGCAACTTTTATTTTCCAGAAAAATACTTTTTCCAAATAACATCGAAAATAACCATTTTTTGTCTCGAGTAACCTTAATAATAAAATAACGGAAAAAAAGGTAACCGGTTAACTTAAAGTAATTGAGGAAAAAAGTAAAAATATTTTTAGAAAAAATAGTGATAACTAATTTTTTTTTTTATTGATCACTTGCGAGAAATTTTTTTAATTTGTGCCTTTAGGTGACATAATCGGAAATCGAATCTAAATTGTCCATTTAAATGTAATTTTAATCACTGCTTGTGAGAAAAGTTACCACTAGCGCCAAATAGCGGTGAAAAAGTAAACTAACGCCCTTTTTTAATTTTTTCTTCAATTTAATTCAGTAAAAAGTTAAAAAAAAAAAATTTTTTAACGAGTAGAATTAAGTTTTCTGTGTCATAACATTTACCACTTATGAAAAAATTGCACACTAGTGCCGCAATTTCGAAAGAAGAAACTAATTTTAAATTTTTATTTAAGTTTAATTAGGAAAACAAAGTACTGATCAAATTCTAAGCTAAAAATTGACTATAAATTCGCCCTTTAAATACAATTTAAATCACTACTTGTGAGAAAAGTAACCACTAGCGCCAAATAACGGCGAAAAAGTGAACTAACGTCAATTTTTTTTTCATAATGAGAAAACTTTTAACGAAATATGAACATTCTAAACTTTTAATATAATTATTTTTAGGCACGAGTTCGTGGAGAGAGCAATTTACGGAAGCACTGACAGTGAGTGGAGGCGACGACAATGGCGAAGGTGGTGAAGGTACTTCGACACCATCAACCGCTGACTACCTCATGCACTCACTCACTATCTTCTGGAAAGTTCTATTCGCATTTGTTCCACCTACCGGTAAGTACCCTATCATTCTTGTTCTTCCAAAGATATTCTCTCTCCAATGGAGGGGGGGGGGAAGAAGCTTTAGTTCGTGTTTCATCGAGACACGACTTGAATTCGAAAGAAAGATTTTCTGCTATGAGAAAAAAAAAGTCCGATAAACTTTTTTTTTTTCTACTAACACCATCACACAGGGATTTTCGAAAACGTTGCAACATTTTTTTTTCTTGCCACTAAATTTTCCACTACTTTGAAAAATGTAATATGAATAAAAAAAAATGAAGGTGAAGCACACAGTGTGTATGCTGATCACATCTACCTCACTGTAGAATTTCAAATCTCTTTGGGGAATATTCTAGGTGGCCAATTTGCATAGTGATTTGTTACGGTGGACAGATATCAGCTTCACTGAAAAAGTGCATTCGACATTCTCAATAGATATCGATTTAAGGACCAATTTATTTTCCCTTTCAATTTAACTTTTTTTCTCCTTTATATAAATTTTAAATTTACATTTGATTTAAATGGACACTTTTGATAGAGGGCCGAAAAAAAATATTTACCCCTTACTTTTCTTTTTGAAACTAAACACTTTTTTTAATTTCCAATTTTTTTTATATTATTTCTTAAAATATAGGGTAACTGCACCAGTGGTGGATCAATTAAGCCTACTAAATTTATAATTTTGATTTTAAAGGTGTACAGATTTTTTCAGATGAAAAATATAGGGTAATCTTTACAATACTATGAATTAACAAGTCTTCAAGGACACTATCGTGTAGTTTTCGACCTGCTTGTAACGTTTACACCCCCTCACACCCACATTCAACAATAAAATGACATTGCTCCAGTCGTGGATCATTTACCCCTTTACACTACACAAAAATAACTTAATGATGTAAATTTTTTTCCAAAAGTATTCTATATGGAAAGAATTGATTACTTTCTACTCTAAAAATTAAAAAAATTTAGACTAAACAATTATTTTTTAAGATTTCATGTAAAAAAGCATAAAATCAACAATTGTTGTATTGCTTTGTTTTCCTAAATATTTTCAAATGATTTTATTTCATAAAACTTATCTATACACCTCCCCTAAACGATTGAAACATTTAGTTCAATTAGAAATAGCTTATTTTAACCTTTTTAACGCTGTTGATCCACCATTGGTGCCTGATCCACCACTGGTGCATTTACCCTATATAGTATTGAATATATTTTAAATAAGGAAATAAAATTTTTTTTTTGAGACTTTTTATTCATCACTTGTGAGAAAAGTCGACTGCAGCGCTACTCGGTGGCAAAAAAATGAACTACTTTTTTAATAAATACCTTTACTCAAGTCAATTTTAATTAAACGTAAAAATTCAATAATATTAATATTAGAAAAATTGGAAATTGTATCCAAGTGCTAAAAAATCATTATAACTTTCGCACGTGACATAATTTACTTGACAAATATGAAATGAGTTTTTTTTTTACCCCTATTCTAAAGGATTTAGGAAGGAATATATTTTTTTATAGGGCTCTTTCGAGCGTCTTTCGAGAATGATGATCGATGGGATCAGAAACTGACGTTGTGCAAACGGGAACAAGGACATCAATGCCCAAAGTTTCCTTGAACGTGGCATAACTTTGTCTAACTTTTTCTCATTTTTTATGGATGTATTTATATTTTATTGACTTTGAAATTTTCGATATACATATATATTAAAGGAATTCTTTCCCTCACTATATATATATATAGTCAATCATCTCTAAATCACTTTCTCAACAAATATTAACTTTCATTTAAAAAAAAAAATTCTAAAAAAATTTCCATCATTTTTTTTCAATCTTTTTAGGCTAATTTTATGAAATAAAATATTTTTGACACAATTTATAAAGAATTAAAATTTTTTAAAACAATTTTAGAAAAAAAATTTCCAAGAAAATTCGTTTCCTTCTATGTAGTTGGATATGTGCAATGACTACGGCAATAGGATTTTTTTTTACTAGACAAATGGATAAAAAAAAAACGCTTTTCTTTCACTTTTATGTACCACCCCCTCTTGAAAGTGATGTTTATTCTCAGAGCGTAAAATTTACTAACGAAAAAGCTTTTTCGAGTCGGTTACCGCATATATATATGAAAAGAGAAAAACCGGAGGATTATTTATAACAACAGAGATAATGTATCACAGTTGAAACAAAGCAAAAGTTCGTTATTGGAACTAAAACTAGTTCTGTTAAAATGAAGAGAGAATAATAATTGGCACCATACAACAAACATCACGAAATTCTCTCTCTCTCTCCCTCACTTAATATACTGCCAAGTGCACTGGACGGCTTAATTGCAGAATTTCCACGTCAAATATTTATATTTTCTCTTTGCAATAACGAGACGAACCGCGAAATTGATTAATCAATTTCTTTTTTTTTTTTTATTTTCATTTTAAAACTGATTTTAACAGCGAAATAACAAATTTTACATGACTAATAAAGTTAAAGCTATTAAACAGTAAATAATTCTTAAAATTAATATAATTAAAGAAAAAAATTTATTTTTTCTATGGAAATATCTTGGTACATGATAAAATTAAATGTACACAGGATTTTGATAATCACGGTTCAGAGTCTTCGTGATAAGCTAGAGGGAGTGAGCCGAGTGTTTCTGACGCACCCTCGAGGTAATTACAAGCAAATATGAAAGAGGAATTACTCATGCGTACTATATATGAATGTATATATACCTATATGCGGTGAACATTTGTGTTAGTAAGTGCAATTATTCCTCGTAAATAAGAGGAGCAATTAGTGAAGAGGTGTCGAGAGGAAATATAAAGGCAGTATTAACGCCCATTTCAAGAAGCATTGATTTCTCCCTTTCAAAAAAAAAAAACGAGAGAATGAAAATAAAAAAGGAAACCGATCACTTATAAACTAAACGACTATTTAAGATTCCCAATAAAATTCACTAACACAAAAAAAGGTGTGCTCAATTATAAATATTTTTTTCCAAAAGAAAATTTTTTATGTTTAATAAAATTACAAAATTTATATTCAAACTGTTTTTTCTAATTTAATAAATATTTATTATCAAAATTAAAAATATTTTTGTTATATTATTGCTTGTTTGTGATTTAACATATGAAAACAACACGGGGGGAGGAAGAACTTGAAATAGCAATTATTTTCTAAGTGTGCGTAAATGGAAGTTTTCCCATGTGAGGACATTAAAGTTAATGTGCCAACATATTAAATCCTGTAGCACATGCACATTAAATTTAATGTTCATGTGAGGAGAAAAACTCTCCAATATTAAGTTCACAATTGCTTCTATTCTAACATGGTTTTTGGTTATTTCTAATAGCACATGTCATCATAAATATATTATCAGATTTACTGAAGAAAAAAAATGTGTTTCAATGATTCATTATTTAATTACAATATTAATTATTTATTAAAATTAATTTGAATTCTAAATAAAATTGCAAAACAGAAGATAAAAAAAAGTAATAGTAAAATCGTTATTTAAATTTACTTATCAATGTAACTATTTTACTATTAAATAACTATACTTACTATTAAATAATTATTAAATTAACTAAGATAAATTAAATTAGATCATTATGTAATTAAAATATTGTAAATAAATAACATTTTATAGAAAGGAGATAAAAATTTATAAATTAAATACATTTAGTAAACACCATTTTTTTGAGGGGAGGGGGGGATTAACGGAAAAACAATTATAGAAAATAATTATCTATTACCTTGAGATTTGACGCCTAGAAACGATTAAGATGAACTGAAGCTCTCGTCGAGCTGCCACTGGGTCTTATATTCGAGCGCGCCGCCAATCACGAAACGCGGAAATCCCCTCCCTGTTCTAGTCGGCCAGTACGCTCCGGCCGAGTGCGCCTCACCCCCCACCAGTTTCCTATATAAGAATGTCGCTTTCGAATCTCGTCTTCATTTCGTCGCCGGAATTTGTCGCTGATTCTTCGCATTCTTTTTTAATTGATTCGAAAAAAGAAAATTAAAAGTGTTTAAATAATTAATTATTATAGTTTAAAAATAATTAATTATTATAATTTAAAAATAATTAATTACTATAATTTAAAAATAATTAATTATTATAATTTAAAAATAATTAATTTATAATAATTTGATAATTAAATTATCATAATGAAGTAACAAAAAATAAATAGTGCAGTAAATACAATTAGGAGAAATTTGATTTGAAATTTTCCAAGTAGCAAAATTACAACTCTAGAAATTTTCTCCAAAATTTACATCTACCCTATATCAATTAGTGGATAACGAGTATAGGTTCATGGGCTGCTAAACTACATTGATCCGATATATAACCTCTTATCCTAAGGCTTATGCCATTTGCCAAAAGGTGTATAGGTATATATATATATATAGCTCGGTATAACCGAAGCAACAGTACGGAAGTTAGTTTTGAATTTATCATTAGACAGAATCTAAAGTTTTGTCCGATTATAACATCACAGAAAGTGAGCTGCTGGTTAAATATATTGCTAAATTATGCAAAATTCAAAACCTAGTGTTGCATAATGTATTACATTGTTCGTTGTCACGAAAAGTATCATTTTCGTTGATGCCAAGAAGAACCCTGCACATTAACTTTAATAGTCATCTCGTGTATCAACAATATCATAAATTTCTTTTTTCTTCGAATAATATTAACAATAATAATAATAATAATGAGTTTTCAAGTAATGGCGTGTCATTTGAAATCAGTAAAACTTACAATTTTCACTTGTGCAATCGTGTTGTAAATTTTTCTTATCAGTTATAAAAAAAAAATGAAAATACGACAAGAGAAATTTAATGGGTCGATTATATAGTAAAGCATTTACAGAAACGCTTCTCGATTGTGAAAATAATTCTCGCCACGTTTGCGTGTTATAGAAAGAGGGAACTCTGGTATTTATCTTCCCTTTTTATTCTTCCGATCTACTTGACTTTTTCCAACTCTAAAAGGTGGGTAAAACTTATTTTTTCTTTTTTTTTTTTTTTTGCACCTACTTCATTCACTTTATAATGTTCTTGGGTTTCTTGCGCGAGTCTCGAGTTGTTTATTATTGTCGTTTATCTTTCCTTATTCGCAAAACTTTTTGACAATGATCGTTGTGCACTCAAATTTTTTTTTTTTCATTCTCTCGCTAGTAGAAAAGATATTTAAAATCAGAACAAAACCTGTTTAAAACAAGTACAGACTTATAAAGAATCTTAATTTTTTTTTTAGATATTTTATAACTGCTATAAAACATGTCCTGAACCAGTATAAAACATGTCTAAAACTAGTACAAAACATGTCCGTAACTAGTATAAAACATGTCCGAAACCAGTATGAAACATGTTCGAAACTAGTAAAAAACCGGTTTAAAACAAGTACATACTAATAAAGAAAGAAAAAAATTAAAAAAAAAAAATATTTTTTTGCCCTTAATTTTTGTAATTCCAGGAATATATGAAATAAGTATGAAATACTTCAGAATTTATAAACTTGTATATGTACATATATATATATATATATGATAGTTAATATTGAGCGATATATTTTTCTGTTATAAAATAGTTCTCACCGCACATAACAGACAATAATAATCTCTGACAGTGGAAATATCTTGCATATCTATTCGATCGGCTTCGATGGCACTCTACCAATAAACCCAGAGATGAAATTTCCGTCGTTAATTTCCCCTTCAGCAAATTACAACTAGAACGAAATGAACTAGAGTATTTTAATTTTAACTACTATTTAATAATATTGAAACTTTTAGCAAAAAAAAAAAAAACAAAAAATGATTAATTTCCAATTTATTTTGCAATTATTTAATATATTGTGAAACTCTATATAGTAAAATTAATATAATTTATCGTTTTTCTATAAATTATAAAAAATGTATTATTAGTATTGTAAATATTACAAACAGTATGGTAATTTTTAACATGATGTAAGTAAATTTTACCAAACTAGTCTGTAATATTTCAAACTAATGTTAAAATTCGATTTTGTTAATATTTCTATATTTTTTGAATGAATTTTTTTTTTCTATAATAATTTTTAATCAAGTTATTTATAAAATTTAAAATTTTTGAAAATTGTTTCTTTTTGGCAATATATTTTTTATCAAAATTTTCAAAAAAAAAACAAATTCGATTATATAAATGAAATAAAAAAGGGGAAACGTCGACATAGATCTAATTTCGATTACGAGAGGTTTTTCTCTATATCTGTTTAAATTGGTTTGTGTCTTTTTTTTACAAATAGGTATAGGTGTTGTTTTTACGATGTTGAGAATAGCGCGGAGCAAGGGAATTATAGCGACATCTGTTAAGTTTCGCGCGATATTTTGTTCCTCTCTCTCTCTCTCTCAAATATACACAAAACATGGACAACATGTGTGTGTATGTACGTCTTTGGTAAACGAACAATTTGCATTTACAATCCGCATACGTCAACTTGTAAAATTTCATTTAGAAATTTAAATCTCTCTCTTTTTTGCAATGTAAAATACACAATTACGTATAACGAAAATAATTACAGATTGTAATTTTCTTCCTCTTTTATCTAAATTGGAATTAATTTTCAAAATTACATTTAATTTAAAATAAACTTTAGTTAAGAGTAAGTGACATTATTAATTTATTTTTCTTTTAATGGAAAATAAAAAATTTATTTAATTAACAATATTATTATTAACAAGAATATTGTTATAAATAATAAATTTTTGTATATTTTATAATTTTTTACATAAATTTAAAAATTGGCTTTTAGAATAAAATTGTTGAGAGGTTTTTTTTCAAAAAAAAAAAAACTGAAATTATTAAGAGCATTTGAACCTTCGTGACGTCACAAATCATGGCGCATGACACGCAAACTTCTCAGGTATGTGAAAAGCACAATTTTGAATATTTTTTAAAAAAACCTTTTGGAAAATGTTCAGAATAACATAGACTCTGTCTGTTATGTGCGGAAAATTCAAAATTTTGCGTTTAAAACGTTTTTTAAACAATGTTAAGGTCACAAATCATGGCACATGACACGCAAACTTCTCAGGTATGTGAAAAACACAATTTTGAATATTTTTTAAAAAAACCTTTTGGAAAATGTTCAGAGAAACATAGACTATGTCTGTTATGTGCGAAAAATTCAAAATTTTGCGTTTAAAACGTTTTTTAAACAATGCCTACATATAAGCAATTCGTGTATTTTTCCTTACTTGTGACAACCAACTTAAACATTGTTTAAAAAACGTTTTGTACGCAAAATTTTGAATTTTTCGCACATAACAGACATAGTCTATGTTTCTCTGAACATTTTCCAAAAGGTTTTTTTAAAAAATATTCAAAATTGTGCTTTTCACATACCTGAGAAGTTTGCGTGTCATGCGCCATGATTTGTGACGTCACGAAGGTTCAAATGCTCTTAACACTCAAACAAATTTCGATAGATAAAAAATAAAATTTTCTTTACCCCTTTTGTTTATCTAAAGTCAATGGCACAATTTGGTTCAGTGAGAACACTCCCCACCACACCTTTTCTCTTTCCCCAAGCCAAAAAAAAACAATATATATATATATATATATATATATATATATATATATATATATATATATATATATATATATATATAAAGAAAAAGTTCCGCTTCGTTTCAGTGTTCAAGTATACGTGCACTGGCGTTTGTCTACTCCACCCAAGGGAATTCAATTGTTTTTTTTTAAACTTTTTTTTAAAAAAAAAACTTCATTCCATCGCGTCACGCTATTCCCCAAAAAGTGTATTTGTATGTGTGTGTGTGTGTGTATGTTCACGAGATTGGGAAAATAAACATAAAAAAAATAAATTGTTATAAAAGAATTAGAAGATAGAGATTTTTTTCAGTTACGAAAATAAGATAATCCAAATAATTGAGAGAGAAAACAGTGAAATTAAATTTTAACGTCCTCTAAACATTTTTATTTAAAAAAAATATCTATCATTTTAAATTATTCATAGAATTAAAAATTATATTTTTAAACTGCTTGTTGTTTTTTTTTTTATAAAAATTTTCGAAGTGTCGGAAACAAATTTTTCTCTATATAGAAATATGTTATATGAGATCCTGATAAATTGTCCGGATGTATGTATGTATGTGTGGATCCCTTTTTTGTTTAGAAGATAACTTTAACAGGTTTTAATGGATTTAGATAAAATTTGGTAGGCTCATTTAGCCTATTAATATCTTAAATCTGACCAAAGGATTTTAAAAAATACCAAAAAAAATATATTTTATCGTCTTTTTTCCAAAAATTATTTTTTAATCGAAAAAATTTTTAAATAGTAAAATTTAAGGTTACATATAATAAAATCGTATTCCTTACGTCAAGACAAATCGATCGGTATATATAAAGTATAGTATTAATTTAAATTTAAAGAATTAATGAAAGTTAAAAAATCAAAAATTCACATTTTGGCTATAAAATTTTGTGATTATTTAAATTTAAGTTTATAGATGAAATAATTGTATTCCTTACATGAAAACGAATCGATTGGTATATATAAAATTTACATTTGAGGTAAATTTAATAAATTAATGAAAGTTAAAAAATAGAAAATACACATTTTAGCTGAAAAATTGTTTATTTATTTAAATTCAAGTTTAATTATGAAATAATTGTGTTCCTTGTTTGGAATGGTTTGTTTCCTGGAAAATGAAAAAATTCCTTACATAGTCAAATAAAATTAAACAGCATGTCGCTATTATTTTTTTACCTTCAAACAACACAAATTACTTTCAAAAAAAACCTACCAATTGAACCTAAATTGCAAGAGAATAAGAATAATCAATTTTATTCGATTTTTTTAGAAAAAACGTGTCTAACAAAATATTTACTTGTACTACTGCCTAGTAATACTACTGAGAAAATTGTACTACTGCTGAGTAATACTACTGAGAAAATTGTTCTACTGCTGAGTAATACTACTGAGAAAATTGTTCTACTGCTGAGTAATACTACTGAGAAAATTGTACTACTGCTGAGTAATACTACTGAGAAAATTGTTCTACTGCTGAGTAATACTACTGAGAAAATTGTACTACTGCTGAGTAATACTACTGATAAAATTGTACTACTGATGAGAAATACTACTGGAAAAATTGTACTACTGCTGAGTAATACTACTGAAAAAAGCATTACTCAAGGTCAAGTCAAGGTCGTTCAAGGTCATTTGAAGGTCAAGTCAAGGTCATTCAAGGTCATTTGAAGGTCAAGTCAAGGTCATTCAAGGTCGTTTGAAGGTCAAATCAAGAATGTCTGACTACATATTTACTTGTATTACTAACAAAATTGCAAACCCGTCCAACTAAATTTTTACTTATACTACTGTCTAGTAATACTACTGATAAAATTGTTCTACTGCTGAGTAAAACTACTGAGAAAATTGTACTACTGCTGAGTAATACTACTGAGAAAATTGTTCTACTGCTGAATAATACTACTGAGAAAATTGTTCTCCTGATGAGTAATACTACTGAGAAAATTGTACTACTGCTAAGAAATACTACTGAGAAAATTATTCTACTGCTGAGTAATACTACTGAGAAAATTGTACTACTGCTGAGTAATACTACTGATAAAATTGTACTACTGCTGAGAAATACTACTGGAAAAATTGTACTACTGCTGAGTAATACTACTGAAAAAGCATGACTCAAGGTCAAGTCAAGGTCGTTCAAGGTCATTTGAAGGTCAAGTCAAGGTCATTCAAGGTCATTTGAAGGTCAAGTCAAGGTCATTCAAGGTCATTCAAGGTCGTTTGAAGGTCAAATCAAGAATGTCTGACTACATATTTACTTGTATTACTAACAAAATTGCAAACCCGTCCAACTAAATTTTTACTTATACTACTGTCTAGTAATACTACTGATAAAATTGTTCTACTGCTGAGTAAAACTACTGAGAAAATTGTACTACTGCTGAGTAATACTACTGAGAAAATTGTACTACTGCTGAGAAATACTACTGAGAAAATTATTCTACTGCTGAGTAATACTACTGAGAAAATTGTACTACTGCTAAGAAATACTACTGAGAAAATTATTCTACTGCTGAGTAATACTACTGAGAAAATTGTTCTACTGCTGAGTAATACTACTGAGAAAATTGTACTACTGCTGAGTAATACTACTGATAAAATTGTACTACTGATGAGAAATACTACTGGAAAAATTGTACTACTGCTGAGAAATACTACTGAGAAAATTATTCTACTGCTGAGTAATACTACTGAGAAAATTGTACTACTGCTAAGAAATACTACTGAGAAAATTATTCTACTGCTGAGTAAAACTACTGAGAAAATTGTACTACTGCTAAGAAATACTACTGAGAAAATTATTCTACTGCTGAGTAATACTACTGAGAAAATTGTACTACTGCTGAGTAATACTACTGATAAAATTGTACTACTGCTGAGAACTACTACTGGAAAAATTGTACTACTGCTGAGTAATACTACAGAAAAAAGCATGACTCAAGGTCAAGTCAAGGTCGTTCAAGGTCATTTGAAGGTCAAGTCAAGGTCATTCAAGGTCATTTGAAGGTCAAGTCAAGGTCATTCAAGGTCATTCAAGGTCGTTTGAAGGTCAAATCAAGAATGTCTGACTACATATTTACTTGTATTACTAACAAAATTGCAAACCCGTCCAACTAAATTTTTACTTATACTACTGTCTAGTAATACTACTGATAAAATTGTTCTACTGCTGAGTAAAACTACTGAGAAAATTGTACTACTGCTGAGTAATACTACTGAGAAAATTGTACTACTGCTGAGAAATACTACTGAGAAAATTATTCTACTGCTGAGTAATACTACTGAGAAAATTGTACTACTGCTAAGAAATACTACTGAGAAAATTATTCTACTGCTGAGTAATACTACTGAGAAAATTGTTCTACTGCTGAGTAATACTACTGAGAAAATTGTACTACTGCTGAGTAATACTACTGATAAAATTGTACTACTGATGAGAAATACTACTGGAAAAATTGTACTACTGCTGAGAAATACTACTGAGAAAATTATTCTACTGCTGAGTAATACTACTGAGAAAATTGTACTACTGCTAAGAAATACTACTGAGAAAATTATTCTACTGCTGAGTAAAACTACTGAGAAAATTGTACTACTGCTAAGAAATACTACTGAGAAAATTATTCTACTGCTGAGTAATACTACTGAGAAAATTATTCTACTGCTGAGTTATACTACTGAGAAAATAGTTCTACTGCTGAGTAATACTACTGAGAAAATTGTTCTCCTGATGAGTAATACTACTGAGAAAATTGTACTACTGCTAAGAAATACTACTGATAAAATTGTACTACTGCTGAGAACTACTACTGGAAAAATTGTACTACTGCTGAGTAATACTACTGAAAAAAGCATGACTCAAGGTCAAGTCAAGGTCGTTCAAGGTCATTTGAAGGTCAAGTCAAGGTCATTCAAGGTCATTTGAAGGTCAAGTCAAGGTCATTCAAGGTCATTCAAGGTCGTTTGAAGGTCAAATCAAGAATGTCTGACTAAATATTTACTTGTATTACTAACAAAATTGCAAACCCGTCCAACTAAATATTTACTTGTACTACTACTTGTACTGTGGATAGAATGTTTTCCTGGAAAATGAAAAAATCTCTTACATAGTCAAATAAAATTAAACATCATGTATCTTTTATTTTTTTACCTTCAAACAAAACATATTACCTCTAAAAAAAACCCTACCAAATAAACCTAAATTGCAAGAGAATAAGAATAATAATTTTTTTTTTTCATTTTTTGCTTCCTCGTGGAGGAAGCTTTGTAGTCCTTTTGTTTATAAAAATTTTCAAAGTGTCGGAAACAAATTTTTCTCTATATAGAAACATGTTATATGAAATCCTGATCAATTGTCTGGATGTATGTATGTATGTATGTATGTGTGTGTGGATCCCTTTTTTGTTTAGAAGATAACTTTACCAGGTTTCAATGGATTTAGATAAAATTTAATAGGCTCATTTATCATATTAATATCTCACATCTGACCAAAGGATTTTAAAAAATACAAAAAAAAATAAATTTTATTGTCTTTTTTTCAAAAAATTTTTCAATAGAAAAATTTAAGGTTATATATAATAAAATCGTATTCCTTACGTCAAGACAAATCGATCGGTATATATAAAGTATAGTTTTAATTTAAATTTAAAGAATTAATGAAAGTTAAAAAATCAAAAATTCACATTTTGGCTATAAAATTTTGTGATTATTTAAATTTAAGTTTATAGATGAAATAATTGTATTCCTTACATGAAAACGAATCAATTGGTATATATCAAAATTTACATTTGAGGTAAATTTAAAAAATTAATGAAAGTTAAAAATAGAAAATTAACTCAAATGTATAGGTACTCAAATGTTTATATTATTATTATATTATTTTTGTATGTTTATTTCAATGTTAATGCTTTCTCCACGAGGAAGCAAATTTTTTTGCTGATCGTAAAGAGGAAGCAAAATGTTCATGTAATGAACATCTGAATTTACATCTTTTTTTTTCTTTCTTTGAGCAGAAAAATTGACACATGTATATATATATATATATATATATATATTGTTTCTTGTCCTCGTGTTTATAAAAGAAAAAAAATCCTTTTAGCAAATCGGAACTGTCGCAACATTATATCTATAAAGACGGTTTAAATGGAGACATTTTTACTATTTGAATTGAGGCGTTAAAATCTCTTTCTCTCTCTCTCTCTCTTGTTGAAAAAAAGGAACATTCAGAATCTGGGCCAAACATTTTAACATTAAAGTACTGTCCTTGAATAACGTGTGTTATCCAAGTCAAAACCAACGATCAATGATTTTAACCCTGACCCTTGCCTTGTACCTCTTTTTCCTTCTTTATATTTTCTCTTCCTTTTTTTATTACTTTCATATACATATATATATGTAAGTCCTTAAAGTATGTGGGGCATTTTTCCGTTCCGTTATTGTCTTAATATATAATATACCAAAGAAACACATTTACAAATGCTTGAAAAGCATCGCTAAGTAAAAGCAACAAAAAAAGTGGTGATACTTTCATTTTCTCTCTCTCTCTCTTTTTTTTATTTTGAAGCTCATTCAAACATCCATTTATATTCAAAAATTTCTCGAGTCTTTTAAAAGCTTTGTGAACATTAATGTAAGTTAACAAGTAAGATGAACAAAAAAAAATTAGGGTGTGAGATGTTGCAAAAAAAAGAGAAAAAAAACTGTGTTGCATTGCAATTGGTATTTTTGTACTAAAAAAAAAATACCGCACGTGACTTTAAAGTTAGAAAACTAAGAAAATTATACAATTTCATGTACGAGCAATATTATTATCATTATTATGTATATTGTTTGGAACTTTGGCGAGAGAAATTAAACATATTTTATGACAAAAAATAAATAATATAATTTACAGAATGTTAACAAAAATATATATATTATTTACATAAAAATTGTTAATTAATTTTTTTATAAAGTATATCATTTAAAGGAGGAGAAAAGGAACAAGAATTGTTTTTTTATTTTTTGCATCTTCCACACCCCCATACACATACATATACACACACACACACTTTATTAGATATTCAACGCATTGCGGATGTTCAAATATGCGATTCTCAAATGCTATTCCGTGTCCTAGAAAATTGTCGGGATTTTCCCTTAAGAGTCTTTCTCTTTTTTCGCCTCAACTTTCTTTTTTTTTTTGCTTTTCTTTTCTTTTTTCTTTTTTGCTCCTCCAACATACTAGCAATGCTAAACGATACTTAAATCCATGATAAATTTATAGTAGTTTATTTAAAACAAAAAAAAAATTAAAATAGAAAATGATAAAGAATTAATTGAAAAAAATTCAGTTGTCAGGCAGCCAAATTTTTTTTTATTCCTATATCATTCATACATCTCTTACACTACTATATAGAGAGAGGAGAAAGGATCCGATTTGAAATGGCATCGATTCTTTAATGGTTTAAGTTCCTTTTGCCCTTGTTTCTCTCGAAAACTTTCCTATCTGCCATTTATCTAAAAACGTGACTTTTAGAAATCCCCGCTTTGGAAGCTAACATTCTGTTGCGGTAAACGTTTGTGTGCGAGCAAAAAGATCCAAAAGGAGTTGATAGGTTAAAGAGCGAGACAGAGGGGAAAACTGAAAGAATGAGACAGAGAGAGAGAGAGAGAGAGAGAGAGAGAGAGAGAGAGAGAGAGAGAAAAGAGGTTACAGTTGAGAAACATACACAGTTTCCGCAAAAGCAACCTTCGAAACAGGAAGTTTGTCACAGTTCAAAATTATTTATATCTTAAACTTTAAAAAAAAAGTAATACAATTACAAAAAAAATTTATATATATATATTGTCAAGCAAAAAATATATATCCCTCTTATGGTTTGACTTTTATTACACTAAAAATAACCATAAATATTTTCCCTTTTGTAAGAAATAACATTCTTTGCATTATAAACTTTTATCTTTCAAAAACACATTTAAAAAAGTGAAATATTATTCGTAACTAATTTAAAAACTTGAAAGTTTCAATTCCCTATCAAATAATTATTTTTATGACCAGTAGAAAACATATTCAAAACAGGCGCGAAACACGTTCAGAATTAGTATAAAAAAAAGAAAACTTGTTCAAACTAGATTAAAACTTGTTACAAACTAATACAAACTAATAAACGAATCAGAAAAAATTTTCCGATACCACTTCAGAATACTTCCGAACAGGTTACAGACAGAACAAAACTCGTTTAAAACATGTACGAAACATGTCTGAACTGGTATTGAACATGTCCAAAACTAGTACAGAACGTGTTTGAAACAAGTACAGACTAATAAAGAGGAACAAAAATTTAAAATACTAGTACAGGACTCGTTCGAAACCAGTACGAAACATGTTCATAACTAGTATTGAACATGTCCGAAACTAGTACAAAACCTGTTTGAAATAAGTACAGAGTAATAAAAAAACCAGCATTTCAAATTCTAGTTTAGAACATGTCCGTAACCAATACGAAACATGTCTGAACTAGTATTGAACATGTCCGAAACTAGTACAAAAACTGTTTGAAACAAGTACAGAAAAAAAATTTCAAATTTTAGTTTAGAACATGTCCGTAACCAAAACGAAACATGTCCGTAACTAGTATATAACCTGTTTAAAACAACTACATGACCTGTCCAAAACCAGTACAAACATGTCCGAAACAAGTATTGAACATGTTAGAAACTCGTACAAAACGGGTTTAAAACAAGTACAAACTAATAAATAAAGAGAAAAAATATTTCAGATACTAGTACAAAAACTGTTTAAAACCAGTACGAAACATGTCCATAACCAGTGTAAAACATATCCAAAATAAGTATTGAACATGTTCGAAACTAGGACAAAACAGGTTTAAAACAAGTACAAGTACAGAAAAAAATTTCAAATTCTAGTTTAGAACATGTCCGTAACCAAAACGAAACATGTCCGTAACTAATACGAAACATGTCCGAAATTAGTATAAAACATGTTTAAAACAACTACAGGCCATGTCCAAAACCAGTACAAATATGTCCGAAACAAGTATTGAACATGTTCGAAACTAGTACAAAACCGGTTTAAAACAAGTACATGCTAATTAAAGAGAAAAAATTTTCAGATTCTACTTCAGAACATGTTCGGAACCAATATGAAACATGTTCGAAACTAGTATTGAACATGTTTGAAACTAATTTTTACCCTAACTTATGATTAAAACTAAAGATTTTTTCACTTTTTTGTCCAAAAAAAAAAAAATTTTATACTAACAGTAAAAATTGAATATGAAAACTAAAAGAAATTTTTAGTTGACTAATTTAGGGAAAAATTATATCATATCTGTCTGTATTACAATGCACCGGAATAAAGCACACACGTTCCTACAATAATAATTTGAAGAGAAAAGTGTAGAATTCCAGGAAGTGCTGACATTGCGAACAATTTCTCGTTACTGCGCTTTGCAACGTGGTGGATTGCCAAAAAAAAGAAAGATAAAAAAAGTTCAATTTTATTTTATATATATATATATATATATATATATATATATAGATAAAACGGAAAGCGAATGAATCAACTCTCTCTCTCTTTCTCTATCTCTCTAGGGTCAAATGCGTCGCGAATTTTATACTCTCGACAATAAAATTCGATACGAGTGTATCCAACATATGATGTATATATATTCTTTTGCCTTTTGCTCTCAATCTTGTCAGGCGAGAGATTCTCTTCTTCGCTTGACACTTCCAATAATAAAATACATGTCCATTCGACAATATATATTTTTTTTCCTTTATACACCAATATTCTCTCTGGATATAACAAAATTTGACATGATATGTCATTTTCTGTCAATGCCACGACATAATCTTGTTTCTTTTTTTTTTTTAATAATTTCCCAATGGATAATGTATTTTTAAATAAGAAAAAATATTTAAATGAATAAATAAAAAATAAATTTAATAAAATTTTATTAATAGTTTTTAAACTAAATTATAATTTAGTTGTGTATAATAATTTATAAAATTTATTCCCTGTGTGTATGTGTTTGTAAATCTTTTGAACTTTAAGTCACATGTAAAATGCAAAAGCTTTTAAAAATTTTCCGCGACAGTGAACTCTTTGAGGGAATACAAAAACATGAAAAGTACATTATGTTACATTTTTAGGGAAAAAAAGTTGTATATGATGACCATGATATATTATAACTTTATTAAAAGAAAATAATAAAAAAAAATTTTTTTTTGGAAGGCTAGGCAAGTCAATAGTGAAAAATATTTTAACAAAAGAAAATTATAAAAAAAATTCACTTTATATTTATTTTCTTAATATTTTTAAGATAAAATTGGATTTTTTTTCTTGTAACAAAAAAAATTGTACTTTTTTGGGATTTTTTTACTTAATGTAATAAAATAGAGACGAGGAAGCAACAGTGGATAATTTCATTTTTCTAAAAAATAAATTCAAAAAAACTTTTCCTAACTTTTCTCTATTTTAAACTCTGTTTTCTATTTCAAAATTGTTTAATAACTGTTTTTTAGGGGAAAAACTATTTAAACTTAAAAAGAGTTTACAAATACATTCACTGAAAGGAATTATTACATTTTTATCCTTGATTATTGTTCATTTTCAATATTGCAAATAAATTCCAGTTTTAATATTAAAAAAGTTTTCTAATTTACTGACAAAAAAAAATTGTTTAATATTTTCCAAATTGCAATTATTTAAAAAAAAAATATATTAATTTTAATTCAGTTTAAAAACTATTTTTATCGAGATAAAAAATTTACTATCATAATTTTATATTAATTCTATATATTTATTTGAAAGTAAATTTCCATACAGGGTAATTTTTACGTTCCGGGCCCCCTTAAAAAATCTTTTTAATTGTACTTTCTGTTTAAAAAATAAAAAAATGAGATTAAAAAAAATTTTAAGGGATCCGTAACATAAAAATCACTCTGTATAATATAAATAAATATAAAATAATATAACATTATATTAATTTAATAATACAGCTGCGTTAGGAAAAACACCTTATTATAATTTTTTTTATTTTATTATTTATATTATATATTATCTCTCTTGAATAATACAAATGCATTAGGAAAAACACATTATTATAATTTTTATTTATTTTATTTAAAAAAAGACATTTCTTAATCGACTTATTTCAAATGTATTATTATTAAATTAATATTATGAAGCAGAACATTTTATTTTTATAATAAAATTATTTTTAGTACTATATAAACGGTTAAGGAATTTCATTGGTTCAATATTATTAAAATAATAATAATAATAATAATAATAATAAAAATAATCATAATGATAATAAAATAAAGAATTTCGTTTCAAATAAATTTTAACAGTCATTTAAAAATTAATGGAAGCTCCCGGAAAATTTACAGCTCCGTTGGGCTGTCGCGTTTCATCTTTTTTCTTCCCATTGGAAAAACGTAAAAGAGTGCTAGGTGAGTTTTAACCCAGTGTTTGAGGTTAACTATATATATAAATACATCCCCGTACATCAAGTTGTGTGTCACGTATGTTGACCATTATTTCTAGACTGGAACCGGGTCACGTATCTCGACAATCCCATGTAGATACTAGATCTCACCTGATAAACATACCCAAGGGTGGTTCAACTAGTGATTGTATGGGTCGAAACAGAGAGAGAGAGGGGAGGACTAAAATGTTATAATTTATTATTATTAATTATATATTATAAATTATTTATATTAATTATATATTATAAATTATTTATATTAATTATATTTTAAATTATTAATATTTATTATATTATTAATTATATTATAAAAATTATTAATTCCAAATTAATTATTAATTGTTGATAATAATTACATTTAAGGGAAATTTGTATAAGCGTTTTTCAAATTCAACGAATCAAATAAATTTCTCAATATGTAATAATATTGCAAAATTTTTTCGTAAATAAGCAATAAATTTGAAAAGAGAAATTATTAATAAAAGTACAAATCAATATATGCATATATATATAAAAAAACTCGAGAATGACAATTTTTTTTACGAACATTGGTCATTATTTTATATAGAGAGAGAAGTATACGATAATAAATAAATGGCCGTATATTTATTATTGTCAACGTCAAAATTGATAATTGAATTTGAAAATACATAAAACTTTGTTCAATGCACAATATCTAAAATATATATATATATAGACATATATTTATTGGCTTTTCATAAAGAGAACACACTCACGTATAATTTAATTTCATCCAGACATACCAGGTCATATATCATTCATAGTTTTTGAATAACTATTAAATGTTTAATCGTAAATTTTAATATTTAATTACTTTTAAAGTCGTCAACGTTAATTATACTATTAATTAAATTCTCAATAAAACGTTTATTAGAAAACAATTTATAATTAATAAACATATAATAATAAATATATAATAATATATAATAATATATAATAATAAATATATAATAATGTATAATTATTAATTTATAATAATGGAGTGGTCCGATATTACTCAGGTATTTCCCCTATATTGACAAATATAATATAATATTAATATTTGTCGATAGTAATAATAATAATAATAACGTTCAAAAGCCGAAAGGTATATGAACTATGAATAATAATAATAATAATAATGTTTGTGAACTTATAATGTTGACTTAATTTATAATAATTAATAATTGAAGTTAAAATTTCCTATTTTTTAAATAAAAAATTATAAACAACAAATGTTACATCTACGATTATTGGACGGGAACTGAGGCTCTCGCTGAGACGGCGCCGGGTCTTATATACGACCGGGCAGCCAATCAGAGCGCGGGGCACTCTCTCCCTAACTTCCGAGCCTCACCGAACGTAACCGATCGTGCACGCCACGCCTCCCCACCACATTCATATATAAGAAAATCGTTTCTAGCCCTGCGGATTAGGGATGGAAAGGGGAAACGAAAAGTCGACTTTCGACTTTACAATCGACTTTAAGTCTTTCGACTTTTTAAAGTCGACCGAAGTCGACTTTGTAAAAAAAGTCGACTTTTTATCGACTTTTTTTGAAATCATATTTATTTTAAGAATATTCATTTATAACTTATTAATAATTATCTCTGAATCATTTTTTTAAGAAAAATCTAATTTGATGAACTTAAATTTAATTATATTACAATAAGTAATACTTAACTATGAAAGGAAAAATCCAGAATAAACATTTTTAATGTAATTGATTATATTTCTACATTAATGGTAAAAACATTCTATTTTAAAATATTAAAATTATTCTTTATCATCTAATTATAATTATAATTCAATCGAAATTATTGTTATTAAATATTATTTAAATATTCTTATTAAAACACATTTCCTTTTTACATTCTGTACACTGCACTTTACTGCCGTCACCAATTTTTGAAAAATAAATCCAAACAGCACTAGGACCCATGTGCTTAATATTTAATTAAAAATAATGTCGTGCAACACAATGTACGAAAAATAATATATAACGTCCCGAAAACCGTTAGTCCACAGTTTCGTCATGCGTGTTTATCACGTGTCAGTTGTTTTTCATGTTGACAGAAAGTCGAGAAGTCGACCGACGAAGATCGACTTTCATCGACTTCGACCGAATCAAAGTCGACCGCGAAAAGTCGACTTTTTAGTATCGAAAGTCGACTTTCGACTAAAGTCGAAGTCGACTTTTCCATCCCTACTGCGGATCATTTTGTTCTTAACCACTCGCATGTTAAGTACTTAGAAATTCGTAGTTTTTTTTTCAGCAATCACTTCTAATTATTATTAACAATTATTTTTCACTATGGAATAAGAAAATAAATTACCAATTTTATCCAATATTTTATTATAAAAAATATATTTGGATTAAAATTGAAATTTAAATGTGACAAAACGAAAAATGTCGTCTAAGAATTTGAATTATTAAAAATTAAAATTTAAAACAGTACTTTAACATTCCTTTGTGACCAAGAGGGAGGGAGGGAGAATGTACACACAAAGCATCTGCCATGAATTAATAGAATGCAATAATTGAATAAGGAGAATTATTAACGAGAATCTGTGGAATGGATCTTATTGTCTCGATTATTGGTTATATAAATAATTCAGAAGCATATATATATATAATATGAAACCACAATGAGAAAATTGGAAAATGATTAATAATATAGAAAGAAAAACCGCAAATATTGTCGTCACTTCCTCCAAGAATTATTTCTCATAGGAACAACTTGAAGGATATCATTTCCTAAGGAGTAGAAAGGGAGATGGGGTGAGATTACATACTTTGGAAGTCTGATGGTAGACCATATATATATATATGTATATATGGTTTGTCAAGTAAAGATCGATAGTTTGATGAACCAACTCCTGTTCAATCTCTCTGTGGAGAACACATCACATGCACAATTACCAACACAGGTGTACAATAATTATAATCAACGTATGTGTGTGTGTATGTGTTAGAGAATTACATGATTAACCGCATCGCCTCTCAATGATTGATTTATATTCTCCGCGTCACTTCACTAATCCAATTAACTACCTTCTAATCTTCGAATAATAATAATAATTAGACGAATATTATTTCACACAATTAACGCGGGGTAAATTGTCATTGACATATGCCTCCTCCTCCTTTATATAGGGAAAGTCAGACATATGTCAAAATCAATCAATAAATTTACCAAATAAAAAAAGAAAACAATTTCAATTAGTTTACCGGGAATTTTTTTTAACTATTAAAGTACTAGGTGATAAAAAGCCACATTTAGCGCCTTCTCGGTCTATCAGACTGGTGCGTTTATATTAATTAATATAATAAATACTGCTTATTTAAATTTAAAACAAGTAAAATAAATTTGGTATAGTAATTAATTAATTAATTATATCAATGCGTTATTAAAAATAAAAAGAACTAACGGATATTGATGATGGGTCCTAAACGGCTCCTTGGTCCAGATCCAGTGCTCCTTTTCTTTCTTGAGGCCCTAAAGCAACTTTAAAGGTGAATCTTAAGACCAGCAGATATATAGCTTATCTTCAGATTTACCATTAAAGAGGCAGCCAAGAAGTTTGTAAACCGCAAAACAAAACGTGCCGCAAACTTTTTGAAATTTATTTTATTAGTTAGAATAAGCACATATACTTTTTTTTAAACACTCATCAAAAAAAAGATGCATTAAAAAATGATTTTATACAATTTAAAATGAACGTCCTTTTTAAATTTACATTTTTCAATATTAAGATAAAATTTCAGGTAGAGAACAATTTTTAAATTAATTTATTAAAACAATTCTTTATATAAACCCAAATTAGTAAAATATATAATCACAATATTCAATATTGTGATCATATTCTACTATTTGGAAAATAAATAATTTTGCATTATCATAATTTTAATTTTAAAAACTTTCTTTTAAACTCATTTTGATTTTGGTTCTATTTTAATAAAATTAATTAGTTTTAAAAAATACTCAATGTTTAAATCAAAAAATTTTTTTTTATTAAAATTACCCTGAGTGTAAGTGCGTACTTATGCAGACTAAAAAAATAAATTGCGAAAAGAATGTGCGCAGTTAGGGATGCGTAACCCTCGTCTTATCCCACTAGCGGGTCAATGGCTACAATTACTTACAAAAATATGTAGCCATCAGTGTAAAGATCTACAAGGAAATATGAAACCGTGATGTTAAATGCGTGATTCACATTATATTTTCCAAATCAATCCAGTGATTAGTAGGTGAAAAATTATATGATCATTGCATGTAACAAATCATGGTTAAATATAATTGTCACAAGTAAAACTTTACAGATGAGATGAATCAACTTTTACATAAATTGGTTTTATTTATGAAAAATTATTCAACATTCAATAAGACGTTTTCGAAAGTCCCTGGCATAATGAATTCGACTTAGCCCTCCCACCCCCTCCTCTTCCCAATTTAAAATAAACTTTCTAATATTCGCGAAAAATGACGATCGCGATTTAAATTATAATTCGGACGCGCGCGTAACGAGTTGTCTTTGTATTTAAAACGAAAGACAAACAACGAAGACGATTTTTAAACACCCTAAGAAAATTTCATTCGCGATTATAAAATTATCGAATTAACACTCCCGAAGCTAATTTTTTAATCCGACACGACACGCACAGCGAGAATAAGAAAAAAAATATATTTTATAATTATATATATATATATATTAAACGACCGTCACTTTCATTAAGTTCGAACACTCCCGTAAAAATGCAAAAAATTTAATGAATTTAAAAAAAAATCCGCGCTGTTTACCTGAAACAAAAAAATAAATTCGATTAATAATTAAATTTTTAATTAGGTTAAATAATTCAAAAATTATTTTAAATAAATAAAAATATAGAAAATAAATTTTATATAATCTGTTTTATCGATGTAATCCAATCTGTTTCATCAGCAGTCGGTAAAACAGTTTTAAATTTATGTAAATTGAGAAATAAGTTTTACCAGTAGTTGGTATAATAGTTTTGTTAATGAAATTATTGCGTTCATAATAATCAGTCACCTCTACGTTATGAAAACTTGTTAATAGAGTTTCAAACAGTCAAAACTGTTTTATCAACAGTAGGTAAAACAATTTTTTTGAACCCAGCACTATTATCGATTTAATCTGGCTAATCTGTTTTATCAACAGTCGATAAAATAGTTTTGTTTAAGAATGTAAAAACTCGGTTAAACAGTTTTAAACAGTCAAAACTGTTTTATCAACAGTAGGTAAAACAGTTTTTTTTAACCTAGCACTATTATCGATTTAATCTGGCTAATCTGTTTTATCAACAGTCGATAAAATAGTTTTGTCTAAGAATGTAAAAACTCGGTAAAACAGTTTTAAACAGTCAAAACTGTTTTATCAACAGTAGATAAAACAGTTTTTTTTAACCCAACACTATTATCGATTTAATCTGTCTAATCTGTTTTATCAACAGTCGATAAAATAGTTTTGTCCAAGAATTAGCATCGATTTAATTTAATTTGTTTTATCAGCAGTTGGTAAAACAATTTTTATTAACAACATCTATTTAATCAGTCCTAATCTGTTTTTTATCAGCCGTAGGTAAAAAAGATTTTACTATTAAAAAATGTTTTTTCCTACTATATTGTTCCCAAATTTTCATTTCCATTTCAAAATATTTGAAAAGTCAAATAAGACGGAAAATCTCGTTTAGAGAAAGTGGAGGTAAAAAGAATTTTTCAGAACAGAGAAATTGGATTGTCAGTCTCTTAAATAGTAATCCAGCAAAAGCAAAAGAAAAAAAAAATAAAAGTCAAGAAAAGGGTTTGTATAAGTAAAAAGTGTTGAGAGAGAGAGACCATTAGCACTTAACTGACGGCGTTTTGTTTTGTTACGTGAGAAGCAAAAAGAGATGAAGTTATCCACAGTAGCAGCGGATAATCCAAGAGAAGCTAATATAACGAGAGAACCCCTTAACCTCCTGGGACTATAGTGAATCCCATATAGGGCAAACATGGCTTTAGAGCCGTTACCAACCTCTATAGAGGCAATTTGGTTCAAAATCTGCAGTTAACAACTGTATTCTAACAAATAGTCGAAATAATAATAATAATAATAATAATAATAATAATAATAATAATAATAATAATAATATAAAAATAAAAATGAATTTTAAATTTTTTGGTATAATAAACAAATTTTCGTGTCTTTAAATTCGCATTGTGTTTTTTCCCATTAAAAATTTTTTTGATTTGAATAATTTAATTTTTAATTTAAATTAATAATCTACTAAGTAGGTAGCAAAAGTAATCATTTTTGATCCTAGAGAGTAAAGTTATAATTTTCTGCCCTAGGGTATAAAGTAATCGTTTTCACCCTAGTGAGTAAAGTGACAGTTTTTTGTCCTGGGGTATAAAGAAATCTTTCTTGACCCGTAGGGAGTAAAGTGATTATTTTCTGCCGTAGGATATAAAGTAATCGTTTTTGACCCTAGAGAGTAAAGTAGCAGTTTTTCGCTCCAGGGTATATACTAATATTTTTGTACTCTAGGGAGTAAAGTGGTTATTTTCTGACCTATGGAACAAAGTAATCGTTTTAGACACTAGATAATAAAAGTGAGAGTTTTTTGCCCTAGTATAAAAAGTAACTATTTTCAACCCTAGAGAGTAAAATAACTATTTTTAACCAAAGAAAACCCAAAAAGTGGTCACTTTTAACAAAACAATGAAATTTTTCTACATTTAAATAAAAAATTTTTTAAATATATTAGAATTTTAATGGTTTTTAAATTAAAATTTTAATATTCTAAAATAAAATATTTAATTTTTAAAAAATTCAAAAAAAAATAATGTTATATTGTCATGTTACAAATACTAGCGTGTAAAGAAGCGTAAAAGAGTTAAACAGTGTTTTGTCGAGGAATAACAACACGGGTCATGAACCTGTAAGGCTTCCGTCTCTCTTCAAACAAAGTTTTGATGCTGTGTATTGAATTTAGGATAATTCGCGACCTAATAAGCCTGCGAGGACTAATCATGTTTACACGCGGGGAAATTCATTAACGTCTATTACATGTCACTGAACATTGTTTAAATATGAAATATTCTTCTAAAAAAAATTCAAATTTGTCTTTTTAAGCAAAATTGTTTTATTAAAAATACAAAAACAAATTTTAAACAAAAAAAAATTATTTTCATACTAAAAAAAAAAGTTTATAAAAAAAAAATATATTTTTCTTGTTACAGATATCGCTGGTGGTTATCTCTGTTTTTTTGTCAGCATAATTGGCATCGGAATAGTAACAGCAATTATTGGGGACATAGCATCTTATTTTGGATGCACCTTGGGTATTAAAGATTCAGTCACTGCCATTGTATTTGTGGCACTTGGTACCAGTATTCCTGGTAAGTTTAATTTTAAATATTTTATTTAAGGAAAAAAAAGTAATTTTTTTTTCCAAAAAATACACAAACATATATGTAATTAAAAAAAAATTTCCCCAGAAAAATTGAAAAAAAATTTTTCTAAGGATTGTAAATACTTTTTTAAAAAATATAAAAAGAGTCTTAGAAATTTTTTTTTTTTAAGTAAATTGAGATATTTGTCATTGACAAAAAAAATACCACCATCCATCAACTTTCACATTTTTATGCAAATATATATATATTTTTTTTAAATAAAGTAGAAAATTCTATTATAACGCTAAATCACGCTTTTCCATCTTTTACCCTGGGAATTTTTCACACGCGAATGCAAAATTACTATAATATTATCGAATAAATTTTTCTTTCATATTATTATTATACTTTTGGAAAATGGGAGAAAAAAATTTTCTTTTTTAAAATACCTTTTAAACTTTTAATCATAACAATTATTGGATATTTTTATTGAATTTCTCATTCCACAATGAAAATTCTATTCAATCATATAAACTTTTATTTTAATCGTTAGAATTTTACATAATCTTCTCATAAGTATTTTTTCCATTCTTTCAAAAGAGTATGTTAGAGAAAAATTGCATTCAAATTTTTCCATTTTCAAAAAAAATTTTTAAAAAATGGTTTCTTAAAATTTTTAAATTTTTTTTCTAAATCTTTTTTTTAATTTTCTGTTAGTTTTATAGTATTTGAATATACTATTTTTTACAATTACACTATTTTAAATTTTTGTATATTATTTTGAATTTTGAATTTATTTATTATTTTACATTCATTCTCTATGTTTAAAAAATATATTGCTTTCTAGAATTAAAAATCATTACTTTAGACCCTAGAAGTAAAAACGAATATTTTTCTCCCTAGGATACAAAATGGGGACCTTATTCCCAAGGTTCAAAAATTGTCACCTTAATTCCGTGTTAAAAAATTAGATTCTAAATGCAAAGAATAAATAATATAAAACAAAAACTATATTAATAATTTGAAGAAAATTAAAAAAAAACAAAAAATTAAAAAATTAGTAAAATTAATAAATGAAATAATCAATTATTTAGAAAATACACGAGACCTATATATCTATAACTCTTAATTGAACCGATAAATTTATGGTGCAAACCACCACCATTTTTCATGGACCATTGCAGTCGATATTATCGACGAAAATTCGTTTCACAAAATGTGGTAAACTTTATGGTCTGACATGAGTCTGACCCATATATATATAACTTTCATGAGAAAAATTTTTCGTGAAAGATGAAGAGCAAGTAGTACAAAAGCTCTTTTAGTCAGGCGCAGTAGATCAAGGTGAAAATAGCATCAGACAACATTCATTCTATATAACTATATTTTATACCCATGACTCCTACAAACAGTATATATTCACCGCAAACAAACCGTGAATGAACAACAAAAATATTATTTTTTCTTTTGAAATTTTCGTCTAAATTATGTTATAACGCAAACAAACTTCCTATTTTCCTCGTTGAAAAATATTTATGAAAACTGAATAAATAATAACAAATAAATAATAATTAATAAATAATAATTAATAAATAATAAAAAATAAATAGTAAAAAATAAATAATTTTAAAGTGCTAGACGCTAAAAAGTCACGTTTAGCGCCTTCCCGGTCTGCCAGACCGGGAAATAATAATCCCTATACACACGACTAGGACATTTTAGTTATATGTTATATACGTAACAATGCTGTTTATTTAACTTTTAAAGAAAACAAAAAATAACCAAAAGAAGTTCAACTAGGGTCTGAGAGACCGGTATAGTAGTTTAAAGGCCAATATTTAAATTTAAAAAAAAATCTCCTCTTACAATTATATATATAGTTTTAAATGGCAGAAACCATTTTTCTTTTCTAATTCTCTATCACTATTCTAAAATTTTCATTTTCTAACCTAAAACGAAAAATATAAAAATTCGTGAAACCAGCTCTCATTCATCTTTTCCCTTTCCTTCTCTCTCACTCACTGAAAAAAAGTCTTGATCTTTACCTTTACGAGAATCATATAATATGTACGAGCGTAAAAAGATCGTCCAATGTCCTCTTCATGAATCAGAAAATAGGGGTTCTACCATGGAGTACTATATATATATTTTACTCCCTTGGGCTCCATTGTTTCGTCGCACAAAGCCTGCATAATGAATTATCACTATACCCCTCTGGTTCACCTATACATACACGTACATAACCTATTATATTTACACACATACACACACACGAACACATGGACACAATTATTCAGAGATTATCCCGTTTACGCGCCATTTAAAAAAGACCACAACAACCATTCGAGTTTCACAACATAATCTTCACACCACCTTCGAGAGTTAATTAACCTTCTAATTGAAATATTCTTTAGAAAAAAAAGGGCGAATATAAAATATAAAAAGTGAACCGCACTAAAAATAAAAAATATTCAGTATTTATAAATATGAAAATCGTAAAAAAATGGCGAAAAAAAAATTAAACGGTTTAAAAGAGAAAAAAATATTTTGAAACGTAATTATTTTGACCGCTTGTGAGAGAAGTCGAATCAGAAACATAGCGACATTTTTTTAAAAAATATTTTCACAAAATGAATTATTTCCTAACAAAAAAATAGTATTTTGAATGAAATTAATATTACCGCTTGTGAGAGAAGTCGAATCAGGACCGTAGCGTGATTATTAAAGAACAACTACCTTATTTTTTTTCAAAATATTGAATTTTCTATTTTTTTTCTAAATTTTTGTCTCGATTTCCACATTTTGAAAACAATTAACTAATTCCTAAAAAACAGTTTGGGAAAGTAATTATTTTTACCACTTGTGAGAGAAATCGATTCTTTAATTTATTAAAAATACTGTGAAATTTCTCCAATTTTTTTATTTAGTCTCTCTCTCTCTCTCTCTCTCTCTCTCTCTCTCTCTCTCTCTCTCTCTCTCTCTCTCTCTCTCACACACACACACACATTCGCAGTGATTTTTCAATTAATTTATTAAATTTTATAAACACCCCCCAGAAGTGAAACAATAATTTTTCATTTATTTTTAAATTGAATTAATTGGGCAAATAAATTTTTGCTTGATTAAACATTTCACCGCGGGTGCTAACAAGTATTTTGATGAAACATTTTACTCTGCGCTAATTAATGTTTCGTTATAATAAAAGAATAAAAATAAAAAAAAAGAACAGTATCAATCAATATCGAACAAATTATTAATTATAATTGCTGAATAATTTCTTTTTTGTATAAATAAAAAAAAATAATTAAAATAATATTAGAAAATGATTCGAAGAATAAAAAAAGTAAAGTTTACTTTTTACATGTAGTATCAAAATTTTAATTACGAAATGAAATTAAATTAGTGATACCACGTTATAAATTTTAAAATATTCAAAATTTATTTTATATTTTTCAAAAAATAATCCCTAGGATATTAATAAACATTTAAAAATAATTACAAATAGAATTTTTTTTCTTCTAAAACAATTTAATTTTTTTGAAAAAAAAAAAAATTTTGTTCATTAAAACTTTTGGTTTCCATTTCTCATGACTTTGTCTCGCTTTGCGCGCACTATTGAAAAAAAAATTCTTACACACAAAAAAAAAGAAAAGAAAAATTAGAAGAAAGATAAAAAAGATTCGTGAAATTTTATTCACAGAAAAAAATGTAGGTCGAGCTCAATTCGCGTTTATTTTTGTCATATCCTCTGTTATCAAAAAATAAAACCAACTGTCGTCGTCAAACTTTATAACCGTTTTCATAAATCATTTTTAGATCAAGGATTCTGATGACATTTAAAAAAAAATGTCTTCCTCATTTTTTTTTTGTCCTGCAATCGTTCACAGTACATTTTCCAAATGTCATTAATAACATACCTAAAATGAGAAACGCTGACAATATAAATTTTCCCCCCAAAAAAAAAAAATATCTGACAATGCAATTTTTTTTCGAAAATTATTTTTTTATACATTAAATTTCATTAATATTATAAAAAGCAAAATAAAATACTGAAACTCAAAGAAATAGAAAAATAAAAGAAAAATAAATTTTAAAAATACTGAAAAAAAATATTTCTCAATTTAGAATGAAATTTTAAACCCGAAAGTTATAATTAAAAATTTGTTATATAATAAACAAGAGATTGCGGATCATTTTCAAAAATAAAATAAATAACATGAAAAGTTTTAATGCAACTTAATATGACTTTAAAAACTTTTTAAAAGCCACTAGATGGCACTTTGTACTTTTTAAATGATCGTTATGGACTCTCAAGCCAGACGAAAAAGTTTCAAAACGACAAAAGGATGCCTGATGAACAACGAGAGGAAGTTTCGCAAAACTTTTCCTCTCATTTTCTCATCTGGTCTTTTAGAAAATCGGACAAAGACTGGCAAATAGACAAAAAAAAAGAAGGAGAAGAAGAATAAGAAGAATCCTCTAAGAATAGAAAGCAAATTTATATATAATTTTACATTAAAAAAAAAAAAAAACAAAAACTAAGAACAAAATCTACCTTTTTTCTGTACTAACACAATTTTTTAGTTATTTCAAAATTTGTTTGATACAAATAAATATTAATTCAATCTAAATAAATATTTGATTTATTTTTTGTACTATTTTGATTATTTGAAAATCGAAATTTGATAGAAATAAATATTTATTTGATCTAAATAAACATTTCATGTATTTTTTGTACTAACACAATTTTTTCATTATGTCAGAAACAAAATTTGTTTGATAAAAAAAAAAAATATTTATTTGATCTAAATAAAAATTTCAGTTAATTTAAAAAAAAAATTTTTAAGCAAAAATTTAATTGAGCCAAATAAATTTTTATTGACTTAAACAAAAAGTTTAATTCACTGTAAATACAATAAATTTGATTAATTTAACCAAAAATTTGTTTTCAAATGAACAATTGAACATTTTTATAAAACAAATTTTATTAATAACGTATATATATACAAAACAAAATATATATCGCGCTCACCGAGTTCAACTTTTAATCGTTATTCCCAGTGCAAAACTGCTTTTATATAACTTTAGCGCGAATGTTTCTCTGAATAAATTACAAGACTTTGTGGTTTAAAATTAAACCAGATAATTGGCAATTGTTTTAGACAATAGTATGAAAACAATGTACGCCATCAGAGAGAGAGAGAGAGAGTCGACTTTGTATTTTAGTTTTTGAAAAAGAAAATTGAAATGAAATTGCCGTCAATTTATAAACTTGGCTATTAACATTTTCTCACGCTTCAATACATATAATATTATTATTTTACAATTGAATTAAATATAAATTTAAATAATTTATTCTCTATTTATTTTCTATTATTGTGAAATAAATTATTTTAAATTTTAAACAATGAAAAAAAATATAAATAAAAAAATAATATAAATTTATTATATTATAATTATAAATTATAATTATAAATAATTATAAATAATTATAAATAATTATAAATAATATAGAAAGCAATTTTAAAAAAATGGAGAATTATTTTTGCGCCTATATAATTGCAGTAATTTTAACATTAAAGCTAAACAAAATTATCATTCTAAAGGGGTAAGCCCCTGTTTAATGACTTTCCGCTTACTACACTGTATAATCAGTCACAGGAAGTCAAGAAAATTTTTCTTTCTGAGAATTTTATTTTTATTCCTATTATGTATAGTAAAAAAAAATAGTATAAATATAGTAAAAATAAAGGAAAATTTAGTGAAAAATGAGAGAAAAGATAATGTTTAGGATTTATGTAAAAAAAAAGAAAAAAAAACCTTCTTGCAACCCTTTTTACGATATGTGACTCTACTCGCGTAGAATGACTGATAAGAAAATCCCGGAGTTGGCAGACGTGATAGAAAATGGGACGAGGGTCATGAGAAAAAGAGAGAGAGGGGGGGGGGGGAAGCGAAGGGGGTGAGGGATGAGGGTATCAAAATATCTACATGGCACTGAACTAGGAAAGTGCCACTTGGTGGCTTCTATATTACCCTACACATTTACCTGCGTGATGTAAATATTTGAGAGAATTAAAGTGAATTCACGTGTGTGTGTATATATATAACCTAGACGTGAATCGTTTAAACTAAATTATTTTAGCATCCAAATATAACCAGGCAACAACTCTTCTTCCCCCATTTTAATAATATACTTAACTAAATATTTATATTTCTCTAATATACGCCTTTATTTAATTTTTAATTTGTTTTTTAATATTATTAAAATAAATAATTATTTTTTAAATAATAATTAAATTATTTTCATAAATTAATTATATTATATTAAAAATAATTAAATAAATTAGCCATTAATTTATAATTAATTTCTTATTTACAATTTAATTACAAAAGTATTTTGTTTTTAAAATAATTATCACTTATCAAAGTAAAATAGATTTCAATTTAAAAAAAAAAAAAAAAAAAAAAAAAAAAAAAAAAAAAACGCCTGTTGTATGACAACCCGCCTTGCTTTAAAGCGGATACATTAGAGGGAAAGAAGTGGGGGAGAGTCCTGTAAAAGGACTATTATAGCACTAGTGATGAAAGGACGGTTGCCATCAAACAGGCGAGTGTTTTTAAAAATAGAAAAATTGTTATACTTCTCGTGTATAACAGATTGCTATCGCAAAAGGGGCAAATTTCTCTATCTCTCTCTTTCTCTCTCTCTAAAGTTCAACAACTTCAGTGTTGCTTATTATTTTGAAGCATCAACAATGACGCAAGCCGAAGAATAATGCCACTTTTAAGGGGTGAAGGGGGAGAGAAAAACTGCCGTGTAAGACAGATTGCAATCAAACAGGAGCCGAAAATCGATTTTTTTTCCTTCAATGTTTGCAAATTACGCTTTGAGACATTTTTTTATTTATTTATATAAAAAAATTAATAATTTACCAAATAATAAATTTATTATCACTAGATTTTAATTGAAAAAAAACAAAAAAAAATGAATATTTGGTAAAAAAAAAAATTTCTAATGTGAACATAACAATATTTTCCAAAGACACTTTTAAATACAAATGTTGAGCGGAAAGCTCTTTTACAAGGGGCCAAGTACCTCTGGTTTTTTTTTAATGACTATATCTATACAACGATGTGTTTCCGGTTGCGTCGTGTGCCCCTCCCACCAAAAAAAGGACTTGCAAATGCATTAAAATTTAATCTTCCTATTCTTATATATACATTCGTGTGATGTGTATTGTAGAAAATCTGTACAGCAATATAATGCAAATGTAATTAGAAAATTCAATTTCAGTATAGGACAAGCTTTAATTCTTCCCTTACACCTCACCAACCCCCCCCCCTCCTCCTCCTCCTTTCCAAGAGCTTCCTTTTCATTACTCGAAATCTGAACATGTACTTAATGAAATTCCTAGGACTCAACATATATAACGAACAAATCGTGAAATTCTTGGTTGTAACGGTAAATCAGGATTGCTTGTGTGACTCTTGGATAACTTCACCGAAATGGTGAATGAGAGAGAAAGTCAAGCGAAAACCCTGGGAAACTTGTATCATAGGGCGTAGGCAACCCGTTATACTTGTGCGCAGACGCAATTTCTTGATTTTCGTTTTTTATAAATCACCTTAAAAACAAAAAAACACTAATTATTTTCTTTTTCTTTAATTTAAAATATTCTATTTTTTTTGAAAATTATTGAATTATAAATTTAATTAAAAGACGGTAAAAATGTTTCAAATTAGTAATTTTTTGTGAAAATTTTATTAACAAAAATTATTATTATTATTATTATTAAGTTTATAGAGAAATAGAAAAATTTTCTTTAATCGAAAAAAAATTCATTTTATTTTTACAATTTACAAAAAAATTTACACTTATCGACCACAAAAAAAGTAGATTCAAAAAAGAAAAAAAAACAAATGTACGATTTATATTTTCGATTATTGCAAACTGAAAATTAAAAAAAAAAACTACTCTCTATTTTTGCACTGGGAAGAAAATCAGAAATCTAGAAAAGTTTGAATTTTCTTCTATCTCGGAAACTTGGTTTCTTATTTCTTTTATCTTTATTGTAACTTTTTTTGTACGAAACAGATAAGAAACATCCAAAAAGTCATTTTACCATTCCGTTCGAGAAGTTGAAAACTATGTTTTTCTAATGTTATATTTTTTTTAGAAACACACATATTGGTAAACAAATTTAAAAAAAAAAATTAAAAATAAATTTCAATAAAATAAATATCTAAATATTAAATAAATATTTAAAATTTTTTTAAAATCAATATTCCTGACTTTTAATTTTTCTGTTGGTTTAAAAACTAGATTTTTTAATTTTGGAAATTTAATTCATTAAAATATCGATAAGATGTGAGTTTTTCAAAATTCAAAATGGCGGATTCAATATGGCGGAGGATTTTTTGAAAAATTGAACGAATTCGCTTGAATCTAACTACTCGGGGATTTTCGGGATCGCTGATTACGAATCTAACGTTAGATTTTTAAAAAATTTAAAATGGCGGATTTAATATGGCGGACGATTTTTTAAAACTTCATCAGATTTACTTGAAACTTGTAACTCGGGGGTTTCCGGGGTCGCTGATAACGAATTTGATGTCAGTTTTTCAAAATTCAAAATAGCGGATTTAATATGGCACAAGATTTTTTTAAAATTTATCAAAATCGTTACTCAGGGGTTTTCGGGGTCATTGATTACGAATCTAGTATTAGATTTCAAAAATTCAAAATGGCGGGTTCAATATGACGGCCGATTTTTTAAAAATTCATCAGATTCACTTGAAACTTGTAACTCGGGGGTTTTCGGGGTCGCTGATTACGAATCAAATGTCAGTTTTTCAAAATTTAAAATGGCGGACCCAATATGGCGGAGGATTTTAAAAAAATTGATCAAATTCCCTTGAAATTGACTACTCGGGGGGATTTTTGGGAACACTAATAACGAATTCGATGTCAGTTTTTCAAAATTCAAAATAGCGGAAGTTTTTTTTTTTTAAATTGATCAAATTTCTTTGAAACTAACCACTCGGGGGTTTTCGAGGTCGCTGATTACGAATTTTACATTAGATTTTAAAAATTCAAAATCCCAGATTCAATACTGCGAAATTTTTTTCAAAATTCATCAAATTTGTGGTAAAATTTTTTTTACTTGGGAACTTATTGGCGATCGCTAATTATAAATTTAATAACTGATTCGTAATTATAGAGATCCTTATAAATATCTTTTTTAATTTTGAAAAATTTTTTTATAAAAAAAAAAAAAAAAAAAAAAAAAAAAAAATACAAAAAAATTTTTGAAGAATTGCCATATTACAAGAGAGATGAAATGTAGCCGACTTCTTTTTTTTTTTTTTAATTTCAGACACGTTTGCGAGCAAAGCGGCTGCTTGCCAGGACAAGTATGCGGACGCAAGTGTCGGCAACGTGACCGGAAGTAACGCTGTGAACGTCTTCCTGGGAATTGGCGTCGCATGGAGCATAGCTGCTATTTACCATGCCTATCACGGAAAACAATTCCAGGTCAAAACCGGAAAGTAAGTTAATTTTTCTATTTCTTTAATTTTCAAATTTTTAAATAATTAAATAGTAATTAAAAAAAAAAATTTTTTAATGTAAAATTTTTAAAAATTTTAATATATTGCAAATAAAAACAGAATATTGAATTGAAATGTAAGAGGAAAAAAAAAAATCTTTTTAACTAAATGAAGAAAATACATCTGATAACAAGTTAACCTCTTCAGTGATATGAAAAGTCTCCCTCTTTTTTCTCTCTCACTCTTTCTCTCTCAATATTCCGTTCCTCTAAGTCCATTAAGGGTGAAGTTGGAAAAACTTGTCTTGAGGGGTAGTTTTCACATAAAAGGGTCCATTTATAAGGGGTTCGAATGTGTCATAAATTTTTTATAACTCATCATAACGTCCCAACAACTATTTTCATCTGTATCAAAAAGAAAAAAAAATTTCCCCATATTTTCCCCACAAAAGTGAAACATCTCGATAAAATACTTATATATCTCTTATCGGAACAATTTCACCTATTCATTTTACTTATATAGGATAGAAATTTATTTTATTACAAAAGATAAAAGAAATATTTAAAATATAAATAAAAATATATTTAAAAATAAAATTAGAATATTTAAAATAAAAATACGCAAAATAAAGTAAAATATATCTAAAATATAAAATAAAATATTTAAAATTAAATAATGCCGAAGTCCGCAACGTGTTTTTATAAACGAAAAATTAATTAGACAGTATCTAGTACTTTGGGTTAAAATTAAAGTTATTCGGGGGTAACTGGTTTTTATAAAAGAATATTAATTTCTTGAAAGTTTGTGCAAATCAAAATTAGTGATAAATTGACATGAAAAAATAATTTTAGTTTAATTTTTCGTTTTTGTAAATGTTGCGGACTTCAGCATCATAAAATTAAAAATATTTGAAATAAAAATAGGAAATTAAAAAATTTTTAACTTTATTAATTAAAATTTTTTTAATTTCTTATATTTTTTATTTATTTGTATATTTTATATTATAAATATTATTTTTGTAAATAAGTGAAAATATAGAGATACGAAATATATTTTTTTTTAATAACTAAAAATATATATGTTGAGGTAATTTAATTTTTTTCTTCTCTACAGAAGCAATAAAAATGCCAATTTGTAAGCTTTGAGGATAAAGTCAATGCGACTAGGTTGAATACAAAATGCTAGAAACGATTTTTTTTTCTTTTTTTTTTTTTAGATAAAAACTTGAACAATATTATAGAATAGAGAGGGGGGTTTTGGGGTGGTGGTGGTGGATAAAGAGTAGTCACAGAAGAAAATAATCCAATAATCTTACTTTTCTATCTTCTTTTAAGAGTATATATATATATACATATACTTTGATATATTTTCGATACAGATAAAAATCGATTTTAAATCCATTTTAACAATCTTTTCTATATAAAAGTGAACTTTTTTTTTTACTAAAGATATAAAAGAACAAAAGTCTCTACTAAAATTTTATTCCACAGAAAATAATATCAAGTAAAAGTATACACAGATATTGCACATTATATAATTTTTTAAATATATTAAAAAATAATATATATAATAATTATTATATTAATATCGTAAACAAAATCTTTATCTAGAACAGCGATATGTTTCTCTAGAATAGCGAAATTCAAATATCGCTGTTCCAGTAAAAATTATCGCTGTTCCAGATGAAGATTTTTTTCCGTATAATATTAAAAAATATTTTTTTCGCCATTGACATGAAAAAGTGTCTTTTTTGTGCCTGTTTTGGGCAGATAAAGTAGCACTTTTTAAGGCAGTTGTTAATTTGCCACATAATATACTATTTAAAATCATAATAAATTTAATAATGCAAAAATAATTTCTTTTATTATTTATTTAAAAAAAAAAAATTTATGAGTATTCTTTTGAAAGAAAATAGAAATTAAAAGCGACTTTCTTTGTATTCGAATAAAAGAGAGAATTGGCTCCCTATGTACATAAAATAAACTATCAATATCGAAGATAGAGAAGAAGAAAAAAAAAGTGCATGCTACTATATATTATATATAAAAGCAAAGGCAGAAGCAGTAAAAAAAAAGAGGACATTTTTTCCCCTCCTAGTGTATCAAACACTAGTTTAAATTTACGATCCATTAATGTCGACAATCCCCTTTTGCAATATTACGAAATAAGACTTGACTTTTTTTTTTTTTTCCCTAATTTGCCCCATCATTAGTATACTATTCACGATCCATTAATGTCTCGGCAACCCGCCATACATCAAAGTCGAGAGAAAAGCCCTTAAACAGAAACACTGCACCTGTAACACACACGACTTTTTTTTTTCTTCTTCTCTACTCGCGTATGTATGTACGTATGTACGTATATCGTTTGTCGTTTTCGCCATAAGTTTTCTCTTTAATATTACCGAGACCATATGCAACCGGTTATACACGGAATTTAAAAAAAAAATTTTTTTTAATAATAGTCTATTTGTAAAGAATTATTTTTTTATTTCAAAAAAATATATTATTTATATTTTTAGTTAATAAAATAATATACTAATTTGGAGGTTATGTTTTTAAACATTTTTTTGTATTAAAGCATTTTAAATAAGAGCGCCCTTTTCTACCAATGAGAGAGTTATAGTAGCGCAAGCGCAGTTACGCATCGGCATTCGGCCGGTCGCGCAAAAAACGAAACTTAAAAATATTCTATCTCTTTTAAACTTTTTTCAAATCGATTCGAAACTTTGGAAGAACATTCCTGAGATTAACTTTCATAAAAAAATCAATTTTTCAAAAAATCCACTATTATAATTTTAAAAAATTTAATAAAAAAAAATAATTATTCTCTGTTACAGTTTGGCCTTTTCTGTGACATTATTCTGTACGGAAGCCTGTCTAGTGATAGTGGTTCTAATGTTGAGAAGAACGAAAGCCATCGGTGGTGAATTGGGTGGACCAATGTTACCGAAAATTATCACTTCCATGTTTTTGTTTTCCTTATGGCTATTCTACCTCGTGATGTCTACACTCGAGGCCTATGGAGTAATCAAGGGCTTCTGAAATGCCGCAATTTTTATTTTTAATTTCCAATTAAATAATAATAATTATAATAATAATTATATAAATAATAATAATAATCTTATGGCCTATCACCACCGATGTCAACAAACGCATAAAATTTATTCTTTGTGCTCAATAAATTATCCTCTCCGTAAGTATATTTAATTTACATTTATTAAAAATTTTAATTTTCTATAAAACATTTTTTGGTTTTCGATAAAAAAAAAAATACGCAGACGAAAATTTTTTTTTTTTTTTTGAGTCGAAAATAAATTGCTTATGTCTCGCTCTCCTTCGATTTATTTTCAGCCAAAGTGTATACAACTTTTGGAATTAGTTAAACTTTCTTTTCAAAAGAGATGGTACTTGGAAAAACTTTGTTCGGGAATTGCGCCAAAAAAAATGAAAAAGAACGGCAATATTTTAAAAGTTGATTTACGTGCAAATTTTTTTTTTCCAAGATTTCATTATGACATGCAAATTATTTTCGCGAATAAAAAAAAGAAGTCAATTTTCGAAATATTATTTTTATGAATATTTATAATTTTTCAATTTCCTCTTTTTTTAAAAATATTTTTATGTTCTCGCGATTAATTAAATTTTTTTATGTATTAAACTATTTTTCGTATTTTTTTTTACGGATTTATAAACGAAATGAATTTTTAATATTCATTTAAATAATAAATATTTCTTGTTTTTGCAAGTATTTTTAATTTTTTTTTTTTAATTACGAAATATTTGTTAAAATTTTTTTTTAAAAAAAAGGAAAATTGTACAATAAGTTTGAATTAGGAAAATAATTTCAAAAAAAACTTAATCATATACTGATGTATGAGCGCCAGCACTGAACAATAGTGAGATAATTAAACAATGTGAACCACAAACCAATAGACGATACACAATAGTCGCTATTAATTTTCATCGGATGCAAAGTAAATCAATACGTTCATTTTCATTTAATTAAAACTCTTAGGAAATCATAAATTTTTCATTTTTTTTTTATAGAAATCACTATTTAAATTAAAACATAATAGTGAATAATAATAATAATAATAATAATAATAATAGTATAAAAATAAAAAAAATTAATAAATAAAATTATATTAATAATTTATTATTATTATTATGTTTATTGTCTTCTCTAATAATTATTATATTTTTATTACTATTTAATTTGTCAAATGCAATATTAAAATAATTTGCCAAAAAATAAATTTTTTTTAATAAATTTCTAAAAAAAATATTGTCGACTACGTAATTATTAGGCGCGAGGGGAATGTAAAAAAAAATTTTAAATGAAGAATGTAAAAAAAAAAAAATGGTGAGATTAAAAATTATTATAGACGAGAAAAAACATTATCTACTACTTTAAATTTTCCTGCCCGTAGGCAATCCACTTTCTTCGCGTGTACAACGGGTTGCTCGTTAAGGGGGTCAACCGCAAAACTCAACTAATCTCATCAAGAGCCTCCATCTCTCTCTCTCTCACTCTCTTAAATTTAATTCAAGTAGTAGTTCATAATTTAAAAAAAAGAGTCGAGATTTCTTTATTATTAGGTAAACTTGCACACCGTTAAAAAAAATTATTAAAAAAAAAAATTGCTGGATTGCTCACTTCTACCGTGATAACAAAAAAAAAAAGTTCCAAATTTCATTACGAAAAAAGTGTCAATTTTCCCGCGGCAAATTGTACTATTAAAAAATGTTTCAACTAACTTACTGAGTACTTTAAAAAAAAAATTTACTCTCAATATTTCACTTCCTACATCTACTTTTTTTATTTACTTATAATTTTTTTTTATTTTTATTTCTTTTGGTTTAATTTTAAAAATTTTTAATAACAGAGGGAAATTTTTATTATCTAATTAATTTTTTAATTAAATTAATTTTTTATCGAATTTTATTTGCCCTTTCCCTCCCAATTCCCAAAAAAAAAAACTTGTAACTAATAAATTAAAATTTTTAAATAATAAAATTAAAATAATTTTCAATTAATAAAATTGGTTAAAAATATTATAATTTTATAAATAATTAATTATTTTTCAGAAGACAGAATGGTGCATGGAATTGACAAGAGTGAAAATAATCATCAGTTACAGCATCTGCGAATCATCGAATTTATTTAAACAAAACAAAAAAAAAAAAAAAGAGAGAGAGTGAAAAAAAAACGATAAAGTGTGACTTTCAGCGGCGATCTTAGGATTTCAATTTAAATAAAAAAATAAAAATAAACCGAAACTTCAAGACGAAAATTTTACAAATTTTTAAGTAATAAATTTTCGTCTTAAAGTTATTATAAATGAAAGAAATCTTTATTAGAAAATAAATTATACGAGTTTAAGTAAAGCAAAAAGAAAAAAAGGAAAAAAAAAAGTGGGAATATTAAAAAAAGTATTAGACGATAATAGTTATTTTTTGCACATTCAGTTTAGGTATATAAAATGAAATACATTTGACAGCGTCGTCAAGTTTCGTTTAAAAAACGAATTTAGATAATAAGTTTTCATGAATCGTGAAAAGAATAGTGTGTAATAATTAATAATTTTTATGTTAATTAGAAAAAAAAAAAAACTGAATGGAATTTATGGGGAGAATTTTTTTTTTCTTTTTTTTTTGAAGGGGGGGTTAATTTAATCTTCCTCGAAACGACCATTGATCGAAAGTATTAACATTTTTCACTATCACTGCCTTCGATCATTGGACGATTGCCTGAAATAATATTTTTTTTTCTTTTTAATATTTGAATTTATAATTTAAATTTACAATCTTTTTTTTAATATTGTTCTAGTTAATAGTAAATAATTATTAAATTTCCAAAAAAAAAAAACCCATAGAAAAAAATAAAGGCCGAATTGCAAGACTCTGGCTAATTTTTATTAACGAGGGTTTAATATACAAAAATATAATTTAATTAAAACAATTTATAAAAAAAAATACGTAATTAGCGAATACTCATTACTGAATTTACGAAGCTTTATATAAAGATCGTTTTTTTTTTTAAATTGTAAACTAATTATTTAAATATTTATTTTAATTTATTGTTATTGTTATTATTTATCATGTAATATATTAATTATTCTATTAAATAATCAAATTTATTTTTTAACTATTGCCCGTTTTTTTTTATTAATAATATAACCAGTTAAAATTAACAAACAAACAAACAAAAAAGTTTTCATTTTTGTTACTGAATTTATTTATAATTATTACTATGAATCGTGACCCAAAACTTAATCAAATTTTTCCATTAAATTTGATTTACATACGAAGAACAAATTTGTTCAATTTTCATTTAATTTAATAAATTTAAATCAAATTTCATTTTGCGATAAATTGCTTTTTGTTTAATTAATTTATGTTTTCACTAACCAGGACAATTTTTCATAAAAATTAATGAAAAAAAATATTTTTAATGTAAAAATTATTAATTTATTTAAATGAATAAAAAAAATTGAGCGAAGAACAAATTAGATTTTTTAGATTATAGAGAGAGGATTTTTTTTTTTAACTAGCATATTTTGATGCAAGAATAGAAAAAAAAATGAATAGAAATATATCTCTACTACTAAATATTGTTAAATTAAATGATTTTGTAAATTTCTAACTCTGTCTCTTGTTCCTGGTTGTATTTTTTATATACACCAAGAAGTGTAAAAAATTTCCAATAAAATATAATAGTTATTTTGATAACAATGAATCAAGTAAAAAAAAAAAAAAAATCTATGTATTGTACTTAAATAAATAGCATTATGCTATTGACAAACTCTACAACAAAGCGTCGAAGTGATAAACCGTAAAAAAGAAAACAAAAATCGCGCTATTCGTTCATCAAATCTGATAGTTACGAATCATTAGTATTATCGCATTTAATTAAACGTCTTGATAATCTAAATTAAAAAAAATATTTTAATTTATGTAATTTTTTTTTTTTAATTTTATTTTTAATTTTATTTCTATTTTATTTCTATTTTATTTTCTATTTTAATTTAATTTTATTTTTTATCATATTATGTAAAATAAATAAATTTAAAAAAGTATTAAATTTTCAATTTTAATTAATACCTACATTAGAAATAAAATTGAAATCTTTAATTATTATTTTTTTATTAAACTAATTTTTTTAATTCAATTAAATTAATTATAATCAATGATTCCTTGTCTATTATTTTTGTTTAAAAATTTTAAAAAAAATTATCTTTTTATTTAGGTTATCAAGACACTTAATTGGAAAAATTCCATTTGCAATTACTTTTGAAAAAAAAACTAGTGTGCCCTAAAAAATAATAAAATGACATTTTTTTTTCTTTCATAGGCGAAAAAAAAAATGATAATTTTATTATCTCTCGGGCTTTGAAAGACTTATATAGCTTCAATATTAGAAATCAATTTTTTAGTTCTATGCAATTTTTTTTTATGATCAAATAACATTTTCTCGTATTAGAATTAATTTTTTTTCTCTTATTTTTTTTTTTTAATAATAAAAAATCGTAACCAGATTTTGGAAAAAAAATTTCATTTTAGAAAATCAATTTTTTTCAAATAAATTTTATTTAAAAAAAAAAAAATTATAAATTAAAAACTTGGATTACATTTTTAATTGAAAGTACCTTACAATTATTTAAAAATAATTCTTATTTTAAAGTAACGAGAAATTTGTTTTTTTATCAAAAGAAAAATTGCACAGAATCATTAAAGCATGCAATGAGGCTTTACAATAAATTTTCAAAAAAAAAAAAAAAATCATTAAAATTGATTCTACGAGAAATTTCACTTCTCAAAATCTAGAAAAGAAGAAAAAATTTGACTAATTCTTTAACCACTATTTCGTGGCTGGCCCAACTTTAAACTTTAATAATAAACTATAGTAAAATGTTTCTATATATATATTATAGTCCAGTCAAATTAATTATTAATTAATTTAATTATTAAGTATTTAATTAATAAATATTAATTAGTTTAATTATTGAGTATTTTATGAATAATTTTTTAATTATGAAGTAGTTAATTAATCAGTAATTAATTATTAAGTAGTTAATTAATAATTATTTAATTATTAAGTATTCAATTAATAATTATTTAATTATTAAGTAGTTAATTAATAATTATGTAATTAATAATTATTTAACTATTAATTAGTTAATTATTTAGGCTTTTTAAAGAAAATTTGACTGGACGAATAGTCATTCTACAATATGGACCAATAATGCTGCACCTAATGCAGATTGCGAACTTTCTACTAATTTTAAAAACAATTTAAAAGTTCGATTCGAGTTTTCTTGTTCGATAATTAAATAATTATTATCTTTATAGAATTAAAATAAAATACAATTGCGATTTGCTTTCACAACGTTTAGGAAAAGCAATAATTATTGTTAAAAAAAACAATAAATAAATAAAAAATTTAAAAAAAAAATTAATTGCAAAAATTGCGTAAAATTTTCATTACGAAGAAAAAATTAAATTACTTAATTTAGTAAAAAAAAATTAATTTGTATATAAATAAGATAGATAAATTATTTACATTAAATTTTCTCAAATTTCAATAATTGCAATTTAAGCAATTTCCATTTTTCAATCGTTGACATTTAAACATTGAAATTTAAACCAAAAAAATAATTGAATTTAAAGAATTAAATTTAAACAAATAAATTTCCAAAATTAAATTTAAACAATTAAATTTTAAATAAATTAAAAATTTAAGCAATCCAATTTCCGATACTATTAAACATCAATTTCAAATAATGAAAATCATAAACAATTAATATTTCAAATAATAATTAAATTCTAAAAAATTCAATTTTCAAATAAAAAAATATTAAAAATTAACGTCTCATTAATTATTTAATTTCTATCAATGATATAAAAGATAAAAATTAAAATTTCACTAATTATCTGACCAAGGCTTTTGATAGCATAGAAAAAAAAAGGTCTGGAACTGATTCTGCATATTTTTTTTTGAAACATTGAATAAAAACTCGAACTATTGAAATTAGAGGAAACTAGTTTATATGATAATTAGTTCTTTTTTATTTAGAAAAAAAATACGAGTGTACGATTAAGTTCCTCAACCAAAATTGCTTAGAGTGCGAGAAAATTTGAGCAATTTCTCTTTAGAGTTTGAAAATTTAAATTTCAAGAACGCTCGAGAGCTTTTAGATTGCTTAAAGTCTAAGGAAGAAGCATTTACATAAATTCCACTTGAGTGCAAGGCCTTTCCAATGAGAGGATTTTTAATTTTTTTTTCTTCCTCTTCTTCGCATTACTCTCGCGAATTATCCAACATTAATTCTTTACGATCACATTAATTACAATTTTTAATTAACCCTTTCATGAAAACTATATATATATATACAATTTTTAAAAATGCAAAAGTAGTAAAATCAGAATTAAAAATTTAAAAAAAAATAGAAAATCAGAATTTAATAATATTATATACAATCTAGTGGATTATAAAGAAAATTTACTAAATATTATACTAATTAATTACTTTTCTAACAAATTAATATAAATTATTTCATCCTATTTAAATTAATTTGAAATTTACATTAAAATTCCGTAAAAAAACCAAAAGAAACATCAATTTGCAAAAAAAAAAATGACTGATTTTTTGAAATTATTTTTAAATAAACTGACCAATGGTAGAAAAATTGAAAATTGGACCAAATTATTTCTTTACACTAGCAATTTTCTAATTAAATTAATAATTAAAAATTTCTAAAATTAAATGAAAAATTAAATATACATATTTGAAATTAAATGAAAATTTAATTTTTAAAAACAAACAAAAAAACTTATCGAGTTAAATTAAAAAAAAAAAAAAAATTCTAATAAAATTAGAAATTGTAATGAAATTCGAAAAAAAAATTCAAGGAAAAAAGTTTAATAAGCCGTAAAATGCTCGTAACAACGAAATAATCAACGAAATAGAGAAAAAGAAACTTTTTTTTCCTCATATTTTAAAGAAATATAAAAAGTTTTAACTTTCCCTTAATAAGTTGAGAATTTAAAAAAAAAATGTAAGAACTTTTCTTTAACTTTACATATATAAAAATTGAAGAAACGCGAGTAAAACATTTTTTTTTTTTTTTAAAGAAAAATATTCAAAAATATGGCTTTTTAAAAATGTTAAATTATCAAAACTACATTGAACTTGTAAACTTTTTTAATAAAACGAAACTTACAGAGTTCTCATATAAAACTAAGAACTTTTGACTATTTTATCCTTGATCCCTCGATAGCAATTCTTTTATATTTAATATTTCCTCTCAAAATTTAATATTACCTCAAAAATAAGTAATAAAAAATTAATTAAAAAAAAAAATAATATAAAATAAAAATATTTTATAAAACAAACTCAATAAATAATTCTTATTTATCTAAAATTAATTATTTAAAATAAAACATAATTCCAACAATTTAAATAATATACTTATTGAAAGATTCTTTCATTGAATCGAAATTTTTTTGAAAATCTTTAAAATTGTTAAATTAATAATGTTTAATGAAAATTTTATTCCTTAACTTTTTGAAAATCCAATTTTAAATATGCAAAATTCAAAATAAAAATAAGACACAAAATAATGAAAAAAAAATTTCAAATTATTAAAAAAATATTCCTTACTAATATATTATTTAAATAAATTAAATTTCCGACAGGAAATATAAAATAAAAAAGCATGTTTAGATCCTGTATAGTTCAAAAATAATTTTTTGAAAAAAAAACAAAAAAAAGTACTCGAGCAAAAATTAATATTCATTTTTGACCATATATTTAATTAGAATTTCAATATTTGATATAAAAAAAAAAGTTTTCAATTTTCACTCTTATCTATTATAAGGGCTGGCCACACACTTTTTTGTAAAATTATTACACATTACTGTATATAAAAATATAGAGAGAAAAAAATTCTAGGTAAAAAATTGCACTGAAACTTTCAATTTTCAAATCATATTTCTGAATGCAACTCTAATCTTTCTCTATAACAAAAATAGAACTCTCTGTTTTATAGAAGAGAAAAAAAAATATGAATAGAGAAAGTAAAAGAAGGGCAAAAGATTTTTTTAAAAGAAAATAAAAATTCTACTTCAAGCACTCTATCTCTATATATATTCAAACTAATAACAGAGACGCGAACCAATTTCTTCTCTTCAAGAGAGGTTGATAAAAAAAAATGACAAACAATTTTCAATGATTTTAAGTTGACAAAAATTTATAGGAAAAAAAAAATCAACAACAAAACATAACAGCAAACAATGTGGAAATTATACAGATTTGATTTTAAAATAAATTGAAAATGGCGGATCCAATATGGCGGAAATTTTTTAAAAATTTTATTCTCTAACTGCAAAAAAAAAGAAGGAAAATTTTATTAATTAATTTCTAAATAATTTCTAATTAATTCCATAATTAATTTCAATTATTAATTTATAATTAATTTAATTAGTTAATTTTTGAATTAATTTCGTAAACTAATTTTTAATTAATTTCAATAATTAATTCAAGTAATTAATTATTAATTTAAATCCCATTTGATTGATTAATTTTTAATAAATTTAATTAGTTAATTTTTGAATTAATTTCGTAAACTAATTTTTAATTAATTTCAATAATTAATTCAAGTAATTAATTATTAATTTAAATACCATTTGATTGATTAATTTTTAATAAATTTCTAATTTTTAAATATATTGACAATTTTTTCTGTAAAATTTCCACATTTTTCAAAACTTCCACTTTCATAATTTATAAATTCAAAAAGAGAAAAAAAGCTCTTTTAGTAGAAAAAAATAAGACAAAAATGTAATAATTGATCGAGAAATATGCAAATTTTATAAATTGCATATTTATATGAATAATATAATCAAATTGCGTATATATTATACGTTAGTCCATATAAATCTATTCCATTCAAAAAATGACATTAGAGACGTGTTATATTATAGACTAAATAATAAACATAAAAAAAAATAAATTCATAATTTAACAATATTTTGACATTAATTTGTCAAAAAATAAAAAAAAAAAATGTTGATACATGGATAAATAATATATTCTACATAGAAATCAATTCAACTACGTTGTTTATATTATTAATATTATTATTAATAATAATAATGTTGATAATAATTAAAAATATTATTTATAATTAATAACTAATTGATAAATAAATTAATTAATAACTAATTAATAAATAAATTAATTAGTAACTAATTAATTAATTAATTAATAGTTTCCAAATAATTAATAAATAATCAGTTACTAATTATTAATTAGTTATTACTAATTATTAGTTAATTATTAGATACTAATTAATTAATAATAATTAATAACTAGTCAATTAATAATTAGTTACTAAATAATTAATTAGTAGTTACTAATTAATTATTAATTTGATACTTCTAATTATTAGTTAGTTATTAGATAATAATTAATTAATAATTAGTAATTAATTACTAATTAATTAACAGTTAGTTAATACTAATTATCAGTTAATTATTATATAATAATGAATTAATTAATAATTAGTTACTAATTAACAATTAATTAGTAAATAATTAATAAAAATATTAAATCAAACAAAAAATATTAATTTATAATCAATATTATACATATATAATTATATATTTCTCAATCAGTAATATTGCTTATACAATATTCTAATTTAGTTTAATAATATAAAAATTATTATTAACATGTTTATTATTAATATTAAAAATACAATTATTATATATGTTACCGTAACGTAATATACATGTGACAAACATTATTGTTGAATCATATATTTATATGAATATATATGTGACTGATAAAAAAGAAAAACATAAAAATGAAAGAAAAAGGCTTTGAAATTGCCAATAAAATATTCCAAACAATATCTAATATAATTTTAGCAAATGAAGTCATTGTTCTGACTCGATAAATATATAGATGGGTTATGAAAAAAAAAAAAAAAATTAATCATGCGTATACGTATAGGTATATCATGAATAATAACTAATTCAAAAAAAATGTTACCCGTCGTAAAGTCACATATTCATTAGAAAGAAAAAATTAAAAAAAAAAAACAGGCGAGAGAAAAATAATTCACAATATTAGATATATAAAATAATAATTGTGAGACAGCTCTTAGAGCCTTATAATTATATATAGAAACATAAATGTTCCTATATACATATATTTAGACTTAAAAATGGTCATTTTTCTCCCCTTGTGATTCAAATTCAATTTCTATATCCTACAAATATTATAAACGTATACAATTAGATATTTTAAGTTTAAGAATTATAAAGTTTATAAATTATAAATTATAATTATAATTATAAAACAAAGTTTAAAGAAAAAACAAATTTTTTAGGTTTAGCAAGGAATTAAAAATGACAATTTTTAACGTAAATGGAGTTTGATTTTTTTAAGCTCCTCTATTTATGAAAAAATGTATAAGCGAAAGGATAATGATTATATTATATATGTGACAAAATGAATTTAAAAAAAAAAAAGTTGGTGCACACTGAATATGAGAAGTTTTTTTTACAGTATATAAATATATATATACATATTAAGCGAAACGTGTACTTAAATAATGTTTATTAATGTTTGCTAGTAGATTATATTGTTAAGATAATGTATATAAATATCGTTATATTATTGATATATATATATTATATAGAATATCCTTTTCATTCATTAAAGACATCGTAATTATATAAATATAAAACTTGTAAATAAAATCTTCGATCCTGCTTTATAAAAAAAAAAAAACAATTATAAATACTTATAAAAATATTATACTGATGAAAAGAATATATCAATCAAATAGGATTAATGTCAGGGGATTATTTTTTTTATTAAATAATTCATTAACGAATTAATCATTAATATATTTAATTTATATTTAGTTAATATCAAATTCATAACTAATTAATAAATTAATAAATTATGACGAAATTAATTAATTGGGTAACTATTAATTAATTAATCAACTAATTAATTTGCTAATTAATAAATTAAATTTATTTAGTAATTAATAATTAATTTAATTTAATTAGTTATTTTAGTAATTAATAATTAAAATTATTAACTAAGTAATTAGTAGTTAATTTGCAAATTAAATATTTCAATTCTCCACTGATTCATATTAAATCCAAATGCACATTTTTCCTATTTGATCATTGAAATTTCATAAGAGAAAAACAATTATTTGCATTAACAAAAAAATTAAATTGAAAAAAAATTCCCTTTCAACATTAAAGGATTATAAATGGAATTAAAAATAAAATTGTCAAAAATATTATTTACAAAATATTTAAAATTTTTATAAATTGTTTTTTTAAAGTGTTATTTACTTTAGTGATATAATTTATTTATATATTATATTATTATATTATTATATTATTTATATTATAATTATTATTTAAAGTAATCTATTTATAATAATTATCGATAATAATTTATCTGTATTGAATTTTTGTTATTTCATTTTTTATTCAAAAAAATACTTTTAATATTGTTAATGTAAATAATCGTAATTCATTTTAAAAGAATATTTTTCTTCTTTAAAAAGAAATTTTCTATAATTCTTTTCAAAAGTAATAAATAAAATTTAAAATAAAAAAGTCTTTCCTTCCCTATATAAATATTATTATTATAATAAAGTTTAGTCGACATAAAGTAGTTCGCTTTCGCATCAACTGTTCCAATTTATTGTTGTTATATATAAAAAAAAAAAAATTTGTACAGACGAAAAAAACAAAAAACCCTTGCTTCTCATAAAACTATTTTCTTTTCATTTTTTCATTAAATATATATATATATGATAAAATGAATAATGATATAAATATTTATATAAATAAATAATATTATATATATTTAAAGCAACGAAGTTACGTTAAGTTTTGTTTTTTGTAAAGCGTTAAAATGAGATCAAATTAATGATTGTTATTAAGATTTGCAATTTTCGAAAATCAAAAGAAAATTTTGAAACTGAAAAAATATTTCTTCACATCATTATATTATATTTTATCATTAAAATTGAATTTCTCGATAAATATTGATTTAAATAATTAAAAATTAATTATATAAAAAATTTTCCTTTTTAAAATACAATAAAATTTACAAAGAGATTAACCAAATCAAAATTATTAATCCGAATTATTTTTTCGTGCCAAATGATAAAACAACAAAAAAAAAATTAAATATTTCCTTTCAGTTTTAAAATTGCCCAAATGAATTTATCGACTAGATGAAAAAAAAAATAAAATGTATCTTCCAATATTATATTGATATATCACACGTTGTACAAAACAGAAACAAGTTCATAGTGTGGGGACATTTATATATATAGTTCCTTTAAAAAGAAATTTAAAAAGTTGCATCGTTCCTCGCCTACGCTCGTAAATAAACTTGTACTAATTAAAAAGTAAAGTAATTTAAAACAAAAAAAAAATCGAAGAGAGAATATTGAAATATGTGTGTACACTCATTGTTCGAATAAACCAAGAAATAATTTTCCTTCTTCTTCCTTTCAATTTAGAATTTTGATCAATGATTAAAAAAAAAATAAAATGGAAATAAAAACTAGAAAATAAATATTCAAACAATGAGTGACACTTTATTTAAAACAAACAAACGTGCTAACTGTTGTTGTCGTTCAGAAAAAAAAACCCCCCTCTCAAAGGGAATGAGAAACAAGTTGAGAATTTTTTCTGAATTTAACAAAATATGATAATATAAAATAATAAACAAAAAAATGAACCAAACGATAAAAATATGACAATCTAGAAAAAAAAATTGCAATTTATTTAAATTTTTATTTTTACTGCAAATATAAAATATGACAATCTGCGAATCATTTTTTGACCAAATTTTTGTGATTTATTTACTGTTTATAATATATAATACAAATATAATTACAAATATTACTATATTACTATAATTCTCTATATTATCATTAAATGATATTATCTGTGTACACTACAATTTAAAAAAAAAAAAAATCAAAATTTGTAAAATTCAGAAAATATTCAACTGAAAAGTATATAATAAGCCGAGAAACCGTTTAAAATAGAAACGTTTATTATAATGACTTGAAAGTGCAAAAAATATACATACATTAAATGTTGTTTAAAAATTAAATTTACTGATTTCATCAACCTATTACACTTCCTTGCTATTAATTTTTAAATAAAAAAATAAAAATTCGAAATCTAAAATTATTATAAAATTTAATTTGAATTTTATATATTTATATTTTTTTATATTTTATTATTTTTATTTATATCTAAATTTTATATTATTATCATTAAATTATTTTTATTTGTTTACTTTTCTTGTTAGGAAATTATTTTCTATTAATTTTAACGCGCCAAATGAAAAATTCAAAAAAAAAAAAACTTTTGGGAGGCATAATATTTTTATTAAAAAAATTTTATTTTCAAATATAACTAGAATTAATGACAATTTCTAGGAATTAATTAGCAATAATTAAAATGAGAAACGATAAAATAAAGAATTGAGAGAAAGAAAATAAAAAAAAAACTGTTTTGCGACATTTTAAATCTCTCTTGGTCCTTATTTAAACGTTAGTTTTCGATTAAGCATTCTTTATTTGCTCATCAACCTATAATGAGATTGTAACTAATTAAAGCAGCTTCCTCAAGAAAATTAACTGAAATTGAATTTTGCAGACTCTATAGTGTTTTTTTGCAGCTCGACAAAAAAAAAGATTTCATTTTCATGGATAATTAATGTCGTATTAAATGCAATTTTAAATGCTCTTTAAATATATGCAACATCAACTTTCGTCTTAAATTGAATTTTAAAATATAATTAATAATATAAAAATGCATTAAAAAAAATATTCATTACAATTAAAAATATAAATACAAATATTTCTAAATTTTCAATTAAAAATTTAATTTACCGAATTATTATTATTATTATTTGAAAATCTATAATAGAATATTTCATAAAAATCTGTTTTATAAATAATTAATTTTTGAAAAAAAAGTGAAAACTTTCAATAAAAATTAGTGAAATTCAATTTTTAATAAAGTTATAAAATTTTAAACGAAACAAATTTCCGTGCTATTATAAACTTTAGTTTATTTTTAGATAATAATGGATTTACAAAGTTATATTTACTAGAGGTAGTATATAAATTAAGGTATGTATATCAAAGTCAATAATAATTTCCTTCATGAAGTTCAAAAACGAAGTTATTAATAATAAACTTTAATTATAATTAATTAAAGGGCTTTGATTCATTAAGAGTAAAAGCATCTCTGAGGACCTTAACTGTGAGTAAACTATAGTACCGAAAATTCTCATGCAACTGCGTAATGTTCAAAGATATTTCAAAGGATTGTAACATTTAATTAAACCCTTTATCCAACATTTTCTCGATACAAGTTTTAATTAAATAAAGAAAAATAAAAACAAAAAATAAAATACTAATAATAATATATTAATAAATAGAAGGGTACAAATAAATAATTTAAAAAATAATAAATATAATATATATATATTACATATAAATATAAAATAATAGAAATTCTTCAATAATTCACTAAATTCAAAAATTTTCAATTCTATGCAAAAAAATTCTTGCACCTGCCACAAACTTAAAAATGTTCTATCTCTTTCAATTTTCTTCAAATCGATTCGAAACTTCAGAAAAATATTTCTGAGATATACTTTAATAAAAAAAAAATATTTTTTGAAAATAACTAAAGGTACGTCTACTTAATGAACCAATTTTGAAACTTATAAGCGCGTGTACTCAAAAAACTTTTTTTTTGAACAAAAAAACTGTTTTTGTTATTGTTAATGAATTAAAAAATCAAGGTTATGAATATCTTAAAATAAAATTGTTTTATGTTTTATGCTGATATTACGAACTTTTAGGAATGCTGCCAGAAGGGGTAGACAACACGCTTGGCAAGCAAACGACAATGTAGTTTGCGCTCATTCGCGAATACCCTCAAATCTATCTCAGTTGGCTAACAAAAAAAGAATATTTTTAAATTCGCAAAAATCTGTAAATTTCATAGTGAATTGAATGGACGTACTTTTTAATCAAAGGTAATTTTTTGAAATTCGCAAAATTAAATTCTCATTTTCAAGTGCGTTCTGGTGTTAATAAATGTGTAGTAAAAAAAAAACTAAAAAAAATTTATTCAACAAAATATTTGAATTACATTCCTTTAAAAAATATATGCTTTAACTAAAATTAACAGAAATGTTTTAAAGATAATTAACATTCTGTATGCTTTCAAAAAAGATTTAAAAATTTCTTTCGATTGTGACATTGTTGTGGTATTTTATATTGGGCGTCAAATACCTTTTAACTTCTTTTTTTAAGCATTATTAATAACAAAACTATGATTTAAAAATTTTTTAAAAATTATTGTGGTATATTAAATTGGGCGTCATATACCTTTTAACTTCTTTTGTTTAATCTGTCACTAAATTACATTTCAATTTTTTTTCGTAATGTGACATTGTTTTGGTATTTTGATTTGGGCGTCAAATACCTTTTAGCTTCTTTTTTAAACATTATTAATTACAAAATTATGATTTAAAAATTCTTTAAGAATTGTGGTATATTAAATTGGGCGTCATATACCTTTTAACTTCTTTTGTTTAATCTGTTACTAAATTACATTAAAATTTTTTTTTCGTAATGTAACATTGTTGTGGTATTTTGAATTGGGCGTCAAATACATTTTAACTTCTTTTTTTAAGCATTATTAATAACAAAACTATGATTTAAAAATTTTTCAAAAATGTTGTGGTATATTAAATTGGGCGTCATATACCTTTTAATTTCTTTTGTTTAATCTGTCACTAAATTACATTTAAAATTTTTTTTCGTATTGTGACAGTGTTTTGGTATTTTGAATTGGGCGTCATATACCTTTTAACTTCTTTTGTTTAATCTGTTACTAAATTACATTTAAATTTTTTTTTCGTAATATAACATTGTTGTGGTATTTTTAATTGGGCGTCAAATACCTTGTAACTTCTTTTTTAAACGTTATTAATTACAAAATTATAATTTAAAATTTTTTTAAGAATTGTGGTATATTAAATTGGGCGTCATATACCTTTTAACTTCTTTTGTTTAATCTGTCACTAAATTACATTTAAAATTTTTTTTCGTAATGTAACATTGTTGTGGTATTTTTAATTGGGCGTCAAATACCTTTTAACTTCTTTTTTAAACGTTACTAATTACGAAACTATAATATAAAATTTTTTAACAATTGTTGTAGTATATTAAATTGGGCGTCATATACCTTTTAACTTCTTTTGTTCAATGTGTTACTAAATTACATTTAAAAATTTATTTTCGTAATGAAACATTGTGGTATTTTGAATTGGGCGTCAAATACCTTTTAACTTCTTTTTTTAATTTTTAAATGTGTTACTACTTACAAAATAATAATTTTAACTTTTCTTCAGAATATGCGACTTGCGAATTAGGCGTCAAATACTTATTTATTTCTTTTTGTTTACCTGAAAAAAAGAAACACAAGCATTATTAAATTTAAAATAGAATATTTTTACATTTTTAAAAGCATTTATATCACTAAAATTTTAATTAATAATTATTTATTAGTCAAATCGAAATCAATATTTATTTATTTTAAAGAAATAAAAAATACTAAGGCTAATAAGCTCTCAGAGGAACAAATAACATTATTTATAATTAATTATTATGCATTTGCTTATTTTTTAAAATATCCTCTATAATTGTAATAATATTAGTAATAAAATGAAATTTGTAATATTAAGCATTGTCGCAATTTTAATCTACAAAAATTTTAAAGACAGTAAAAAATAAAAAATTTACAGAATGTTAAAATATCAAAAAAAAAATTTCATAAATATATATAATTTTCAAAGTTGATGAAAGAATGCAGACATTGAGATGGATATTTCTACTCTTGGGAATTATAGTACAATTTACGGGAAGTATTTCTGAAGATGAACTTGAGAAAAAAGAATGGTGGGAAACTGCTTTAGTTTATCAAATATGGCCGCGAGCTTATCAAGACAGTAATGGCGATGGCGAGGGTGATTTACAAGGTATTTGGATTTTTTTATTCTCCTCAATGATTTTTCAAGGAATTTAAAAAAAATGTTATATTTAAATTAAATTTTTTAAACTATTACAATAATTAAAAAAAATTGAAACTTGCGGCCAAATAAGAATAAACAAAATTGTAGGAGAAATTTTCTTTTAGGAATAATCAATCGTCTAGACTATATAAAAGATTTAGGAGTCGATGCAATTTGGCTGAATCCCATTTATGAGTCTCCTTGGATTGACTCAGGCTACGATATTACGGATCATTATAAAATTCATCCCACATTTGGAGATGAAGATGATATAAATTTGTTAATAGAAGAAGCACACGAAAGAGGTCATATACATATTTTTTTTTTTTTTTTGAATTTACATTAAATAAATATTCAACTTTTTAATTTTTTTTCTTTTAGATTTGAAAATAATTTTAGACATAGTACCAAATCATTCCAGCATAGAGCATTGGTGGTTTAATTTTTCTCGCGCTGAAATTGAACCATACGATGATTTTTACATTTGGGCTAATGGAACAATTGATGATTCCGGCGAAAGAATTGAACCCAACAATTGGGTACGATTTTTGAAAATAATTTCAAAGAATTTTACTCAAAAAAAAAAAATAATTGCCTAAAAAACTACTCCTTAGATCAGTGTCTACGATAAAGAAAGAAATGGATCAGCTTGGACGTGGGATTCAATCAGGGAACAATGGTATTATCATAAATTTCATCATCTCGAACCAGATTTAAATCTTCGTAACGAAGATGTAGTCGAAAAAATTCTGGTAAAGTTTTAATATTTATAAAAAGAGTCAATAAAAATCAAAATTCTAAATTTTTCATTGGTTTTGGTATTAAGTATTGGGCGTCAAATACCTTTTAATTTCTTTTTTTATATTTAAACATTTTTTATATTAATCACCAAATGTTGGTTAATAAATGAAAAATTGTCTTACACATTTCTTTTTCTATAAATTGATTATAGGAAGTACTAGATTTTTGGTTAGAAAAAGGAGTTGATGGCTTTTTCTTTTCATCTGTATCTTCTTATTTTGAAGATGAAGATCTAAATGACGAAGATGATGATGATGATGAAAATGAAAATATTGGAACTGAAGATAACAATGACAAAGCAGATAAGGATAAAAACGACAATGATGCAGATGATGACAATAATGATCATAACAAAAATGATACAGATGATGCAAATGATACAGATAATACAGATAATACAGATAATAATGATGATAATGATGATAATGATAATGACGATAATGATAACAATATCGATAGTGAAAGCAGATCCATGGAACTTAAAATAGCAACCTTAGAACTTCTGTACAGATTTTGGAAACATGTGGACAATTGGACAGAAGAAAATAATTCTACTTCAAAGTAAGAATATTTTATTTTTTATAAATTCAATATATTTTCCTGTTCCAAAATTTATTTAATGAAACAAAATACCAATTATTAAAAAATTTATCCAAGGCTATATGTAAGTTAAAAAAATATAATCAAACATGTTTTGTTTTAATAGTTTGAAATACATAGAATATATCAATACTTAATATAATCCATTTTGAACAGATTATTAATTGCAAGCACTGGCGAGGAGAATAACAATTTAATAAGTTATTACGGTCATGAAACAGAAACTGGTATTGTGATCTATAATAATCGTCTAATTAGAGCAATAAACAGCAGCAGTGATGCCGATGACATTAAAGCAACAATTGACGATTGGATGGATCTTCTGCCCGATAATGCAACTACCAATTGGGTGGTATAAAAAAACTTTCTTTCCAATTTTTGAAAACTATCACCCTAATATTTAAACCTCAAAATCTATTCCAATGAAATATTTTTAATTTTATATACAAAACAGCGAAAATTGTGTGTAAATTTTTTGTGCAGCTAACAAATCATGATCATTCGAGAACACCAAGTAGAATTGGTTTAGAAGAAATGGATGGACTTGTAATTTTAAGTTTACTTTTACCTGGTCAAGCAATTACATATTATGGTGAGGAAATATCAATGACTGATACACAATTATCGTGGAATGAGACAATTGATTCGATGGCGTGTGAAAATTCAGAAGAAGATTTTGAAAATAATTCACGTGATCCAGCAAGAACGCCAATGCAATGGAATTCAAGTTTTGCTGCTGGATTTTCAACAAATGAAGAAACTTTTTTACCAATAAATCCTCAATTTGATGAGATAAATGTTCAAAATCAATTAAATGAGCCATTTAGTAGTATTAGTATTTATAAAAAAGTTGCTTTACTAAGAAAAGAAAGTCCTGTTTTTACACATGGCGATTACGAATTAGAGAGTGTCAACGAGAAAAGGATTTTAATTCTCAAGAGGTTCGTTTTATAATTTCTCCATTTAGAAAAGTACTTTGAAAACTAATTTCCTTAAAAAGTAGAGATAATTTTACATCTTTTAAATTAAAATTTTTCAGATTTTTAGAAAATTATCCAACATTTATAATTGTTATCAATTTGGAATCATTTAATGAAACAATTGACTTGTCAATACTTTATCCAGAATTGGAGGATACTTTCGAGGTAGTCATTTCAACTGATCCTGACAACGATATGTAAGAATTAAAATGACAAAATCTTAATATCTTTCAGTAACGATTTTTGAATGCTTCTTTTTCTTAATTAATAGGGCGGAAATTGAAAGTCAATTTGTCCTCTCGGGAAATGAGGCGATAGTCTTAAAGGGAAGAGATGAAACTAATGAATCCACGACATCTGTATTCGGTAGGTTAATTAATTTCATCAAAAATAGTTTTTCTATCAGAAATTAGAACTAAAAAGAAAAATTTATAAATTACAATTTACATTTATCTACAGACGAAGAAGCTTCTAACGAGGAAAATAAATCCCAAGAAGAAATAAAGGAAAATAATTATAAAATTGAAACAGGCGGAGGAGCAACTATTACTTTCCAAAAACAATTTATAATTTATTGGATGTTCTTTTTGATTTTTTGCATCATCTTTTAATTGATATTGTAAACAAATAATTATTATAATTTTTCTTTATTTTTCTTTTCGAAAATTTTTTAAATACAATTCATTGAATTTACAATTGTTTTTTTTTCAATTCCAAATCTGAATCCTTCATCCGTTAGATATTTTTAGTTTCAAAATCCGAAACACGGTCATCAAAATCTGTATAGAAATGAAAAAAAAAAGCATAGTTCACCTACTTCTAATTATAATTTTGTCAAACACTTCTTTATTAAATTTCATTACAAATAGTATTTACAAAATCAATGAATTAATTTGAAAAAAATTCAGTAATCGTTGTTTGTTTAATTTTTCTATATACAAAAATTAGATGTATCGATTAAAAATCCGCATCCTTAAAAAGCATCCATACAAATTTTATTTTTATTTCAAAATTCGAAATTTATTCCAATAATTCTCTATAAAAGAAAAATTAATCACGATGTTTACGACTTGATGCAAGAAGAACAGCTGCATATGACACGGCTGACATCAAAATCTGTATAAAAAAGTTAATCATATAATCATAACTTTTATAAATACAACAAAATTAATTTCTAAATAATATAAAATTTTTACAAAAATATCTTACTTTTTTGAATGTAAATAGTGATAAGGGAAAAAATTTTCCCGCTGTAAATTTTAATGGCCTTTGCGATCGAATGATAATCAATATCAATGAACGAATTAATTTTGGATTACAGTCATACCAATTTGTATTATAAACTGCATCAGCTATTTCCATACTCTTTTTTTTTTTTTTTAGAGAATTTTTTAAAATATTGTTAAAAAAAGGAAAACTAAAAATTCAATTTCAAAAACTATAAAATCAACTTACTCGATTAATAAGATTTTCCCCAATTGAATTTTCAGAAAAAATCATAAAACTTGTAACCAAAAAATAGGCAATATTAATTAGAGTTTCGGAAATATTTTTGCCTGGTGAAACCTTATGAAAAAAAAGAGATAAAAATTATTTTCTTACTAGTTTTTTTTAATTATATATTAATATATTTACCACAAGAACTGCAAAACCCATAAAGCACAAAGTTAAAACCATAATTACAACTTCTATTAAGAACAAAATGTTAAACGAACTTTCAAGAATTTCGGATTGTCTATATATAGGAGAAAAATTTATTATCATTGACATCAATTTGATTGTGTTAGAATTTTTTTCAGTGTGTCTAACAAGGATTGAGAAAAAAATTCCCTGACTTCCCTGACCGTTAGACACTCTGTTTTTTTTTCAAAATACACCTTATTATAAAATAATACCTTATTAATTTTAGATGACGTTCAACAAAATTGTTTAAACATTTCTCCTCTTCAGAAATAATTGATTCGTCAGAAGAAAGATTTTTTTGATTTACAATATCTTTGACACTTAATGCCAATATTTGTAATTGTCCACATAAATGATAAACAATGACAGTTAAATAAGTATTTGAACTCATTGCAACGGTAACAAGACATGTTATTAAAAATGCTTGCATCAAATAAATAATTTCATAGTTTGGTGATTTTTCAACATCAAAAGGATAGTACGCTGGGCAGGGTAAACATTTTTTTGTCGATTCAACTCCACATCTCAATAATGGTCTAATTATAAAAACTAAAAAATAGAAAATCCATATTTAATTTTTTATTTTAAATTTTTCCTAATTATTATTATTATTATTATTAATAACTTACTGATGCAAGGACCATACATAAAAGTTAAACACAATTTATTAAGAAATCTTGCATGTTTTGAATTAAATATCATTAAACATTTTGATTCTTTTGATAATGTATTTAAATTCCAATCGTCAATCATATTATTTATCACAGGTAATAATTTTTGTTTTGATCTACCAATGAAAATTGCTTTAAATAATGTTAATATAAGATTGATAGTTACAAAAATAGTTTCAACTTCTTGAAATAAATTATTTAAATAAAAACATTGTACAATTGCTGGTACAGTTATGAATAAGAGAAATATTAATGTAAAATAAAATCGTAAATTTGAAAAACGATCTTCAATTGGCCATAATCCACATAATTGCATACTCCAACGATTAAATTTTACGGCAAAATCAAAATTATATTTCATTTTTCCCTCCAATGACATGATTAACAAAAAACTTATTGAAATTTACTTCGTAACTTAAAACACTGTTAATTGGCATAATACTCGCGGTACTAATAACCATTTAATGACTCTATGTCTGAGCTATTTTTGTACACAAAAAATTCGGCAAAAAAGAGTATAATGAGTTTTTAATAATTCACAAAATATCAAAACACATTTGTCAATTAATATACATTATTAAAAATTATTGTGTTGACAAATTATAATTAAGAGAGGTAAATATGTTAACGACCTTAAGAAATTATTTTCAAAAAATCGGTTTTCTTTTTACGTCTCAAAAATATTCTCCCGAAGTTTCAAATCAATGTTGGAAATTTTAATTATGCCTAAAGTTAAATTTTAAATCATTAAAAAGCCAAAAAAAAAAAATTAATTCTGATGATTACGACTTGTTGCATGAAGAACAGTTGCATATGAGAAAGCCGACATCAAAATCTGTACAAAAATAGAAATATTAAAAACTATTTTAAATACTAATTATTAATTATTAATATCAAAATGTTACCATATCTTACTTTTTTTAAAGTATCATGTGACAAGGGAAAAAATTTTCCTGCTGTAAATTTTAATGGCCTTTGCGATCTCATTATAATCAACATCAATGAACAAATTGATTTTGGATTACAATCATACCAATTTGTATTATAAACTGCATCACCAATATTCATACTCTTAAAAAAAAAAATCCTACTTTACAGAAAAAACATTCTACATATCAGATTTTACTTTTATAAAATGTAAACTTACTTGATTAATAAGATTTTCGCTAATATAAGTGTACAAAAAAATCAAAATCATTGAGGCAAAAAATTGGCTAACATAAACGAATGTCTCAGAAATATTTGCGGATGGTAAAGCCTTATGAAACAATTGATAAAATTAATTTTTAAACTAATATGATTTCTAAAATTTCATTTTCTTTAAAGTACTATTTAAAAACAGTTTAATATTTACCACAAGAATTGCAAAACCCACAAAACACATTGTCATAACAGTGATTACAACTTCCACTAAAAACATAATGTTAAATGAACTTTCAAGAACTTCTGAATCTCTATGGAAAAAATTTTATTATCATTATTATTATTATTAGTATTATTATTTTTATTATTAATATTATTTTCATTGTGCTTAATTTTTATTCAAACCTTATTAATTTTAGGTGTCGTTCAACAAAAATGCGTAAAAATTTACACTCTTCAGAAATCATTGATCCGTTATGAGAAAATTTTTTTGAATTTACAATGTCTTTGACACTTAATGCCAATACTTGTAATTGTCCACACAAATGAAAAACAATAAGAGTTAAAAAACTATTGACATTTATTGCTACAGTAACAAGACAACCCATGAAAAATGTTTGCGTTAAATATGCTAGCTCGAAATTTGGTGATTTTTCAACATCAAAAGGATAGTATGCTTGGCATGGTAAATTTATTTTTGAAGAAGAGTCAACAATCCATTCAATTAGTGGTCTAATTGAAAAAACTAAAAAAAAATAAATTATTTAATTCTTCGAAATTTTAAATATATTAAATGATAAATTTCACTATAGCGTTAAAAAAAATACTGCACAATACTCTTCTTATAAAGCATATATTTTTCTCAATTAATTCACATTAAAAAATTACTTACGGATGTATGGACCGTACATTAAAACCAAACATAGAATATTTAAAAATCTTGCACGTTTTGAATTTAATATCATTAAATTTTTTGATTCATTTGAAAATCCATTATTATCATTCCAATCTAAAATCATATCTTCAACAAGTGAAGCGAGTTTCTCTTTTGAATTTTCAATAAATAATGCTTTAATAAATGTCAATACAAGATTGATAGCAATGAAAATAGTTTCAATTTCTTTAAATAAATTATTTAATAGAAAACATTGTACCGTTACTGGTATAGTGATGCATAATAGAAATATCAACGTCAAATAAAATCGTAATTTTGAAAAACGATCTTCAATTGGCCACATTCCACATAATTGCATACTCCAACGATTAAATTTTACGGCAAAATCAAAATTATATTTCACTTTTTTATTTGACAATAAAATATTTTTCCAACGATTTAGTAGAGCCGGAAAATTAAAATTTATTTTTCTTTGTGACGGCATATTATTTAAAAAAAAAAAAAAAAAAAAAAAAACTAGGAGAATTTAATTTTTCAAAACATACTTTGAAGCAATCTTAGAATATATAGTTTTATAAAATGCTACCATACTGAAAATTATAATAACTATTTAATGGCTTCTATTTAATTTAGTCTCTCACATTTTTGGCAAAAGTGTATAATGAGTTTTTTAATTATTCACAAAAAGACAACATATAAAGATATAGCTTGATCCCCTTAAGTGTGGCGTAATTTTATATCATTAAAAAAAGAACCCTTGTGTTAACATAAATTAACCTAAAATTTATTGTTAACAATCTCACAAAATTGAGACAAAATAATTAGCATTTTACTAAATATATTGTTACAAATTTTGAAAATTAACTTTTGATTTTTGCAGATGAATATTTAAATAAAATAAAACTTTTGAAAACTGGCAAAAATATCAATGTTTTTAACACATAATTTTATATAATAGTTAATAAATTATCATTTTAATTTAAATAATATCAACCCAAAAGTTTTTTAATTATATGAAAAAATTAGGTTACACTTTGCGGCTATCAAGCTATTTTTATCAATATTGTCTCTCTGTGAATAATTAAAAAAACTCATTACACTTTTGTCGAATATAAAACTAAAATAAATGAGAGAAATTAAATGTTTATTGTAATCTCGAACATTATGACAATATTATAAAAATTTCTTCAAAAACGTATTTCAAAAATAAAAAAATTGGTTAATCATTAGAATGCCGTCAAAAAATAAAGTAAATTACAATTTTACACTTCTATATTTATTAATTATTGGAGAAGATTTATACAACAACAGGAAGGAAATTTTAATTTTTCTTTTAATTATTGGAGAAAATTTATGTTATCAAAAAAAGAAGTCAAATATAATTTTAATTTTGCCGTACAACTTAATCGTTGGAGTATGCAATTATGTGGAATGTGTCCAATTGAGGTCGGTAATCCTGGAAGTACCACTTCCGCAAAAAAAGTTTTTACATATGCCAACATTTCTACACTTTTCGGTGAATTTTGTGCAAGAATATGGAATAAAATCGTCTGCCTAAGAAAAAAATAATTTTTTTTCGAAAGTTTTTTTGCTTTTGGATGAGTTTTTGGTAATAAAAAGGGTTTTCCTGTACTCGGATCTGGGTGTCAATATTTATCTACACTTTTCGGTGTATTTTGTGCAGGAATATGCAATAAAATCGTCTGCCTAAGAAAAATTGAATTTTTTTGGGAAATTTTTTCTGATTTTGGATGGTTTTTGGTGGTAATAGGGGTCTTCCTCTACTCGGATCGGGGTGTCAATTTTTTTCTACACTTTTAGGTGTATTTCGTTCAAGAAATTGCAATAAAATAGTCTGCCTAAGATAAATTGAATTTTTTTGAAAAATTTTTTTTGACGAAAATCGCTTTAATGGTCATAAAATTGGTGTTCCTCTACTCGGATCGGGCTGTCAATTTTTTTCTACACTTTTAGGTGTATTTTGTGCAAGAAATTGCAATAAAATAGTCCGCCTAAGAAAAATTGAATTTTTTTGGGAACTTTTTTATTTTTTTGGATTTATGGGTTGGATGACTTTTTGGTGGTAATAGGTGTCTTCCTCTACTCGGATTTGGCTGTCGATTTTTTTCTACACTTTTAGGTGTATTTTGTGCAAGAAATTACAATAAAATAGTCCGCCTAAGTAAAATTGAATTTTTTTGGGAACTTTTTTATTTTTTTGTATTTATGGGTTGGATGACTTTTTGGTAGTAATAGGTGTCTTCCTCTACTCGGATTTGGCTGTCGATTTTTTTCTACACTTTTAGGTGTATTTTGTGCAAGAAGTTGCAATAAAATAGTCCGCCTAAGAAAAATTGAATTTTTTTGGGAACTTTTTTATTTTTTTGGATTTATGGGTTGGATGACTTTTTGGTGGTAATAGGTGTCTTCCTCTACTCGGATTTGGCTGTCGATTTTTTTCTACACTTTTAGGTGTATTTTGTGCAAGAAATTGCAATAAAATAATCCGCCTAAGTAAAATTGAATTTTTTTTGGAACTTTTTTATTTTTTTGTATTTATGGGTTGGATGACTTTTTGGTAGTAATAGGTGTCTTCCTCTACTCGGATTTGGCTGTCGATTTTTTTCTACACTTTTAGGTGTATTTTGTGCAAGAAATTGCAATAAAATAGTCCGCCTAAGAAAAATTGAATTTTTTTGGGAACTTTTTTATTTTTTTGGATTTATGGGTTGGATGACTTTTTGGTGGTAATAGGTGTCTTCCTCTACTCGGATTTGGCTGTCGATTTTTTTCTACACTTTTAGGTGTATTTTGTGCAAGAAATTGCAATAAAATAGTCCGCCTAAGAAAAATAGAATTTTTTTGGGAACTTTTTTATTTTTTTGGATTTATGTGTTGGATGACTTTTTGGTGGTAATAGGTGTCTTCCTCTACTCGGATTTGGCTGTAGATTTTTTTCTACACTTTTAGGTGTATTTTGTGCAAGAAATTGCAATAAAATAGTCCGCCTAAGAAAAATTGAATTTTTTTGGGAACTTTTTTATTTTTTTGGATTTATGGGTTGGATGACTTTTTGGTGGTAATAGGTGTCTTCCTCTACTCGTATTTGGCTGTCGATTTTTTTCTACACTTTTAGGTGTATTTTGTGCAAGAAATTGCAATAAAATAGTCCGCCTAAGAAAAATTGAATTTTTTTGGGAACTTTTTTATTTTTTTGGATTTATGAGTTGGATGACTTTTTGGTGGTAATAGGTGTCTTCCTCTACTCGTATTTGGCTGTCGATTTTTTTCTACACTTTTAGGTGTATTTTGTGCAAGAAATTGCAATAAAATAGTCCGCCTAAGAAGAATAGAATTTTTTTGGGAACTTTTTTATTTTTTTGGATTTATGGGTTGGATGACTTTTTGGTGGTAATAGGTGTCTTCCTGTACTCGGATTTGGCTGTAGATTTTTTTCTACACTTTTAGGTGTATTTTGTGCAAGAAATTGCAATAAAATAGTCCGCCTAAGAAAAATTGAATTTTTTTGGGAACTTTTTTATTTTTTTGGATTTATGGGTTGGATGTCTTTTTGGTGGTAATAGGTGTCTTCCTCTACTCGGATTTGGCTGTCGATTTTTTTCTACACTTTTAGGTGTATTTTGTGCAAGAAATTGCAATAAAATAATCCGCCTAAGTAAAATTGAATTTTTTTTGGGAACTTTTTTATTTTTTTGGATTTATGGGTTGGATGACTTTTTGGTGGTAATAGGTGTCTTCCTCTACTCGGATTTGGCTGTCGATTTTTTTCTACACTTTTAGGTGTATTTTGTGCAAGAAATTGCAATAAAATAATCCGCCTAAGTAAAATTGAATTTTTTTGGGAACTTTTTTATTTTTTTGTATTTATGGGTTGGATGAGTTTTTGGTAGTAATAGGTGTCTTCCTCTACTCGGATTTGGCTGTCGATTTTTTTCTACACTTTTAGGTGTATTTTGTGCAAGAAATTACAATAAAATAGTCCGCCTAAGAAAAATTGAATTTTTTTGGGAACTTTTTTATTTTTTTGGATTTATGGGTTGGATGACTTTTTGGTGGTAATAGGTGTCTTCCTCTACTCGGATTTGGCTGTCGATTTTTTTCTACACTTTTAGGTGTATTTTGTGCAAGAAATTGCAATAAAATAGTCCGCCTAAGAAAAATAGAATTTTTTTGGGAACTTTTTTATTTTTTTGGATTTATGTGTTGTATGACTTTTTGGTGGTAATAGGTGTCTTCCTCTACTCGGATTTGGCTGTAGATTTTTTTCTACACTTTTAGGTGTATTTTGTGCAAGAAATTACAATAAAATAGTCCGCCTAAGAAAAATTGAATTTTTTTGGGAACTTTTTTATTTTTTTGGATTTATGGGTTGGATGACTTTTTGGTGGTAATAGGTGTCTTCCTCTACTCGGATTTGGCTGTCGATTTTTTTCTACACTTTTATATGTATTTTGTGCAAGAAATTGCAATAAAATAGTCCGCCTAAGAAAAATTGAATTTTTTTGGAACTTTTTTATTTTTTTGGATTTATGGGTTGGATGTCTTTTTGGTGGTAATAGGTGTCTTCCTCTACTCGGATTTGGCTGTCGATTTTTTTCTACACTTTTATATGTATTTTGTGCAAGAAATTGCAATAAAATAGTCCGCCTAAGAAAAATTGAATTTTTTTGGGAACTTTTTTATTTTTTTGGATTTATGGGTTGGATGACTTTTTGGTGGTAATAGGTGTCTTCCTCTACTCGGATTTGGCTGTCGATTTTTTTCTACACTTTTAGGTGTATTTTGTGCAAGAAATTGCAATAAAATAATCCGCCTAAGTAAAATTGAATTTTTTTGGGAACTTTTTTATTTTTTTGTAATTATGGGTTGGATGACTTTTTGGTAGTAATAGGTGTCTTCCTCTACTCGGATTTGGCTGTCGATTTTTTTCTACACTTTTAGGTGTATTTTGTGCAAGAAATTGCAATAAAATAGTCCGCCTAAGAAAAATTGAATTTTTTTGGGAACTTTTTTATTTTTTTGGATTTATGGGTTGGATGACTTTTTGGTGGTAATAGGTGTCTTCCTCTACTCGGATTTGGCTGTCGATTTTTTTCTACACTTTTAGGTGTATTTTGTGCAAGAAATTGCAATAAAATAATCCGCCTAAGTAAAATTGAATTTTTTTGGGAACTTTTTTATTTTTTTGTATTTATGGGTTGGATGACTTTTTGGTAGTAATAGGTGTCTTCCTCTACTCGGATTTGGCTGTCGATTTTTTTCTACACTTTTAGGTGTATTTTGTGCAAGAAATTGCAATAAAATAGTCCGCCTAAGAAAAATAGAATTTTTTTGGGAACTTTTTTATTTTTTTGGATTTATGGGTTGGATGACTATTTGGTGGTAATAGGTGTCTTCCTCTACTCGGATTTGGCTGTAGATTTTTTTCTACACTTTTAGGTGTATTTTGTGCAAGAAATTGCAATAAAATAATCCGCCTAAGTAAAATTGAATTTTTTTGGGAACTTTTTTATTTTTTTGGATTTATGGGTTGGATGACTTTTTGGTGGTAATAGGTGTCTTCCTCTACTCGGATTTGGCTGTAGATTTTTTTCTACACTTTTAGGTGTATTTTGTGCAAGAAATTGCAATAAAATAGTCCGCCTAAGAAAAATTGAATTTTTTTGGGAACTTTTTTATTTTTTTGGATTTATGGGTTGGATGTCTTTTTGGTGGTAATAGGTGTCTTCCTCTACTCGGATTTGGCTGTCGATTTTTTTCTACACTTTTAGGTGTATTTTGTGCAAGAAATTGCAATAAAATAATCCGCCTAAGAAAAATTGAATTTTTTTGGGAACTTTTTTATTTTTTTGGATTTATGAGTTGGATGACTTTTTGGTGGTAATAGGTGTCTTCCTCTACTCGTATTTGGCTGTCGATTTTTTTCTACACTTTTAGGTGTATTTTGTGCAAGAAATTGCAATAAAATAGTCCGCCTAAGAAGAATAGAATTTTTTTGGGAACTTTTTTATTTTTTTGGATTTATGGGTTGGATGACTTTTTGGTGGTAATAGGTGTCTTCCTGTACTCGGATTTGGCTGTAGATTTTTTTCTACACTTTTAGGTGTATTTTGTGCAAGAAATTGCAATAAAATAGTCCGCCTAAGAAAAATTGAATTTTTTTGGGAACTTTTTTATTTTTTTGGATTTATGGGTTGGATGTCTTTTTGGTGGTAATAGGTGTCTTCCTCTACTCGGATTTGGCTGTCGATTTTTTTCTACACTTTTAGGTGTATTTTGTGCAAGAAATTGCAATAAAATAATCCGCCTAAGTAAAATTGAATTTTTTTGGGAACTTTTTTATTTTTTTGGATTTATGGGTTGGATGACTTTTTGGTGGTAATAGGTGTCTTCCTCTACTCGGATTTGGCTGTCGATTTTTTTCTACACTTTTAGGTGTATTTTGTGCAAGAAATTGCAATAAAATAATCCGCCTAAGTAAAATTGAATTTTTTTGGGAACTTTTTTATTTTTTTGTATTTATGGGTTGGATGAGTTTTTGGTAGTAATAGGTGTCTTCCTCTACTCGGATTTGGCTGTCGATTTTTTTCTACACTTTTAGGTGTATTTTGTGCAAGAAATTACAATAAAATAGTCCGCCTAAGAAAAATTGAATTTTTTTGGGAACTTTTTTATTTTTTTGGATTTATGGGTTGGATGACTTTTTGGTGGTAATAGGTGTCTTCCTCTACTCGGATTTGGCTGTCGATTTTTTTCTACACTTTTAGGTGTATTTTGTGCAAGAAATTGCAATAAAATAGTCCGCCTAAGAAAAATTGAATTTTTTTGGGAACTTTTTTATTTTTTTGGATTTATGGGTTGGATGACTTTTTGGTGGTAATAGGTGTCTTCCTCTACTCGGATTTGGCTGTCGATTTTTTTCTACACTTTTAGGTGTATTTTGTGCAAGAAATTGCAATAAAATAATCCGCCTAAGTAAAATTGAATTTTTTTGGGAACTTTTTTATTTTTTTGTAATTATGGGTTGGATGACTTTTTGGTAGTAATAGGTGTCTTCCTCTACTCGGATTTGGCTGTCGATTTTTTTCTACACTTTTAGGTGTATTTTGTGCAAGAAATTGCAATAAAATAGTCCGCCTAAGAAAAATTGAATTTTTTTGGGAACTTTTTTATTTTTTTGGATTTATGGGTTGGATGACTTTTTGGTGGTAATAGGTGTCTTCCTCTACTCGGATTTGGCTGTCGATTTTTTTCTACACTTTTAGGTGTATTTTGTGCAAGAAATTGCAATAAAATAATCCGCCTAAGTAAAATTGAATTTTTTTGGGAACTTTTTTATTTTTTTGTATTTATGGGTTGGATGACTTTTTGGTAGTAATAGGTGTCTTCCTCTACTCGGATTTGGCTGTCGATTTTTTTCTACACTTTTAGGTGTATTTTGTGCAAGAAATTGCAATAAAATAGTCCGCCTAAGAAAAATAGAATTTTTTTGGGAACTTTTTTATTTTTTTGGATTTATGGGTTGGATGACTATTTGGTGGTAATAGGTGTCTTCCTCTACTCGGATTTGGCTGTAGATTTTTTTCTACACTTTTAGGTGTATTTTGTGCAAGAAATTGCAATAAAATAATCCGCCTAAGTAAAATTGAATTTTTTTGGGAACTTTTTTATTTTTTTGGATTTATGGGTTGGATGACTTTTTGGTGGTAATAGGTGTCTTCCTCTACTCGGATTTGGCTGTAGATTTTTTTCTACACTTTTAGGTGTATTTTGTGCAAGAAATTGCAATAAAATAGTCCGCCTAAGAAAAATTGAATTTTTTTGGGAACTTTTTTATTTTTTTGGATTTATGGGTTGGATGTCTTTTTGGTGGTAATAGGTGTCTTCCTCTACTCGGATTTGGCTGTCGATTTTTTTCTACACTTTTAGGTGTATTTTGTGCAAGAAATTGCAATAAAATAATCCGCCTAAGTAAAATTGAATTTTTTTGGGAACTTTTTTATTTTTTTGTATTTATGGGTTGGATGACTTTTTGGTAGTAATAGGTGTCTTCCTCTACTCGGATTTGGCTGTCGATTTTTTTCTACACTTTTAGGTGTATTTTGTGCAAGAAATTACAATAAAATAGTCCGCCTAAGAAAAATAGAATTTTTTTGGGAACTTTTTTATTTTTTTGGATTTATGGGTTGGATGACTTTTTGGTGGTAATAGGTGTCTTCCTCTACTCGGATTTGGCTGTAGATTTTTTTCTACACTTTTAGGTGTATTTTGTGCAAGAAATTGCAATAAAATAGTCTGCCTAAGATAAATTAAATTTTTTTGAAAAATTTTTTTTGACGAAAATCGCTTTAATGGTCATAAAATTGGTGTTCCTTTACTCGGATCGGGCTGTCAATTTTTTTCTACACTTCTAGGTGTATTTTGTGCAAGAAATTGCAATAAAATAGTCTGCCTAAGAAAAATTAAATTTTTTTGGAAAATAGGTTATGCAGTTTATGATAAAAATTGGTACGATTGCAATCCAAAATTAATTCGTTCATTCATGTTGATTATCATTCGATCGCAAAGGCCAATGAAATTCACGGCAGGAATATTTTTTCCCTTATCACATGATACATTTAAAAATGTAATTTATATATATATATACACCCAGAAAAAAATTTATTTCATTTAAATAATCGGTTACTTCAATATTTTATCAAATAAATGATATTTACTTGAAACAAATAATTTTTATTTGAATTAAATAAATTGTATTTGGACCAATAATTTCTGTATTTGAAACAAATACTATTTAATTGAGTCAAATAAAAATTATTTGGTTCAAGTAAATATTTATTTAATAATAATCAAAGTAATCGAATATTTGAATCAAATAAATTTTTTTTTCAAGTAAAATTTTTATATTAATATTTTTTTTTATTATACTATTTTTAAGAATTGAGTTGAATTAAAAAAAAATAATAAATATAAGTTCTCATAATTTTTTTTTTTTTTTATATACAGATTTTGATGTCCGCCGTGTCATATGCAACCGTTTTAAAGGCAACAAGTCGTAATCATCAAAGTTAATTTTATTTTGTCAGATTTACGAAAAAAATATTTAAATATTTAAAAACCAATTTTTTTCCTTTCTAGCTTGTAGGCATTAAATTTTATCAGTCTTTCTATATTTTTCCTGTAATGTACACGTGAAAATACGTATGTGTACTAAATTGCAGTTCTTCATATACAAAAATGTAGAAGTTAAGGGGGGGGACAGGGTCATTTTTTGCAATTTTTTCGAAAAAAACCGATTTCTTTCCTTTCTAGCTCATAGCCATCAAATCCAATCGTTCTCTCTATATTTTTCCTGGGGGGGGGGACACAAAGCTGGGATGGACGCAAGAGTTCCGTCGGTACACCGAAGGTGTACGGAACTCTTAAATAAAAGAAGAAAAAATAAAATTTTCACACTGAGAAAAATGTTTAGTCAGAGCAACCAAAATTTGGTTGGGCCAACAAAAGAATTTTGTTGGTATTTAATCAACTAAAAAATTTGGTTGAGTGTTTTTTGTTGGCATAACAAAAATGTTTGGTTAGCTCAACCAAATTTTTTTTGTTAGGTCAACAAAAATGTTTGGTTGATCAAACAAACAGTTTTTTTTGTAAAATTGAAAATTTTATTCTATCTTATTTCTTTTCTTTTAATTTTTTTTATTTATTTCATTATTTAATTATTATCAATTTAACATTGGATTTATATAAATATAAATTAATAAATATAAATTTATATATAAATTAATAAATTAATAAAAAGAATTACTTAAAAAAATAAATATAATTTGATTGAATATATTAAACAAAATTTGCAAGAGCATTGAATTTTAATTTAAAAAAAAAAAAAAAACGTTGGCTGCATATCTACATTAATCACGCGATTAAAAAATAAAAAAAGACTTCTTAGAAACATTAAAAAAAAAATGCAGACAATTAACACTTGTTGTATTTGCATTAAATTAATATTTTATACTATTCTCGGGTCTCTCGATCATCGACCACAGTTCGTTTCATATCTCAATCATCAACTGTCAGAATCAGAAATTTTCAAAAAAAAAAAAAATTTCAAGTTAAAACAAAAAATTATATTAAAAAAAAAAAACCAAATTTTTCCCTTCCAATTTAATTAAAGAATAAAAATTTATTATATTTTTCAAAAATTAAAAATTAATTAATCGATAATTAATAATTAAATTGTGAATAAATTTTATTATATAAAAAAAAAAAGAAGTAAAACGTCCTTTTTTTGGAATATATATATATATATATTATAAACGTCTTTTAGATAAGAGAGAGAGACTGTAGGAAGAGAAAACAATGATTATTTTCATTTCGAACTAGAACTTTTATCTTTTTCAATATGTTCGTGTCAAGAATCAAGTTTAATGTGTGTTACTACGTCTCGATCGAAGAGAAAAATTCGAATAATCAAAATTATTAAAAATTATTTCTTACAATAGGAAAAAAAAAAAAAATTCAATCAAATCACGTACTAATTTTTTTTTATATGTAAAAATTGCAAAAAAGTGATTTAAAAAAAAAAAATTATTATTTTCTGTTATGGAAAAATGATACCAAAAGAAGAATCATGTCTACTTGGTAAATCTCGTTTCAATTCACTTTGGATAAATTCGAGTTATGAAAAAAATTTACAAGAAGGTATGCAAAGTTTATAAAAAAAAAAAATTTTTTTCCCGCATAATAAATATTTATTCTTATATTTTCCAAAATATTTTTAATTTATTAACCTTCAATTTATTTTTTTATTTATATTTTATTTATAATTAATTTTTAATTAATAATTTTAATAATTTTAATTTAAAAAAAAATTTTTAATTATTATTTATTTTATTTTAATTTTAAAAAAAATTTTAATTATTTTTTATTTTATTTTAATTTTTAAAAAAAATTTAATTATTATTTATTTTATTTTAATTTAAAAAAAATTTTAAATTATTATTTATTTTATTTTAATTTTTTTAATTTATTATTTTTATAATTTTTTTTTTCAATTATAATTATCGAAATTATTTTGTAATTAACTGTAAATAAAATAAATTAGAAAAGTTAAAAATAAGACGAAAATGAATTTAAAGAAAATTATTCACTTTTTTTTAAATGAATAATTTAAAAAAATAAAGAAATTAATTTTAAAAAAATAAAAAATTAAAATTTGTGAAAAAAAAAATAAATTATTTTGTAATTAAAAAATATTATTTTTTCCAGAATTGACACAAGAAGATTTAAGATATTATACGGCTGGACCACTTTGGATAAAAATAAGATTAGTTCTATTTTGGTTGTTTTGGTCAATTTTTGTTGTTGTTTTAATAATTTCAATATTATTATGCTGGTGTATTATACCTTCATTGTGTTACGAATAATTTTTTCGATTTTGTAAAGGTAAATTTAATTTTTTTTTTTACCTATATTTCAAAAAAAAAATCAGCTAAAAATTCAATTTTTTTCCTATTTAATTATCTTCATAAATTTTAGATTCTAATTATTAATTTTCCGATATTTTATAATTTCAGAATCATCATTATTTGATTTATCATGAAAATATATTTTTATTAACCTAACCTTTTTATAATAAACCGAATTCTAAATAATTAAAAATTTTCATTTCATTTTCTAATAAGTAAAAAAAAAATGTATTCACGAAAATTGGACATGTATATAAGAAAATAATAATTGATATCAAAATATTTCAAAAAAAGGCCTTTTAATTTCACAATTCTTATATATAGAAAATAAAATAATTGATAAATAGACAAATAAAAAAACTAACCTTTTATAATGAACAGCCGTTGTGGATGATGATGATGATTTTCAAATGAATTTGTAGTTATTAATTGAAAAAAAATTTCCGTTAAAACACTCTTATTCCAAGAAATACGAAAATAAAAAATTTTCACAGGAAATGACAATTACGCAGAACTCGGGGAGTAAAAGACGCGCGACAAACATAACCTCACATTTCCGAACGACTTTATTGACGACTATATTAATTTTAAATTGATACACTTCAATTTTCTATCAAAAACATATAATATCAAATTTAATTTACCGATATTTAACAAATTTAACCAAAAACAATTACTATTTATCGAAAATTGAGACAATAATCACCTTAATAACCGGCAACTTCAAGCCCTGAAACAGGAATGAACTGGAATGCTACAATGCTACATGGCTAATCAATCATTCATCTAAAATGTAGTCCTCAACTTTTGATTCGTTATCTTTTTTACCAAAAATTAAGAAAAATATCAATTTACAACAAAGATTTAAAAGACAAATTGTAATCACTATCAGTGAATGTATTTCTTTTACAAAAGTAAAAACTGTCAGTACAGTAAAGAAAGAAATTATTCTATTGACCACTTCAGTCCAACTCAACGCATGCGCGTATCCATTTTACACATCGCGGGAAATTTTAAACAATATTTTCAATTTACTAATAATAATTTACCAATTATTATTATTAATAAATTTACCAATTATTATTATTAATATTTATTAATAAATTAATTAATTCAAATATTTATTTTCTAACATGAAAAATAGAAATTAAAAAAAAAATTCTTTGTAACGAATCTAACCTCAAAATAAAGTGTGAAATTTTTTAAACAAACAAAAGAGAACTAGTCACATGATTTGCATAACAAATGTAAATATTTACACGTTTTTAAAATAAAATTCTCAGACAATATTTATCGCTCCTCGATTAAAGAAGCCATTTTTCTTTTTCTGCTCTCGCAAGTCTCGCACGGATCGATTATTTAGTGCAAAGCGTGTGTGTATGTCCGATCATTCGCGCGGTGCTTGCTTGTTTTTGAATTTCTTTAAAAGGTGGGGAAATATCATATATAGTGAAATAACTAGTTTCGGTCATTACGTAAGAATAACGCCCTTGAAGGCATTATTATAACTCGACACAAAATGGATAAGAGTGGGAGACAGCTTGAGGATGGCAACAAGGTGAATGGCACCAATAACGAACAGTCAGTTGTGCAGGCCACGTACAAGAAGTTGCCTGAGGAAGATACAAACTGGCAACAACAACAACAACAACAGCAGGAGGAGGAGCAACAACAGCAGCAGGCAAAAGACGAGAGGGAAACTGAAGATCAAATCCCGGACATTGACACAATGGTCAAACAAAACGGTACCGAACCCGAAATTGAAGATGAAGCTAAAGAACGAATGCTTCAGGATAATGTTAAATTATCACCGAAAAAGGATAATATCGAGGTATTTATATATTTCAATTTTTTAATTATTTTTCTCAATTTTTTCCTCTGAATTTTTATCGATAAATTGTTAAACATAACCTCTCTTTTTTTTTATACCTCCTAAAAATAAATTTCGGTCTATAGGGAAAAATTTATTTTTGTGTTTTATTTTCTATATATATATATATGTATTTATCTCCCATGAACTGTGAACTTTAATTTAATTATTGAGATGAGTCTGCGTGCGAAATAATAATAATAAAAAAAAAAAAAAAGAAACAGTTAATCGTTTTTATTTTCCTTCGATGTTTATTTTTTATTGATTGATTGATTGATAGTTCAATTATAATAATAAGAGAGGAAGAGTAAATCTTCAATTATATTGCATCATCTTAAAACTAACCTCAATTTTCTCTTATTTTCTTTATCTTCTCTTCTTCCTAATTATATCTTTGATGTTGAGAATTTTTTTTATTTCTTATTTAAAAAATTAAAAAAATAATAATTTAGAAATAAAAGAATTTTTAACGGATTTTTAGGGATTGAATTTCTTTTTTTTTCTAAGGGTCAACAAAGGGCTGTGTAAGAATTGTTTGCTTTATTGATTTTTTTTTTCAACCGAGTGGGGGGATAAGGGAACCTTGAATAATCTCCTAGTTCCATAGATTTGCAATTTTTATGTTTCTGTTCGCAATAAATGAAATTGTATATTTTTTTTTCATTTTATGTTTTCGAAATAATAAAAATTGTTTTTATGTATAAAAAAAACGAAAATTAATTTTCTTTATTTATTTAAACACTTGTTGATTAAACAAATTTGCCACAAAAAATATTTATATTAAAAATTGTTTATATTTTTGGGTTGAAAAAAATTTCGAAATTATTTTTTTTTAAAACATACGATTTTCATTATTGAAATATAAACATAACCTCAAAATTACGTTCGATTTTTTCTGAAGCAAGAAAATAATTATTTTTTTTAATATTACCGATAATTTAGAATTAATAAAATATTTTACTTAATTGAAGAAAATATATTTTTTTAATTTAATAAATTATTTAAAAACAATAATAATAATAATACAATAATAAAATAATAATATTAATAAATAAATATCTTCAATAACGATATTAAAAAAAATTTATAATTATAAATATTTAATAATTAATCTATTATTATTAAATTATTATTATTATTATTATTATATGATTATATAATTATTATTATTATTATTATTATTATTATTATTATTATTAGGTATTTATAATAATATTATAATTATTATTATTATTTATAATTTAAAATTAATAAATTAAATAAATAAATTTATTCGGTTCTTTTGATTTTAACAGCGCATTTTCATAATTAAAATTCAGGTGTTTTTTTTGGAATTTTTTTTTTTAAATTAAAAATCTTATGGCGTTAAAATTTAGACCCTACAAAAAAAAAAGAAAAATTCTATTCGTATGTTGGTCTTTATTCCCAGCGCTGATTAAATATTAACTCTTGAGACGTGATTAATTTATAACTGACTAGTTTGAATGCCGGCTAGATTATATTATTTATCTTTCAGCCTTCAAATCATATAAATGAAGCCTTCGGTGTTAAAAAAAAAATTGAAAACTACAATTTTCTTTCTGGCCTTTAAGAAAATGAATAATTTAAAAAAATCTGTATAATTTGTTTAAAGAAACAAAAAAAAAAAAATTTTTTTAAATTTTATTTAAATATTTCAATAAATTAAAATTACCGAATAATAAATTAATAATATCTAATTATTTAATTAAATTAATTTTTTCTGAATTAAAAAAATATATAATACCTAGTAATAAATAAAAAATGATAATAAATAACAAATAAAAAAAATGATAATAAATAATAAATAAAAAAATTATAATAATAATTATAATAAATAAAAGAAATTAATAATTTTAGTAAAATAAAATTTTTTTTTTATTTTCAGGTGAAATACATCTCGGAGAATGGAGATGCAAAAATTGATCTTGGCACAGTTAAAGAAGTATTATCGGGAATGGGTAAAGAGGAATTGATGAAATTTGCAAATGATCCATTTTGGATTCGATTGCGTTGGTTTTTATTTATTGCATTTTGGGTATTGTGGGCGGCAATGTTGGCCGGTGCAGTTGCAATTATTGTTATTGCACCAAAATGTAATTCACCAGAACCATTAAAATGGTGGCAAGAGAGTCCAATTATTCATATTGATGATTTTGATACAACAACGCATAAATTAAAGGATATGCAGGGACTAATTTATCCATTGGAGAATCTTAATCTCAAAACAATTTCACTTGGCTCAATTCTTGAGACAGATGAAGATGGTAAAAAAAATTTTTTTTTTTTTCTTTACAAAAATTTCTATTATTTTTTTGAGTTTTTTATTAAATTCATTTTTTGCCATTTTTTTAAATTAATTTAAAGAGTAATTAACGATAATTAATTATTAATTATTAATTAAATATTGAGTTAAAATTTGAATTTTTTTTTTAGAAATTATTAATTTTTAATTATTTTTTTATTTTATTTTAGTTATTTTGTAAAAATTTGACTATTTTTATTCTAAATTATTTCGATAATTTTTGGTTACTTATAAAAAATTTTGTTTATTATTTTTTCCCAATTTTTTAAAAATTAAACTTTATTTTATTTCTAATCTTTTACCTATGAATTTTTTTTTTTTAAATATTTAAAGAAAGAGAACTTTTATCTTAATGAGTTTTCAATTTTTTTTTAATCTCTCACACATATTTTTAAATTCACTTAATAAATATACAAAAAAAATTTGTAAATTACAGAATATATAAAAATTGTTTTTTTTTTCAACAAAATTTTTTTTTTATTGAATTATTTTTATAATTTATAATTATTATTATTATTATTATTATTATTGTTGTTGTTGTTGTTGTTGTTGTAAATTATTATTTAATTAATGTAATTAATTAGTTTCGTATCATATTTTTTTTGTAATATTTAAATTCCAATAAAATAATTAATATGAAAATAAAATTAAAAAAGAAAAATTTTTTAAAATTATAAATTCATATAATTATTATTATTATTATTAAATTAATGTAATTAATTAGTTTCGTATCATATTTTTTTTGTAATATTTAAATTCCAATAAAATAATTAATATAAAAATAAAAATTAAAAAAGAAAAATTTTTTAAAATTATAAATTCATAATAATTATTATTATAATTACATTATAATTTATTAATAAAAAATGAAAAATTTCAATTTTTTTTGCAGGTCAAACGACAAATTTCCGTGGCATAAGAAGTAAATTAGGAACAATTGATGAATTAAAATTGTTCATTGAAGCCGCGGAATCAAAAGGAAAACATGTTATTCTTGAACTTGATCCAAATCATTCGTCTGTGGAGCACAAGTGGTTCAAGGAATCAATTGCAAGAAATGGAAATTACAGCGATTATTATATTTGGGCAAGTCCTAAAAATGAAAATGGCGTTCGAAGTCCTCCAAATAATTGGGTACATTTTTTTTCTCAAATATATATATATATATATATATATATATATATATATATATATATTTTTTAATATACTTATTTTGACGTATATTTTCTCTTTTTAATTATTTGTATTATAATTAAAATTTACTTTCAATTAATTGCTTTTGATTTTTTTTTTAATATTTTATTTTCTATTTTAAATTTGTAATTTATTTTTTTATTTCTAAAATTATTGCTTTTTGCAGTTAAGTATCTATGGCGATTCTGCGTGGGAGTGGAATGAAGAAAGGAAACAGTATTATCTTCATCAATTTGGTAGAAATCAACCTGATCTCAATTTTCATAATTCTGCTGTTGTTAAAGAATTTGAGGTATAAATTATTATTATTATTATTACTATTATTTATTAATTTATTTAAAAGAATTATTATTCTGTTTAATTAAATATGAAGGTGATAATAATTTAGATTTTGAAATTTTGCAGGAAATTCTCAAATATTGGTTAGAATTGGGCTTTAGTGGATTTAGACTTGGTAATACACAATTTTTAACTGAAGATCCAAATCTATTAGATGAAGAAGGTCCAAAAGGCATTCTTGGCACTTATGATTCAATAAATCATATAAAAACAAGAGAACGTATTGAAAATGGAATAATTTTACGTAAATGGCGTAATATTGTTCTCAATATGACAAACGGAGAGGGGTAATTGCAAAAAAAAACACAATATTTCAATTAATTTTTTTTAAATTATTATGTTTAAAGTACTAATTTAAATTGCAATTTTTTAATTAATTTTCTTTTCTATTCGTAATAAATTAAAAACTACTTTTTTTCTTAGTTTAAAGTTAAAAACCCAATTATATAAATATTTATTATTATTTGAATTTTTTAATAGTTTTTTACTTACACAATTTTTATTAGTTTATTAAATTAAAATAATAAAAATTGCATAATTTCAAAAAAAAAAAAAAAACTGTAATAATATGAATATTGTAATTTATTTTGCAGTCTGTTTACATTGCGTGATGACATAAGTCCAGATGTTTTGCAAGTATTCAATGATCATGTAACAAGCGGTGTGCTGATTGATTTGCCACAAAGTTCACAATTTTTAACAACAGCAAATATTGATCTTTCAGCAACAACATTGCATTCAAATATTTCGAAAATTCTTCAAATGTCCGAATGGCCAGCATGGGATGTAAGTTAAAAATGTTCTCAAAAATTTTATTTTTTCCTTATTTCAAAAAATAATTATTATAATTATTAATAAATATTTTTCGATATTGTTTTGTATAAATTAATAATTTATTTATATTGCTAAAAATTGTGTATAAATTTATTTATTTTTTTTTTGATTTCTCTTTGCAGATTAATGGAAAACTTCAGCCATTAAGATCGCGCGTTAAAGAACCAGTTGCTGAGAGTTTAACATTAATGGTATTACTTTTGCCAGGAACGCCAATTTTCAAATACAAGGATGTAATTTCAATTCGAGAACAATTCGATGAGGTGTCGAAAAAACGTGAAACAGAAGGTTTTAAATATGGTGAAACGAAAACTTACGTTATTAATAATACCGAAGTTTTCGCTTACACGAGGTATGTTTCTAATTTTTATTCTACTTTTATTTTTCAGTCATTTAAAAACGAAAATTATCACTTAAAAAATAATTTTCTATTAATTCTTAATCAGCTTTAAATTTTCTATAAAATAGTATTTTTTACATATTAATTATTCATACTTAGCATTTTTTAAAAGAAAAACCTTTAATTATTTGTAAATTGAACGCCTCTAATATAAAGAAAATTAAGATCAATTTCACAAAAGGAATTTGGTATTAAAGAACTATATATATAGAGAGAATATAAAATTAATGAGAAAATTACCATCGCATTTAAATTCTATTATAATAACTCAGAAGCTAAAGATTGCTTTTATCTTCTTTCACGCTTTATTGCCTGACAGGCACTGGTGAGTTATATCCGAAAATATGCTTAGAATTTATTTTTTATTAAATAGTTTTAAGAAAAAAAGAGATAGAAAAAAAAATTGTTTAATAACAAATAATTATCAATGGTATTTTTTAAATATAAACTTATTTTTTCTAGATAAAAAATAATTATTTATAAACCAAAATAATTAAATAAAATTAAAAAATTAATTAATTAATTATTAATTAAAATAATTATTTAGAAAATAAAATTTTTTTTTTTAAATAAAAGTAAAATTTTTTTTAGTTAAAAAAAATTTTAACACGATCAGAAAAGATAAATTATTGAATTTCAATTTTTATTTTTCAATTTTGAAAAATAAACTTCGCTTTTTTTTTTATTTATCTACTTATTTATTATTTCAGGCTAAAGAGCGGAAGTCCCGGTTATTTAGTGGCTTACAATAGTGAAAATAAAATGAGATTAGTTGATTTCACGTCCATTTCCGATATTGGAAATGAAGTCAAAGTGATTGTCAGGAGTCCAAATTCCGCGGAAGGCGGAATAGACACAACGTAAATATTATTTTTCCTTTTTTAATAATAATAATAATAATAATAATAATTTTGCTATATAGTAAAAAATTAAAAAAGAATATTTAAAAGAAAAGGAGAAAAACACTTTTTTAATTAAAAATAAGAAAATTTTTGAAAAATAAAATAATTACCAATTAAAAAGCAAATTGTTTGGAAAAAATTAAGAATTATTTTAATTAAAAATAGAAAATAAAATGTTTTTCTTCTCTTAATTATATAAATTACTTTTCTATTAAAAATTATTAGAAAATATTTTCTAATAAAATTTGATTGAAAACAATTTTTTAAGAAAATTATTCGAAAATATTTTCTAATAAAACTATTGGCAACAATTTTTTAATAAAATTATTTTTAAAAAAATAATAATAAAATAATGTAATAATAATAATAATAATATTATAATAAAATAAAAATTATTAGAAAATAATTTCTAATAAAATTAGAAAATAGTTTCTAATAAAATTAGAAAATAGTTTCTAATAAAATTAGAAATTATTTTCTAATAATCAAAATTAGAATTAGAAACTAAAGTAAATTTTTTATGAAAAAATTCTTTTTGAGAAAATTATTATTCTATATGGCAAAATAAATAATTTTTCTCTTTCATTTTTTCTTTGCAGAATCACAAAATTGAACGCAAATGCAGTTCCAATGGCTCCGAAGAGCACAATAGTCGTCAGTTTTGTTTCTCCAGAAGCAACGGCTTAAGTCTGAAAAAAAACACAAACACATACACACACACAAAAAAAAAAAGACAGGATAAAAAAAAACAACCAAGAGACAATAAAAACGAAAACTCATCAAACCAAATAAAAAAATTTTTAGAATTAATCGTGTTTTAAAAAAACGCATAAAAACCTATTTATTGCATTTATCTTTTTTACTTAATGATCATATTTTGATATTATATCTGTGAATCTTCTTTTTTTTTTTTTATTCACATTTTTTAAAAACCTATGTGAATAAATTGTAAATTTATTAATCTCGTCTTCTCGTTATACAATGTTGAGAAAAAGAAAAAAAAATGTATTAAAGGGCATTATAAATTAGTTTCTTTCGTTTTTATTTCTCTCCAAAAAAAAATTTCCTGAAAAAAAAAGAAATCGAAAAATTAGAATTGAAATAATTTTTAATTAATTAATAATATATCTTTCGTTTTTATTTCACACAGCAGAGAAATCTGAAAAATAATTCGAAAAACTAGAATTGAAATAGTTTTTAATGAATTAATAATATATCTTTCGTTTTTATTTCACACAGTAGAGAAATCTGAAAAATAATTCGAAAAATTAGAATTTAAATAGTTTTTAATTAATAATATTTCTTTTGTTTCTATTTTACAAAAAAAAATCTAAAAAATGAATCAAAAAATTAGAATTGCAATATTTTTTTTCCAATAAATTAATAAAATATAATATAGAATATTATTTATATAATATTTTAATATAAATAAAATGAAAATTATAATTAGAAACCGAAATAAATTTTATTAAATATTTTTTCGTGATAATTTAATTTTTTTGAGAAAATTATTATTCTATGTAAATAAAATTATATATTATACAATTATTAATGAAAAATTAACAAAAAATTTAAGTAGCAGCAACAAATAAGTTTTTTTTTTTTGTTACTCTTAGTAGGAAATTTTTTTCGTTTTATTAACAAACATAACATAATTGTTGTACTATATACAATTGTACAATATTTATATATACAAGAAATGGAACTCTTTTTTTTTTATTCGTTTGCAATGATAATAATAATAATAAAAAGTTCATTTCATCATTTCTCCTGAAGTCTATGTGGATCAGTAAACCTGGCAGTGAGAATGTAAAATAACGCTGGCAATGGAACTAAAATTAACATTGCCGGATGAAGTGTAATTCCATGAAGTGTTGCCGCTGACATTACACCATAGCCATGTAAAAGCCAATGGCCAACTATAACTATTATATTTTTCACATCCGAAACCGAACTGAAGATCAACGATTTCATTGTCTGGGAGAAGGAGAAAGACAAAATTTTTAATCAAAAACTTACACAATTTCGATTCATTCGAAAAAAAAAAAAAAAACAATTTTTCAATCAGAAAAAAATAATTGTTAATAACAAAAAAAATTCACATATTAAATAAATAAAATTAGAAAAAAAACGCTTTTTTTCAATTAGAAAAAAATAATTGTCATTACTAAAAAAAAATTTGCCTTAACAAAATTAATGCTAATAAAAAAAAAATTCCCTTTTGAAATTAAAAAAAAACAATGAAATTAAAATTGACTTTAAAACTTTTAAATCAAATTTTCTTTAATTTTTTTTTTTTTTTTAATTTATAGTTACAATTATTAAACCAAGTCCACTTCTGGGCCGAAAGGCTGAAGCTTAATTAATAAATAATAATAATAATAATAATAGTTACAATTATTATTAAATTAGAATTTACCAAAAAGTCTTAAGTCAAATTAAGTTCCTTTAATATAATTAAATAAAAATAAATAAATAAAATTTGCCTAAAAAAATTAATGAATTAAATAATTTGAAATTAAATAGAGAAAAAAAATTATTATAAATTTATTCTACTATAATTAACAAATTATTACTATTTATTTACAACGAGGTAGGAAATTATTGAAAATTTTTGTTTATAAAAAATTATTTATTTTAATTAATAATAAAAAAACGTATTTTTAACTGCAATTTTATTTTTTCGAACCGGGAGAATTTTTTCCCAAATAAACGAAAATTTTGAAAATTAATCAGCAAATAAAATTCAATAATTTGGTATTTTCAATTATTTTTAAATTTTCTTTAAAAAAATCTGTTATTTCATAAAATTTGAATTATATTCCAATTAATAAATTTGAAAGAATTAATTATTGTTTATTAAAAATTACAAAAAAAAAGTGAAATTAACCAATTTTCCAAATTAATTAAATTTTAAAAATAATTTAATTGTACCAATTAAATTTTTTAAATAAGGTACTTTTTTTCTAGAAAATAAAATTTAATAATAAAAAATTTTTTAATTGAATTTTTAAAAGCAATTTCAATGTTAATAAATTAAATTTTTAATTTTTAAAATTAAAAGAATAATAAATAAAAATTTTTTAAAATAATTATTATAAATAAAGTAATAAAAAAATTTACAAATAAAGTAATAATTATTTAATACACAAATAAATAATAGATTATAATCTATATTAAAAAAGAATAAAATAAAGAATTTACAAATATTTGTACAATTCGTTACTTGATTAACGAATTATTTTGAATAAAATAAATTTTTTTCAATATAATATATATTAATTATATATTAAATATTGTGTATTTTGATTTACCTGATTTAGTTTGAAAGCAAAATGCGCCGCGTTTGAGAGAGCAGACAACACAATTGTGATATATGGAAACGAATGATCTGTAAATATATATATATTTTTTTTTTTGTTTATTAAAAAATAAAATCAATAAATGAAGAAAAATTAAATATTTTAAAAAAAATAGGGGAAAAAAATATTAATTAATTTTAAAATAACAATAAACTTACATATAAGTCCACCTCCAATTGCATGAAATAATGCAAAAATTGGAAAAAAATATAATGCCGCGTAAATTGAAAATTTTCCCTGTTTTGGTAGAAATTTTCTCGCTATCAACGGCCTTAGTAGAAGCATTATTAAAATTCCAAATGCATAAAATATAAACACCATTGTATATCTGAGAAAAAACAAAAAAAAAAGGTAATTTTTTATAATCAAACAAAAAAAAAAAACAAACAAAAAATAACTAAATTTTTTTTTTAGTAAAAATTTTATCATATTATTACGTTGGTGAAGTTTTTTCTTTACTTTTTATCTTCTCAGGCCTCGGATTGACTTTAAGGCACAAGAAAAGTCATTTTTGTCGATTTTTTCAATTTTAACAAAATTTAATTGGTTAATAAATATTTTATTTTAAATAACTAATGTTATTAGATATTAAATTCATTTTATTAATTCTGTAATAAGAATAATTCTATAAGAACCTTATTAAGAATTATTAAAAATAATTGAATATCAAAAGATTTTGTTAATTTTCAGAGAATAATTAAATTTTACAGAACTAAAAATAATTTATGTTTTGAAAAAAAAATGATTTCACATAGTTGAATTTTCAAAAAATTGAATTTCAATTTATATTGAATTGAAATTTTGGAAAATAATTGAATTTTAGTTGATTTTAAATTGAAATTTTGGAAAACAATTGAAATTAGTTGATTTTAAATTGAAAATTTTTAAAATAATTAAATTTCAAATAAAATTTTGGAAAATAATTGTATTTTAGTTAAATTTTAGTTGATTTTGAATTTAAATTTTTGAAAAAAATTGAATTTTAATTAATTCAGAATTTAAAATTGTGAAAATAATTGAATTTTAATTAATTTGGAATTGAAAATTTTGAAAATAATTGAATTTTAATTGAAATTTTTTAAAATAATTGAATTTTAGTTTATTTTGAATTGAAATTTTTGAAAAACAATTGAAATGTAGTTAAATTTTAGTTGATTTTGAATTTAAATTTGGGAAATAATTGAATGTTAGTTTATTTTGAATTGAAATTTTTTGAAAAAAATTGAATTTTAATTAATTCAGAATTTAAAATTTTGGAAATAATTGAATTTTAATTAATTTGGAATTGAAAATTTTGAAAATAATTGAATTTAATTGAAATTTTTTGCAAATAATTAAATTTCAAGTGATTTTGAATTAAAAATTTTTTTTGATAATTTTATTTGCCAATTTTTCTTAAAATTATAAACAATTATTAAATTTCATATAAATTTTAATTGAAAAATAGTTGTAGATAATATTGAATTTGTGATAAATTTCATTAAAATTATAAAAAAAAAATTAATTTAATGAGGAATTTTAGTTCTAAAATTTGTTAAATAATTGAAATTAAGAAGAATTTTAAAGAAGATCTGCACTTAAAAAAAAAAAAAACGTATTTTGTTAAAAAAAATTTTTTTTTTTTTAAATGTAAAAAAAGTCGAAAAAGTCCCATTTTATTAAAATAAGTCGATAAATGTCGTATATTTGAAAAAAAAAGTCGGAAAAAGTCGTATAATCCGAGGCCTTGACAGTCTTCTAAATCGTTGATTATAATTATTATTGATCAACGATTCAGAAAAGTAAAATAATTTCAAATACAAATTATTATAATTTTTTGAGTGAAAAAATTTTTTGCAACCTTTTTTTTTTTAATGAACAAAATTTTTAAAAGAACAATTTTTAGGGGAAAAAAATATTTTATTTTCTACGTGGAAAATTATTTTGTTTATTTTTAATCGTTTTTAACTTCATCGACGTTATTTATTTATTATTATTATTATTATTATTATTATTATTATCTATTATTATTATTATTATCTATTATTATCAATTATTATTATTACACCAAAAATAGTGTTTTTTTTTATTTTTAAAAATTATTTTTTCTAATAATCAAATTAATACGTAATTTTATTAAAGAATTTAATGAATTCATTAATAAAATTTAATTTCAAAAGTCGAGTTTTTAATTTTAATAAATAAATAAAATTAAAATGGCACAAATGAAAAATATAATTTTGAAGAAAAATGAAATATTTTAAATTAATATTTCTTAGATTTGAAAAAAATTCGATATATTATAATCGAGATAAAAATAAATAATTTGCAATTTTTACTCTATTTTTTTTTTTAATAATAAAGAATAAAATTTATTTCTTCGTTTTACACTTGAAGTTTTACTATTTATATTATTTCCCATCAATTCCCCTCTATTTTTTTTAACAATTAAATTGTTTATTATATAAAGTCAAAAACAAGTTATTATTGTAATTTATACATTATTTTCTAATATTTAATTTTAATTTAATTACTATTATTATTATTATTATTATTATTACCTACTATTATTATTTTTGTTATTATTATTATTATTATTATTTACTATTATTATTTTTGTTCTTAATATTATTATTATTGCCTACTATTATTATTATTATTATTATTATCTACTATTATTATTTTTGTTATTAATATTATTATTATTATTATTATTATTATTATTATTGCCTACTATTATTATTTTTGTTATTATTATTATTATAAAATAAAAACGTGCTTACAGTGGATAAACCGCCTCCTGTGTACAGTGAAGAGTTTTTTCATAATTTGGCGTTGGATTGTGCAACAATGTATACCAATCGGATAATTTTTGTGTTCGACACGAACGAATATTAAATGATCCAATTGGATCAATTAATTGTAATGTAATAATTGATGCTGTAATTATTTCAATAATTGCCGAACAATGTAATGCAATAACTTCTTTTGGTATATTACGTCTCATTGCAACCATATCAATACAAAACCAATGTAAAACAAGTGCAAATATTGCAATAAAACCAAGATAAAGCCAATCATAAAAGACTGGTGTATCCTCACATGGAACGCATGCCGATGATAAATTTGTCCTATAACCACGGGGACACGCACCACAATCACTCCAATTGCCATCGATAAATAATTCACGACCACAATAAATACCCGGACAACGCATTAAGACACTCATTTCTTTATTTTTTTTTATAGATTTTCACACGAACACTTTTCTTCTTCTTTTTTTTTTCGTCATAAACAAAAAAATTTGTAAAGAACAAAAAAAATGATAATAACTTTTTTTATGTCATTTATAATTTTTCATTGTATTTTGAAAAATTATTTTTCAAAAGTATTTTTTTTTTTTTTCCCCCGAAAAAAAAGAGAGAAATGCTACATAATATTGGAAAATAATAATTTGAAAGAAAAATTCTCATGACGTTTGAGGTTAGGTTTTACTTTGAGAGACATTTTTTTTTAAAGAAACGATTTTCACTGATTCGCGGAAAAGAATTTTGGTTATTATTAAACTGAATACTTTGACGGTGAATGAAAATTAATTGTTTAAATGTGAGAATTTATTTTGATTTCGTCATTTTTAGTGATTTTTGACAGTTCACACACACACACAGTTTTGTCTCAAAACACATACACAGGAGTTAATGCGCATTCCGTTCGCGCAGATTCACTCCTGCGCATTGCGCGGGAATATTATTTAAATTTGAAAAAAAGTGAAATACAAAAAAAATAAAAAAAAATAAATAACAAGTGAATTATATTCTGACGACAGTTTTTGTTCCTTTTCTCAAATTTTAGATATTCTAACTGGATACTTTTTTTTTTTTTTTTTTAATGAAAATTGTATAAAAATAAAAAAAAATGCTCAAAAATCGCGATTTTAATTTATAATTCTCATAATGTAAATGGATAATTTTGCAGCTTTCATTGCAGGATGGGGTGCTGGTGAGAAAAAAATTTAAATATTTTTTTCATAAGATGTAATCATTTTTGTAAAATTTTTTGTTGCTTTTCTGATACGAACCTAACCTAAAAAATTTATTGTTTACATCGCGCATAACTTGCGATCCATGCGCGATTCAAAAAATGACTTTTTTTAAACATTTTTTTAACTCTATTATTAGGTATTTTTGGTGTAATAGTTGGCCATCCAATGGATACGATTAAAACAGAGCAGCAAATGAGTTTATATCAACGTTTATCAGTAAAAGAAAGTGTCAAAATTATTGTCGCAAAAAATGGAGTAAGTTTTTTATTTTCAAATTTATACTTTTAATTCTTTGAATAAAGCCTTATTGTTAATCATATTTCGATAATAATAATAATAATAATAATAATAATAACAAACGGAAATATTTAAAAAAAATAAAAATTTTAACCTCAAAATTATAAAAATCGAATTTTTTCTTATTTCGTTTCGATAAAATTTCGATTTTGAGGTTAAATTATTAGATAAAAAATTGTTTGCAATTTGAAAATTGTTAAAAATTATTGGAATTAAATTTAAATAAAGAAATTTCTTTTGAAAAGAAAAGAAAATTTTTAAATGAAAATTTTGTTATGAAAATTAAAAAAAGAATTAATAGAATTTGAAAAATTTAGATCTCAGGCCTGTATAAAGGAATGTATTTCCCCTTGATGTCATCAGGAATTTTAAATGCCGTTTTTTTTGGTGTCTATGCAATTTGTTTAAATTCATTACAAAATAAACGCGGTAACAATTCAAATAATATTCTTCCAACAAATAATGGTTATTATTATGATAATTTTCTATCCGGTTCTATTGGTGGATTAGCGCAAAGTTTCATTTCATGTCCCAGTGAACTTATTAAAATTAGAATTCAAACTGGAAAAGGTATTTTTTTTCCAATTTTTTAAATTATTTTATTATTATTATTTGAATTTTTATTTTTACCAATTAATTAATATTTTAATTACAATTTTTTTTATAATTATTAATAATATAACAATAATTAATTAATAATTTATTATTAATTAATAATTTATTATTAATAATATAAACAATAATTATTAAATAATTTATTATTAATAATATAACAATAATTATTTAATAATTTATTATTAATTAATTAACAACTGAATGTTAATAATAAATAAATTATTAAATATTTCAAAAAAATTAATAAATTTAAAAAATAAAAAATTCTTTTGTTATTTTATTAATAAATTAATAAACAAATAAAAATTAAAATAAATATTTAAAAATTAATTTAAATAAAATACAATTTAAAAATTATTTAAAAATGACTATTTTTTTTGGAAAAAAAATAAAGGCAAAAACAAAATGAAATTACATGAAAATAATGAGAGAAAAAAAAGTAGTACTTATCTTACGAGTCGTGATGTTTATCAAAAATATGGAATTAGTGGCTTTTTTATCGGTGCTGTACCGACAATTTGGAGGTAACGCCTTTATTTTTGTATTACTCTTCTCTTTTTTTCTAAAAATTATAATAAATAATTAATAATAATTTTTATTCTCTATTTTTTCAAAAAAAAAAAAATAAAAAAAAAAGAAAATTTATTTTATTATTTTCCAAATAAAATCAGGGACATTATTTCCAATTCAATTTATATGGTGAGTTATCAATATTTTCGTTACAATTTAAATGGTGAAGAAAATTTGAAACCGGGAAATTTGGAAATTCTTGTCGCCGGTGGAATTGCAGGTGAAAAAAAAAATTTTTTTTCTTGGAAAAATTACAAATTTAATAATAAATATTAAATTAATTCATCAATTAAATTCAAAAAAAAATTTTTTTTGTTTTTTTGAAAATTAAAATTTTCATTGAACTAAATTATTATTAAAATGGAAAAATAAAATTTAATTTTTCTTTTTATTAAAATGGAAAAATAAAATTTTCCCTTTTTTGTACTAAAATGGAAAAATAAAATTTTGCCTTTTTTTACTAAAATGGAAAAATAAAATTTTGCCTTTTTTTTACTAAAATGGAAAAATAAAATTTTCTTTTTATTAAAATGGAAAAATAAAATTTTCCCTTTTTTGTACTAAAATAGAAAAATAAAATTTTGCCTTTTTTTTTACTAAAATGGAAAAATAAAATTTTCTTTTTCTTTTTATTAAAATGGAAAAATAAAATTTTCCCTTTTTTGTACTAAAATGGAAAAATAAAATTTTGCCTTTTTTGTACTAAAATGGAAAATTTTTTTTTTCTTTTTATTAAAATGGAAAAATAAAATTTTCTTTTTCTTTTTATTAAAATGGAAAAATAAAATTTTCTTTTCCTTTTTCTTTTTATTAAAATGGAAAAATAAAATTTTGCCTTTTTTGTACTAAAATGGAAAATTTTTTTTTTCTTTTTATTAAAATGGAAAAATAAAATTTTCTTTTTCTTTTTATTAAAATGGAAAAATAAAATTTTCTTTTCCTTTTTCTTTTTATTAAAATGGAAAAATAAAATTTTGCCTTTTTTGTACTAAAATTGAAAAATAAAATTTTCTTTTCCTTTTTCTTTTTATTAAAATGGAAAAATAAAATTTTGCCTTTTTTGTACTAAAATTGAAAAATAAAATTTTCTTTTCCTTTTTCTTTTTATTAAAATGGAAAAATAAAATTTTGCCTTTTTTGTACTAAAATTGAAAAATAAAATTTTCTTTTCCTTTTTCTTTTTATTAAAATGGAAAAATAAAATTTTCTTTTTCTTTTTATTAAAATGGAAAAATAAAATTTTCTTTATTTCTTTTTTTTTTTTTTTTTTGATTAAAATGGAAAAAAAAATAAAAATCTAGGTGTTTTGTCTTGGTTGCCGGTAATTCCATTTGATACTGTCAAATCGAGAATTCAAGCCGATGAATTTCATAATCGTCAATACAAAGGAATGATTGATTGTTGTTATCGTTTATATAAAAATGAAGGTATTCATGGCTTTTTTAAAGGAACAACGATGATTACTCTTCGTTCGATTCCCGTTAATGCTGCTATTTTTTATGGCTATCATCTTCTCATGAAAATTCTCGTTCCCCACATTCATCACTGAAAAAAAACTACAAAAACAAAAAAGAAAAATCAATTCATTATCCTTGTGTTTCTGTTTTTTTTTTCGCTCATTGTATTTGTGACTGCAAATCTATAATAGAGAAAAAAAATCACATTAAACAGAAAAAAAATCATCTTCTTTTTTTTTCTATAATTAAATAATTTTTATCAAACAAATAGAAATTGAAAAAAATGTTATTTTTTGAAATGAAATTGTTATGTAAAATAATATTGAGAAAATTCAATTCAATTTTCAAAAAAGGAGAATTTTCTCATTTTTTTTATTAAATAATAATTTAATATTAATTTTATACATACATAATTTAATATTAATTTATTATTTAATAATTCGGTATTAATTTATTATTAAATAATTCGGTTTTAATTTCTTATTCAATAATTTAATATTTTTTTAAATAAATATTAATATTCCAATTAATAAATATTAATAAATATAATTATTTTATTTTTTTTCTTTGTAACATAAAATTATTATTCACTTTCCAAAAAGAATTTTTTCAAACATTTTTTTCTTAAGAAATAATTTAATATTAATTTAATTTTTGTTTAATTAAATATTAATTTTCGATTAATAAATATTAATTAATTAATATTTTGTTTTTTCCAAAAATACGTTTACTTGTAAATAAATAAATATTAATTAATATTTACTTATTTATTGTACGAAACTTGATCGTATTTATTATTTAATATATTTTCTTTTTTATTTGTACCTAAAAATTTTAAATTAATTAAAAAAATAATCGTCCGTATTAATTAAATATTAATTATTATTCTTAATAAATTTTTAATTTATAATTTATAAACTCAATAATTTTTACAAAAAAAAAAAAGAAAGTATTTGTTTTTTTTTCATAAATTTTTGCAAAAACTTGAATATTTGAAAAATTTTACCAAAACATTCATTTATTGTTTCAAAAATTATTTGGGGACATGTCCCGTTATGTTCCAAATAAATAAATAAATAAATAAATTATTTTTAATGTAAAAAATTTAACAGCTTTTTGCAAAAAAAAAACAAATTTTTAAAGTTGGAAATTTTTTCTTCAATGTTTTTTTGCAATTTAATAATTTAATAAAATAAATTTTTTTTTAAATTTACAAAATAAGAATGTTTTATGACTATTTTGACGAAAAAAATTGGATCCATTATATCAAATTCCACTGTATTTTATTATTATAATTATTATTTTTTTTTTTAATCCTTTGTACAGCGAGCTCTTGCAAGTGGAGAGTAACCATTTTTTTTTTTTTTTTGCTCTTAATTTCTTATTATAAACTAGTTGGTAAAATGGTAAAATTATAAATATATTCATTTTTATTTATTATAATTACATATATAATATATAGTTTATATATTATTTTTTTTCACTTTTATAATTATATATGCGTTATATATTTTATATATATAATTATAATAATATTGTGTAAAACAATCGAATTTTTTTTTTCGAATACGCCTATTTTTTTTTTTTTTTCTTAAGATTTGTACGCGAGTAAGCAATATTTTTTTTCCATTCTTTTTTTTTTCATTTATTTAAATATATATTTATATATATATATATATATATTACTGAAAAGGGAAAAGAATCACAGAATGAAAAAGAAAATTTCAACATTCACGTGTTATTATTATTATTATTATTATTTATATTATGTATATTATAAAAAATGTCTATTTTGGGAGAGCGAGTCAACATCTCTATTATTATTATTTAAATATTTTTTTTTTTCGTGGATGTGACGCAGGCAACTACGAGGCAAAAATTATTCCAAGTTTTACATTATTATTTATTTATTATTTATTTATTTATTATTATTAATTATTAGGTATTTATTATTATTACAAAAAGAAGGAGGGGGGGGGAGAATTTTTTCTTAAAAAAAAAACAAGTGGATATAGAAAAAAACAGAAGTAATGATATTATGCGATTTTTATGTTTCGGCAATCGAGACGGATGTTTCTTTTTTTAACTAGGTCTCTATTTTTTTTTATTTTTAATATTATCTTTAACTCTTGTGTTCGAAATAATTGAAAATGCACTTTTTTTTTAATTTTATAAAATAATTATTAATTAATTATTTTCTAATTTTTTTTTGTTTTACAATTCATTTTTGTTCATCTTTCAAAAAAAATTTTATTCCTTTTAAAATAGATAAAATATTTCTTTTCTTTTAGTAAAATTTATTTAACTGAAAGTAATTAAATAATTTTCTATAATAAATTCTAAATTTATAACTTTAACTAAAAGGGAAAAAATTTTTTTTTTCAAATATTTGAAACGTAATAATTTCTATAACTAATATATATATATATTTTTTTTTCAAACGTCATTTATATTTTCTAATTCTTAATTTTCTAAAATAATTTTCCTTTTCTTTCTAAATTTTGTAAATTTCAAATTTATAACTGACATTCGAATTTTTTAAAGACGAAAAACTTAAATATTTTTTTTTTTTAACACTAGAGTATATAAAAAATTCCCATTATATATAATTAACTGTACAATAATTTTTTTTTTTTTGTAAATTAAACATTTAAAAAGTATTTTACAAACTTGGAAATTTTTTCCTTTTTTTAAAACATTTTAATGAAATTTTTTCAAAATTTACAATATTCTTTTTTTAATTAACATAAATAAAACGAATAGTAAATTATTTGGCAAAGAAAGAAAATAATTTTATAAATAAATTGTTGTAAATTATTAAAACTTATTAAATTTTTTAAAAAATTATTTTTAAAATTATTTTTAAAAAATTTTAATTCTAATTATTAAAATTTACAAAATCCTAATTTTTAAAAACTTAAGAATAAATTCTTAATAAAATAATTTACTATTTAAATTTATTTATGAGAAAGCAATTTATAAATTCGAAAAAATTGTAAAAATTTTCAAAAATTTATAAAATTCTAATTCTAATAATTAAAATCATAATAAATTATTAAAATTTATAAATAAATTTTTAATTTAATTTACTACGTAAATTTATTTATCAGATTTTTTTTTAATTCAGAAAAAATTTTCTATAAATTTCCCCTCAAAAAAAAAAAAAATGCATTTTCATTATTTCGAAAACACTAATTCTTATTTATTTCTCTTAGATAAAACTTTTTAGTTTCATCGAGTAACTTTTTTTTAATTCTTTATTTTAAACCCTATTTCATTATGCATCGGTTAGAAAAGTCTTTTATTTTTTTTTTATATAATTTTACTCTGTTTTTTCGTCGTTTGAAAAAAAAAATCGAATTCAATTTTAATTTCTTTCATTTGTAAGTTTTTTGTTTCATTTTTTTTTTTCTTTTTATTTTGAGAAAAAGAGGAGCACAGCTCCAATAAATCTGACGCGTTAGATCTCTATTATTTATTTTCATGTATATTTTTTATAATAAGCAACCATGGATATTTTTTTTGGGTACAATTGAATTTCTTTCTTTTTTTTTATTTTTATTTTTTTTTTATTGTAATTATTCTTTGTCCCTCTTGTCATATCATTTATTCATCTTAAATTGCGTCTCTTTCTCTCTCGCACACTTACAATTTTTCTTTTTTTAGAAAAAAAAAAAAAAAAAAATTCTCTCATTCTCTCGCGATTTTGAATTCGTTTTTTACTTTTATAATTTTTTTTATAATCCGTTTTTCGCGCACGATTTTCATTGCAGGATTTTTGGGAGGAAAAGAAAAAAAAATTGTCAATCTGCAGATATAAATGCAGAAATATTTTTTTAACGGTTTTTTTTGGAGACAATTTTTTTTTTTGTTTTTTTCGCGCGCGCGCTTATTTTCTATGACTCCTCTCTCGCTTTACTATATTTTTTGTATACTATATTTTTTTTTATATAATATATATAAATATATACATATATATATATATATATATATACATAAATATATATTTATATATGCAATATTTATATTTATATAATATATACATTTATATTTATATATATATTTATATACTATATATATAAGATCGTCACTATCAAATTTCTCGGGTGGAAAAAAAGGGGTCGGAGGGAAAAAGAGAAAAGGAAAAAAAAAAAAAAAAAAAAAACCATCGAGAAATCTATAGAAGAACGTCCTGTATATTCATATTTATTTATATTTATATTTTTTTTTTTGCCATTTATATATAAATATATATATAAATATGATGTATTTTTATATTTTACCTAATTTTATTATGTTCTTTATTTATTTATTTTTTTTCTGTTATATTTATCGTTAATAATAATAATAATATATGAATATATGGTACATTTTTCAAACAACGTGTCTCCCATTTGGAAAAAAAAGAAAATTTTCCCTTCGTCGAAAGGCAGAAAAACATTTTTTTTAACTCTTCTTTTCTGTCATTTTTTTTCGCCACTGATCGAATGGCAAAAAATTTTTTTTTTTTTACTTCAAAGAAAGAAAGAAAAGAAAACATTTTTCTTCTTATAATAATAATAATAATATTTTTTTTTTTTACACTGAATCATGCAAATTGATATTGCCGTCAAAAAAAAAAAAAAGAGAATAAAAATTGTACAATAGGTCTTTTATTATTTAATAGAAAAAAAAAATTAAAAATCCCATTTTTGAGAAGTAAAAGATTTTTTTCGCGATTTTTCCGTTTTTTTTGGGGGGGGGGGGAGGGGCAAGTGGGGAATTTTTTCTTTCTCTCTTTTTCATTTTTACTTTCGGTTTCTTTCATTCTAATTTTCCGATTTTCTCATTTTCTCACTTTTTTTTCTTTCATTCACACACACACACTCTCTCTCTCTGTCGCTCCATAAAGTTGATCAAATTGCTTTTTGTCCAGTATTATGAAGAGGACAAGATCAACTAAGGAGTTTTTTTTTTCTTTTAATTATTATTATTATTATTATTAATATTAATATTATTATTATTATTATTATTATTACGTCAAGACAAGCCACCGTGAGATAATTCTGGTTCTCTTCTAACAACGACAATTTTTTTTTTTTGTTTTTTTTTTTGTTTTTTTTTTTAATTATATTTTTTTTTTTTTATTTCCTCGACGTAAACTAAGATCTAACGACTGGGTGACATGATTGTGATTTCTCGCCTGTAAACAAACAGAAAAAGAAAGAAACTATCAAAATTAGGATTAAATATTAAATTTGTCGAATTGATTTTTATTTTAATTAAATTAAATTATTTTTTTCTAATAATTTTTTTTGTTTGTTTAACACACAAAAAAAAACATTCAACTAATTTTGAAAAATTAGACATAATATTTATAAAATTAGAGCTAATATAACATTATATAATATAATAATAGTAAAAATTTTCTTAAAAAGAAAAAAAAAACAAAATTTAATTTTTATAAAAATGCAAATTAATAAAATTCTATTAAATATAAAAACTGGTAAATAAATAGAAATTTTATTTTTATAAAAATTGATATTATATTATAATTATAAAAAATTCTACTAAATACAAAAATTCTGTTAAAAATAGAAATTTCTTTTAAAATAAAAATCCAAATTAATGAAATACTATTAAATATATAAAAATTCTGTTTAAAAAAAAAAAAGAAATTTCATTTTTTTTAAAAAACTACAAATTAATAAAATTCTATTTTCTATTAAATATAAAAATTAATAAAATTCTATTTTCTATTAAATATAGAAATTAATAAAATTCTATTTTCTATTAAATATAAAAGTTAATAAAATTTTATTTTCTATTAAATATAGAAATTAATAAAATTCTATTTTCTATTAAATATAAAAATTAATAAAATTCTATTAAATATAAAAATTTAGTTAAAAAACAGAAATTTCGTTTAAATAAAAATTCAGTTAATATAATTTTTTGTAATATAAATTTTTTTCTAACGGATATTATTTCCTATTTTTCAATTACTCGTTTCCGATTTAGTTTTTAAAAAGATAAAAAAAAAACTGTTCTTGAATGAAAGAGAGAAAAAAAAAAAAGAAAAATCTTACTAGCTCAGGGTCGGGCTCGTGTTGCAGGTGCAGTTGAAACAGGAACAGAATTATTTGGAGCCGCCATTATTGCACCGCGCCGTTCAAGTTCCAGTTCATTTAATCTTTTCCAAAGTTCGTCTCTCTCCTTCTCTCGTTTCTTTTCTCTGCAATTTTGTCATTTTTTTTTTGTTTTTTTTTGTCTTTCTTTTTTAATACAAACAATTAAAATTTTTTAAATTAATTCTTTCTATCATCAATTTAATAAAATTTTGAAAATAGTTTTTTTTCAAATTTTATTAATATTTATAACAATTCAAATAAATAATTTTGATAATTAATTATTAATCAAGGAAAATTTAAAGAATTTAAAAAACCAAAATTTCGTTCAAAAACCGAAAGAAGTGGACTACTAATAAATAATAATAAAAAAATAAATATACAAATAAATAAACACAGTAAAGATAAATAAAAAATAATTAAAAGGCAATGATAATAAAATAAGAATTAAAAACAATAAATATTAATAATTAATTTTAATTAAAATACTTGGAAATAAAAAAAATTTTAATCCAAAATTTTTAGTTGACTAATTTATAAAAAAAATAGAAACTAAGCAAAAGATTTAAAAAAAAATTTAAATTTAAAACAGAAAAAGATTTATTTTTTTGAAAATTGTAAAAAAAAAAAAGAAAAGTTTCTTACTTTTGCCTCTCTGATTTGTAGGTGGCAGTAAGTTCGTCAAACAATTTGCTGTTCATTTCCATAAATGTTTTGAGAACATTGTAAACGAGGGCCACAATCGTTTGGTTCCAATGTTCTTTACTAATTCTGTACAATGCAGGGAACATAATTCCCATTATAACGAGATTATTTTCCTCGATTAGTGACATAATATACTCATTATTCCACAAGTACAATGCTCTCTCAGCAACCTGAAAATAATTTCTTTTTAACATTTTCATTTGCAAAAAAAAAAATGGTCAACGATGACTTGGAAAAATAATAAATAAATTTTTCTATATGCTTTCTTCAATATTTTTACTACTAAAATAATTTATTATTAATAGTTTTGAAATTTTTTTCCTATTACTATTTTCTATTTTTTTTCTATTTATTAATAGAATATTAAAATAATTATTTTTTATTATCTTTTCTACTATTGGAAAAATACGTTTATGATCAAAACAATTAAGAAAAACTATTTTATTTCGCAGTTAATAAATTTTAAAAGAAAAAAATTTTTTTATTTCTATTTCTCTCAAAAATTACTTTTTCTATTTTATATTTTCTCTAATCATTGATAAATATTGTTAACTACACCAGAGTGAAAAAAAAATTAAGAAATATATTAATTTTCATTTTTTAAAAATAGATTTTAAAAATGAAAAACAGTGTTTTCGAAAAAAGGGAAAATTAATTTTTGAAAACCTAGTAAAAAGAAGAAAAAAATCAATTGCAGAAAATAAAATATAGAAATAAATTTAAAAAAAGAAAAAAAAAGTAGAAATAAAATTAAAAAAAGAAAAAAAGTGCGTTAATTTTTTCATTATATCTTTTATATTTCTATATTTCAAGGGTTCTTTTAAAACCCGTGTATTTAAATAAATAAATAAATAAATAAATAAAAGAAAATAAAATAGAAATAAATTTAAAAAAAGAAAAAAAAAGTAGAAATAAAATTAAAAAAAGAAAAAAAGAAAATAAAATAGAAATAAATTTAAAAAAAGAAAAAAAAAGTAGAAATAAAATTGAAAAATGTAAAAAGAAAAAAAACGGTAATTTATTGATTTTTTTTTAAATAACAAATTCTAATAAAAAAAATTTAAAAGAAAATTAGGTAAATTTTCAAAATAGAGAATTTTTTTGTTCATGAATATAAATAACGTGCTCATTTTATTGATATAGAGAATGGATAAAATTAGAAGCAATCAACTATAAAATATGATCGTAAAGAAATCAACTTGGCACAATTGATTTTATGCAAAACAATTGACAAACGTAGTAAGTGAATTTAATTCAGAATATATATATTCGAAATATCGAAACAGACATTGTCCTACTTACATATTGCTATTTATTTTCCCCAAACATTAATTTAACAGTTCACAAGACGAAAATGACAGAAATTAGTAACGTTTATAAATAATATTCTCCAATCATTATCGATTTCAAAAAAAAAAGAAACGTAAAACAAACCCCAACAAAATATAAAATTTACCAAAAACAATATTACTTTTTCGTCTCTTGTAGAAAAATTAGATTTTTTTTGTTATTATTGAATAGAATTGTTAAAAAATTGTTAAAAAATTGTTAAAAAATTGTTTAATTTTTTGTTAGGATTAAAAATTTTTTTGTCAATTTACCTGAAAATGAGGTGACGAAACACAACGTGCAATTTGCCTAAAAAGAGGCTCCTGTATTGTAGCAAATTGGCTAGGTTCTATGACATCGAGTATCTCCTCAATTTCTCCCAAGAACATGACTTCTTTCTGGCTGCATGTCTTAGGCCAGAATTTCAGAAGACCTCGAATCACTGGCTCCGTTAGTGTTGCGTCTTTTTCCAGAAATTGCACCACACAATACGCAAGCTGTGCATGATAAAGTGACAAACACTTCACCTTATGTAGAGGTAAAAGCACCTGAAATTTCAATTAATTCATTTTTTTTTCACTTATTTCACTTCTCTTCATTTTTAATTTCTTTTTATTTATTATTTTTTTTCCAATTTATTCAATTTTATATAATTATTAAATTCTATTTCTTTTTTTAATTTTTCTTTTCATTTTTTTATTTAGAAATTTACTTACAATTTATTTTTTATTCAGAAAATTTACTTGGAATTATTTCTACTTATTTAATATTTAGAAAATTTGTTAAGAGTTTTTTTTTTGAAATTTAATTAGAATTTGTTTATTTACTTTTATAATAATTAATTGAATAAATTTATAATCTATAATAATAATAATAATAATTTAACGTTTGGAAATTAGAATTTTTTTTTAATTTGTAATTTTAAATTCGATTTTTAATTTTCTCAATAAACAAAATGAATTTCAAAAATCGATGAATAGCAAAAATTAAATAAGTATCACAATGACAAAAATATATCAATAAATATATTTCCAATACAAGAATCGCTACTTGAACTTAATAACTTATCTTATCACGCGGGAAACATTATTAACTTACACTCATAATTTAAACATTCAACTTATCTTTGTTGTATATTTCAAACATTCTTTTTCTCTCTCTCTCTCTCTTTCTATCCCTTTTTTTAAAAAAAATTAATTTTCGAAATAATTATTATAGAAACATTGAACTAATTATTTATATTAAACAGTGAAATTTTTTTTACTTTTTGCAAAATAATTTATTTACCAAAAATTGAAAATTAGAAATTAATTTTACATTTTGTTTTTTGAAATATTTGGCTTTTTTATTTATTTATTTGTTTGTAATTTACGAAAAATGTTTTTTTTTTCTTTTTTTTTTGTAATTTTTATTTTTATTCCCAGCTTTCAAAACATGTTTCCATAATTTTTGAAACTTTTTCAAAGTTAAACTTGCAAAAATTTTTAACAATTGAGTTCAATTTTCTATTTTCAATTTCTCAATTACTAATTACTGAAAGTAAAAATAAAAAAGTAAAATAAAGCAATACCTTAACTAAGAATTGTTTGTGTTCGACTTTCAACGGAAGAGCGAATCCGTTGATAATGCTACCCAGAATTTCTAGAAGTTCGCCCACTCCATTAAAGTGTTCCGTTTCGTACACAAACCTGCAAAAAAAAGAGAAAAAAAATTAATAACAAATATAAGACAAAAATTTGTTTTTCCGTATTAAGAAAAACAAGTTAAAAAAAAAAAAGTTCAAGTATTAAAAATTAAAATTGAAAAAAATTCCTTTCAAATTTTTATATAAAAAAATAATTTTACAAAAATGGACAAAAAAAATACATTTTCTTAAAAAAAATTTCGAATTTCGAAATAAACGAATTTCGAAATTTTCTTGCAATTTAGTTATAATTCTTCTTTTTTTTTTTTTTGAAAAAAAGACCCATTGAATTAAAGTACAGAGAGTATAATTTTAAATAATAAATGTTATGAAATATGAGAGCTTTTAAAATTTTAAAGTCCCTTAAACATGAAAATCCAGGGGATTCATTTCGCTTCAAAGTTTATTGCATCCAAGTTAAAAGCCTTTAAATTTTCCAGCAACGAAAATGGCAACCATCTAACTCAATTTAAAATTTTAAAGAATGAAATTTACAATCTAGAAAAACACTATAAAAAAAAGGGTCATTCAATAAACTTCACTTGGAATTATATATGATTTACTTCATTTTTTTTTTCTTTTTTTTTACTACTTTTCGTTTTGACAGTTTTTCTATATTTATTACATTTTATATAAAAATCAAAAATGACAAAAAAGCTCAGTTGATTTTTCAAAAATTTGAATGACTAAAGAAAAATAAATAAAAAAAAAATCAAATTATAAATACAAAAAGAAATATCATTTTTTTCGTGTATTTTTGGAAAATTTGAATAAAATAAAAAACTGAAATTAAATATTATTTTTATATTATTTTGTATTACTAATTACTTTATCGGATAAAAAAAGGAAAATTATTAAAGATGAGAAAAATAGTTGAATTAAATGATATTTGGAAAATTAAAAAATTATAAATGATAAATAATAATAAAAAAAAAATTAAACACTCACCTAAGAAAGATATTATTTATCTGTTTGCGTATAAAGGCTCGAAGGCCAAGGAACTTTCCGTAAATACGATGTAAAACTGTCTTTAAAAAATCTCTTTCCCTAGGATCCTCCGAGTCAAAAAGATCCAATAACTGTAAAAAATATATCAAAAATTAGAAATTTGTTTTTTTTTTTAAAAAAAAACTCTTCGACATTAAATTTCCATAAAATTAATTGTCGATTTCAAAAATTTAATTAACACAATTTGTAATTTATAATTTTTCAAAGTTGTTATTAGATTTTGTATTTATTTAATTAATTAATTAATTATTAACTTTAAGGTAATTATTAGGTATTTTTTTTATGTTATTAAATTTTTTTTTAAACTGAATATAAACAAATTTTTTTTCTTTCGAAATAAATTTCTATTTTTAACTAAATTTTGACATTTTGAATTTCCCACTTTTTTGTAACAAAAAATAAATAATTAATTCTCTCTCGAAATTTTTATAATAAAATTTCAAATTGAAATTAAACGAAAATACAAAATGTTGGTTTCAAATTTTTGCAAAAATTATTTTTATCAAAATTTATTATTATTGCGATAGAAAATAAAAATTTCGACAAAGACAAAAATTGTTTTGTTTTTTGTTTTCAGACTTGAAAAAATAATTTAAAAAAAAGTGATTAGGAAATTTTTTAATTTATTTAAATAAATTAATTATTAATTATATAATATTCAATAATTAAGATTTAATAAATAATAATTTAATTAATAAATTTTTTTTTTAATAATTAACATATGGAAATTTGGAAAAATTCCAATTTCTCGATTTTAGATAAAAGAAAAAGAAAAAATAAAAAAAAAAGAGAAAAATATTACCTGTAAAACAAATCTTTGTTCGATAACTTTTTTTCCATAGGTAGGCTGAAAGTCTGAGGATTCGAGAAATCGAAGAAAGAACTCGTACACTAATTGAAGATGAGGCCAACTCGCCTCCATCGTTGGGTCATCCTCCTCAGGATCAAAATCTGGATTTTCACTAGGTGGTAGTGTTCGAAAAAGGTTCGCCGAGATCTGAGAATGAAAAAAGAAAAACATAAATCCAGTGAGAATTTTTTTTTTTTTTCAATTAATAAAAAAGTTTATTATTATTTCTACAATATTTTTATAATTATATAATTAATCAATTTAACATAATAATCACAATAAAAATAATAACAATAAAAATAAAAAATAATAATAATAATATAATAAAAATATAATAAAAATAATAAAAATAATAAATTAATAAAAAAAAAAAAAATTAAAATACGGAAAATAATTTTATACAAAAATTAGTTTTTGTAGTAAGAAAAAAAAATTATATCTTTTTTAGGCTTTTACATTGAATTTTAATCCCTTACATTATGCATCAAAAAATGATAATGAAATTAAATTTAAAGAAAAAAGAAAATATATAATTTTTTTTGGGGCAAAATTAAAAAATAACGTTAATTAATAATTAGTGTAAATACCATTTTAATGATTTCGGGGTAAACAGACTCAGTGAGTACCCCTCGACCTGCTGTCACGTACTCAACGAGTTCATTGAGAGTCGCACGTTTAATTTCCTTGTCCTTGAGATCTGCGACTGGGTCCATAAAGTCAAAAGTCACACAGCATTGTTTTAATTTCCTAATGAATAAATCCTCTTGCTCCGACGGCGTAACATCTATGGATAAAAACAAAAAAAAGATCATTAGTTTTTTTTTTTTTCTTTTTCTCAATTTATTTTTTCAATTATTTTCCAACAATGGTAAAGGAAATTTTTGTTGTTTGTCTAACTCCAATAATTAAATTTTTTTTAAATTAAAATTATTTATTAATATAATAGTAAATAATAATAATAATAATAATTTATTTAACAAATAATATATAATATATTCAAATAATATATAATTCATTCAACTTCAGTTTAGAATAATAATACAATTAAAAAAATATATAATTGCAAATAAAATTATTTATTTATTTATTTCATAAACAATAATTTTTGAATTATAATTTTTTTTTATTTTTTAATTAATTTCTCTTCATGACAAAAAAAAATTTTTCATTTATTATCTACGTAATTTTTTGTTTTTCTAAAGATCATTTAAATATGCCATTAGAAACAAAACAAAAAAGAAAAAGACATTTGAACAATTTATTTGTAAACAATAAGAAAAAAAAATGTATTTTTCTCTCTCTTAACGATTGAACAATAAAAATTAAATTTAAATTGATTGACTTTGAATTTGTCATAAATGTACGTTCATTAATTTTCACATTTATTCCGAATTAATTTCAATTTACTCGAAAGAATTATTGAGAAAAAAAAAATACAAAGATAAAAAAAATATTAGGAATATTACTATAATTAATTTGTAAAAACTAATTACTTTCTACAACAAATAATAATAATAATAATAAAATAAATAAAAATAATAAATTTAAAAAAATTATTATTATTATTTCTACTATTTTTTAATTACAATTAATTTTTTTTTATTTTCTGATTGAGAAACAAAATTTTTTTTAAAATTATTTTTGTTAAAAAAAAAGGAAAATATTTTATTGAGAATAGAAATAGAAAATAGAAAATTTAATAAACATTGAAAATATAGAGAAAAAAAAAATTAAAAAAAAAAAAAAAAAAAAAAGTTCCAAGTCAGTAGAAATAATACAAGATTATATAAGGGTATTTTCTAAGGTTTGCAAATGCCATTCCGAAGAAGCAATACAATGCACTAATGTGGTATCAATGTATAAAAATATTTGACATACCAATAAAAATAAAATAACATTCCCCCCCCTCATTTAAAAAAAGGAAAACCATCATTTCACTTATTTTCCTTCGAAAAAAAAAAAAAAAATTACAAATTAAATTAACTAACAAATTTTGTTAGTTTTTGTTTTTATTAACGTTTTTATTAAATTTTTTTATTAATTATTTTAATAAAACGAAATTCCGAAAATTGGAAAGCAAATTAATTTATGCAAAATTATAAAAATATTATTACAATTCAGAAAATTAGTCTCATAAATTATTAATCATGTAATTAATTAATTTTAAAAAATCTAAAATTAATCAGAAAATTATTTTTTTAATAAATAAATAAAAAATCTAATTTATTCTAAAAATTAACTATATGTAAAAAATTGTTAATCGTTCCATTAATTATTATATAAAAAAAAGAATGATGAAATTAAATAAATAAAATTATTATTAAAAATTAATTAATAAAAAGAAATTATAAAAATAAAAAAAAAATGCCAAAATAAATATTTCGATACTATAAATACAAAATAAATATATTTAAAAATTAATCGAATTTTTTATTATTTTATTTTGGACAGCAAATTATTTTTTTTTATTGAAAAATAATTTTTAAAAATAATTTTTTATGGTGATTATATTAATTATTATTTTCATATTAAAATTTTTTTCTCACCTCGAGGTAAGAAAAGAAAAGAAAAAAAAAAGAAAAAAGAAAGAAGGTGGAGAAAGAAGAGAAATTCAAGGGTTGAATGTACAAAAGATTGAAATGACATTAGTTGAGAATCCTTACAACTTGGCTCGAGTCAAATAATCGTACTTTATACTTTAACTTAATGGGAGATAACAGAGGCAGTTATTCAACGAGTTTCTGACTCTATGGAGATGAAATAGGTAAAGTCCCCCCCCCCCACTCCTCATGATGCAAAAGTTTTGAACGTTCAAATGAACAAAAAAAAAATTTTTTTGTTTTTTAAAATATTCAATTGGAAAACCTTTAAGTTGACCTACAAAGACGATATCAATCATAAAAACAAAAAAAAATTAATATTAGGGGTGATAAACCACCCCTAAGTAATAATTGATAGAAAACATAAGAGAATTAGACCCTTACGTAATAACTTTTTGGGTTCAAAAGTATATAAAAAAATTTGTTTTTTTACCCTAAACAACCACCATGTATTTAGACCCTTCGGACCCTCCCCTAAAAGCCACCCCCTCTTGGTAAAAAATCAAAAAGTCCATTTTCGACCCTTACGTAATAACTTTTTGGGCTCCAAACTAGCTAAAAAAATTTCTTTTTTTACCCTAAACAACCACCATGTATTTAGACCCTTCGGACCCTCCCCTAAAAGCCACCCCCTCTTGGTAAAAAATCAAAAAGTCCATTTTCGACCCTTACGTAATAACTTTTTGGGCTCCAAACTAGCTAAAAAAATTTGTTTTTTTACCCTAAACAACCACCATGTATTTAGACCCTTCGGACCCTCCCCTAAAAGCCACCCCCTCTTGGTAAAAAATCAAAAAGTCCATTTTCGACCCTTACGTAATAACTTTTTGGGCTCCAAACTAGCTAAAAAAAGTTGTTTTTTTACCCTGAACAACCACCATGTATTTAGACCCTTCGGACCCTCCCCTAAAAGCCACCCCCTCTTGGTAAAAAATCAAAAAGTCCATTTTCGACCCTTACGTAATAACTTTTTGGGCTCCAAACTAGCTAAAAAAATTTGTTTTTTTACCCTAAACAACCACCATGTATTTAGACCCTTCGGACCCTCCCCTAAAAGCCACCCCCTCTTGGTAAAAAATCAAAAAGTCCATTTTCGACCCTTACGTAATAACTTTTTGGGCTCCAAACTAGCTAAAAAAATTTGTTTTTTTACCCTAAACAACCACCATGTATTTAGACCCTTCGGACCCTCCCCTAAAAGCCACCCCCTCTTGGTAAAAAACCAAAAAGTCCATTTTCGACCCTTACGTAATAACTTTTTGGGCTCCAAACTAGCTAAAAAAATTTGTTTTTTTACCCTAAACAACCACCATGTATTTAGACCCTTCGGACCCTCCCCTAAAAGCCACCCCCTCTTGGTAAAAAATCAAAAAGTCCATTTTCGACCCTTACGTAATAACTTTTTGGGCTCCAAACTAGCTAAAAAAAGTTGTTTTTTTACCCTAAACAACCACCATGTATTTAGACCCTTCGGACCCTCCCCTAAAAGCCACCCCCTCTTGGTAAAAAATCAAAAAGTCCATTTTCGACCCTTACGTAATAACTTTTTGGGCTCCAAACTAGCTAAAAAAAGTTGTTTTTTTACCCTGAACAACCACCATGTATTTAGACCCTTCGGACCCTCCCCTAAAAGCCACCCCCTCTTGGTAAAAAATCAAAAAGTCCATTTTCGACCCTTACGTAATAACTTTTTGGGCTCCAAACTAGCTAAAAAAAGTTGTTTTTTTACCCTGAACAACCACCATGTATTTAGACCCTTCGGACCCTCCCCTAAAAGCCACCCCCTCTTGGTAAAAAATCAAAAAGTCCATTTTCGACCCTTACGTAATAACTTTTTGGGCTCCAAACTAGCTAAAAAAATTTCTTTTTTTACCCTAAACAACCACCATGTATTTAGACCCTTCGGACCCTCCCCTAAAAGCCACCCCCTCTTGGTAAAAAATCAAAAAGTCCATTTTCGACCCTTACGTAATAACTTTTTGGGCTCCAAACTAGCTAAAAAAATTTGTTTTTTTACCCTGAACAACCACCATGTATTTAGACCCTTCGGACCCTCCCCTAAAAGCCACCCCCTCTTGGTAAAAAATCAAAAAGTCCATTTTCGACCCTTACGTAATAACTTTTTGGGCTCCAAACTAGCTAAAAAAATTTGTTTTTTTACCCTAAACAACCACCATGTATTTAGACCCTTCGGACCCTCCCCTAAAAGCCACCCCCTCTTGGAAAAAAATCAAAAAGTTCATTTTCGACCCTTACGTAATAACTTTTTGGGCTCCAAACTAGCTAAAAAAATTTGTTTTTTTACCCTGAACAACCACCATGTACTTAGACCCTTCGGACCCTCCCCTAAAAGCCACCCCCTCTTGGTAAAAAATCATAAAGTCCATTTTCGACCCTTACGTAATAACTTTTTGGGCTCCAAACTAGCTAAAAAAATTTGTTTTCTTACCCTAAACAACCACCATGTATTTAGACCCTTCGGACCCTCCCCTAAAAGCCACCCCCTCTTGGATAAAAAATCAAAAAGTCCATTTTCGACCCTTACGTAATAACTTTTTGGGCTCCAAACTAGCTAAAAAAAGTTGTTTTTTTACCCTGAACAACCACCATGTATTTAGACCCTTCGGACCCTCCCCTAAAAGCCACCCCCTCTTGGTAAAAAATCAAAAAGTCCATTTTCGACCCTTACGTAATAACTTTTTGGGCTCCAAACTAGCTCAAAAAATTTGTTTTTTTACCCTAAACAACCACCATGTATTTAGACCCTTCGGACCCTCCCCTAAAAGCCACCCCCCTTGGTAAAAAACAAAAAGTCCATTTTCGACCCTTACGTAATAACTTTTTGGGCTCCAAACTAGCTCAAAAAATTTGTTTTTTTACCCTAAACAACCACCATGTATTTAGACCCTTCGGACCCTCCCCTAAAAGCCACCCCCTCTTGGTAAAAAATCAAAAAGTCCATTTTCGACCCTTACGTAATAACTTTTTGGGCTCCAAACTAGCTAAAAAAAGTTGTTTTTTTACCCTGAACAACCACCATGTATTTAGACCCTTCGGACCCTCCCCTAAAAGCCACCCCCTCTTGGTAAAAAATCAAAAAGTCCATTTTCGACCCTTACGTAATAACTTTTTGGGCTCCAAACTAGCTCAAAAAATTTGTTTTTTTACCCTAAACAACCACCATGTATTTAGACCCTTCGGACCCTCCCCTAAAAGCCACCCCCTCTTGGTAAAAAATCAAAAAGTCCATTTTCGACCCTTACGTAATAACTTTTTGGGCTCCAAACTAGCTAAAAAAATTTCTTTTTTTACCCTAAACAACCACCATGTATTTAGACCCTTCGGACCCTCCCCTAAAAGCCACCCCCACTTGGTAAAAAACCAAAAAGTTCATTTTCGACCCTTACGTAATAACTTTTTGGGCTCCAAACTAGCTCAAAAAATTTGTTTCCTTACCCTAAACAACCACCATGTATTTAGACCCTTCGGACCCACCCCTAAAAGCCACCCCCTCTTGGTAAAAAATCAAAAAGTCCATTTTCGACCCTTACGTAATAACTTTTTGGGCTCCAAACTAGCTAAAAAAAGTTGTTTTTTTACCCTAAACAACCACCATGTATTTAGACCCTTCGGACCCTCCCCTAAAAGCCACCCCCTCTTGGTAAAAAATCAAAAAGTCCATTTTCGACCCTTACGTAATAACTTTTTGGGCTCCAAACTAGCTAAAAAAAGTTGTTTTTTTACCCTGAACAACCACCATGTATTTAGACCCTTCGGACCCTCCCCTAAAAAGCCACCCCCTCTTGGTAAAAAATCAAAAAGTCCATTTTCGACCCTTACGTAATAACTTTTTGGGCTCCAAACTAGCTAAAAAAAGTTGTTTTTTTACCCTGAACAACCACCATGTATTTAGACCCTTCGGACCCTCCCCTAAAAGCCACCCCCTCTTGGTAAAAAATCAAAAAGTCCATTTTCGACCCTTACGTAATAACTTTTTGGGCTCCAAACTAGCTAAAAAAAGTTGTTTTTTTACCCTAAACAACCACCATGTATTTAGACCCTTCGGACCCTCCCCTAAAAGCCACCCCCTCTTGGTAAAAAATCAAAAAGTCCATTTTCGACCCTTACGTAATAACTTTTTGGGCTCCAAACTAGCTAAAAAAAGTTGTTTTTTTACCCTGAACAACCACCATGTATTTAGACCCTTCGGACCCTCCCCTAAAAGCCACCCCCTCTTGGTAAAAAATCAAAAAGTCCATTTTCGACCCTTACGTAATAACTTTTTGGGCTCCAAACTAGCTAAAAAAAGTTGTTTTTTTACCCTGAACAACCACCATGTATTTAGACCCTTCGGACCCTCCCCTAAAAGCCACCCCCTCTTGGTAAAAAATCAAAAAGTCCATTTTCGACCCTTACGTAATAACTTTTTGGGCTCCAAACTAGCTAAAAAAATTTGTTTTTTTACCCTGAACAACCACCATGTATTTAGACCCTTCGGACCCTCCCCTAAAAGCCACCCCCTCTTGGTAAAAAATCAAAAAGTCCATTTTCGACCCTTACGTAATAACTTTTTGGGCTCCAAACTAGCTAAAAAAATTTGTTTTTTTACCCTAAACAACCACCATGTATTTAGACCCTTCGGACCCTCCCCTAAAAGCCACCCCCTCTTGGTAAAAAATCAAAAAGTTCATTTTCGACCCTTACGTAATAACTTTTTGGGCTCCAAACTAGCTAAAAAAATTTGTTTTTTTACCCTGAACAACCACCATGTATTTAGACCCTTCGGACCCTCCCCTAAAAGCCACCCCCTCTTGGTAAAAAATCAAAAAGTCCATTTTCGACCCTTACGTAATAACTTTTTGGGCTCCAAACTAGCTAAAAAAATTTGTTTTCTTACCCTAAACAACCACCATGTATTTAGACCCTTCGGACCCTCCCCTAAAAGCCACCCCCTCTTGGTAAAAAATCAAAAAGTCCATTTTCGACCCTTACGTAATAACTTTTTGGGCTCCAAACTAGCTAAAAAAAGTTGTTTTTTTACCCTGAACAACCACCATGTATTTAGACCCTTCGGACCCTCCCCTAAAAGCCACCCCCTCTTGGTAAAAAATCAAAAAGTCCATTTTCGACCCTTACGTAATAACTTTTTGGGCTCCAAACTAGCTAAAAAAAGTTGTTTTTTTACCCTAAACAACCACCATGTATTTAGACCCTTCGGACCCTCCCCTAAAAGCCACCCCCTCTTGGTAAAAAAATCAAAAAGTCCATTTTCGACCCTTACGTAATAACTTTTTGGGCTCCAAACTAGCTAAAAAAAGTTGTTTTTTTACCCTGAACAACCACCATGTATTTAGACCCTTCGGACCCTCCCCTAAAAGCCACCCCCTCTTGGTAAAAAATCAAAAAGTCCATTTTCGACCCTTACGTAATAACTTTTTGGGCTCCAAACTAGCTAAAAAAATTTGTTTTTTTACCCTAAACAACCACCATGTATTTAGACCCTTCGGATTCTTCCCTAAAAGCCACCCCCTCTTGGTAAAACATCAAAAAGTCAATTTTCGACCCTTACGTAATAACTTTTTGGGTTCAAAAGTATATAAAAAAATTTGTTTTTTTACCCTAAACAACCACCATGTATTTAGACCCTTCGGACCCTCCCCCAAAAGCCACCCCCCTCTTGGTAAAAAATCGAAAATGTCCATTTTCGATGAGATAGAAGTCCGCAACGTTTTAAAAAACGAAAAATTAAAAATGCAGAAAAATAACTTTTCACAATACAAGCCGCTTAAAACACACGTTATTATTACAAAAACAAAATATTAAATCATCAACCCCCAAATTAAACCTAAAATTATGGGTAACTTGCCCCACGTCATCAGTAAAGTACCCTTAAATGGCCCAACTTTTCATATTTTTTGGTTAAAATGGCTTCTCCTAACCATAAGACAAATTTCGAAATAATCTTTCCAAATTTTCATATAAATTTAGTAAATAACGAAGTGCGCGTCGGTTTAACTTACTTCTGGTTTTTCGTATAAATTTATCAATTTACGAAATAATACTTTCAATTTCTGGAATATATTTACTAAAAAGACTATTGGTAAAAATATACCGATTTTCGTTATCAAACTTAAATGTTCCGCGTTTGAAAAAGAGAATACTAAAATTTCCTATCAGACTTATCAAATATTGCTACACTGAAAAAACAATTTATTTGGATCAAATAAAAAGTATTTGATCTAAATACATCATTTAGTTGTCTATTATCCAATAAATATGTATTTGAACCAAATACACATTTACTCAACCTAAGTATTTTATTTTATCGTATCAAATAAATAGTTATTTGAATCAAATACATAGTATTCAAATCAAATAAATGGAATATTCAAAACGAATAAATAATTATTTGAATCAATTATGAAAATTATTTCATTCAATACTGCATGTTTTTTTACTCAAATAAATATTTATTTGCATTAATAAAATATTTTTCTCGAAACAACTAAAAATTTTCTTGAATCAAATATTCGATTATTTGTCATAAGTAATTGTTTTAATTGAAACTAAAACCTCTTTAATTGCGGCAATTATTATTTTATTTGATCCAAATACATAATTTATTTGCATAAAATGTAAGAATTTTTTGATTCAAATAAATCAAAATTTGAATTGAATAAATAACATATTTATTTACTAATTCTTCAATTTCTAAATTAAATTCTTACTCAAATAAATAAATGAAAAAATATGTAATTTCTGCATACTATGATCGCATATTTTCATTTTTCAACTAATTCATACATAGAATTAATGATTAAACGCAAACCTGAGAAATAAATAAATCTAACGCATGGGGGGAATCGAACCTACGACCTATACTACGGATTATGAGTCTAACGCTTTACCAACTACGCTACGCACGGTACGTGAAAACGAATGTTAGCTTCTTGATGTCAATTGAACTTGCAAAATACTTAACTCAGAAAAGTGCTTGGCATCATTTAGTTAAAGTTAAGATATTAAATTATATTTTCCAATTAAATGCAATTTATAAAATATAATTAATTATATGTTTCATGATTATTATCATGAATCATCCCAGGTGAATTTTCAAAAAAAAGTGTAAATATATTTTTATTAAAAATGCGTTTTTCGTTGTTCTGAATCATTGTAAATATTATTTTTTTGTAGATGAAAAAATATTTGACTTTTGGACTTAGAAAATTTTGCTATTCGATCATATGTGAGTGTGTTATTTTCAAAAAAAGTGTAAATATATTTTTATTAAAAACGCCGTTTTCGCTGTTCAGAATCATTGTAAACATTAATTTTGTATTGATGGAAAAATATTTGACTTTTGGACTTCGAATATTATTAAATAATATATATAAATAAAAAAAAATAGTAGGTATCAAATAACTGATTATTCTCATTACACTTAAATATTTAATTTATCAAAATATTTTATTTTCCTTTAATAAAATAGTGTATTATTTAAATAACGCATTATTTATATGAAATAATTTAATTAATTAGAATTAATAAATTTATTGTATCAAATACTTTTTATTTGTATCAAAAAAATGAAATATTTGAGTGAAATAAATAAATTAATTGTTTCAAGTAAATCATTATCATCGTTTCAAATAAATATTTAATTGATTGAAATATTTTTTTATTTGTCTTAATAAAATAGTGTATTAGGATTAAATAACGAATTATTTGTATTAAATAATTCAGTTTATTTGAATCAATTACATAAATTTATTGTGTCAAATACTTTTTATTTGTACCAAATAAACGAAATATTTGAGTGAAATAAATTAATGAATAGTTTCAAGTAACTCATTATTTGTATTAAATAAATTCATTTATTCAATTCAATTAATTATTTAATTGAACCAAATACGATTTATTTGGTTCAAATAAATGCGATTCAAATAATTCAAGTTATTTGAATCAAATACATATTTTTTTGATCCAAATAAAAAGTATTTGAACCAATTAAATATTTTTCAAATAATTTAAAGTATTTGAATCAAATAAATTTTTTTTTCAGTATACTAAATTTCTTCCGTGTGTAAGTTTAAACCGAGTGGATAAAAGCAGATATATTTACTTGCAGGCGACATTGACTCTGGCTGGGACTGGTGTAGTGCAGGCGGGGATATTCGGTCGCGTCCGGTGTACTTCGTTTACGCTCGGCGCTACCCCCGCCGGCCGCCACATTCACCTTCAAGGCTCTGGCGAAAGTCGACTGTAAAACGTTTCTTGCATTTCTCGACTAATTTCGTTCTCTCTCCACTCGGAAACAAATTTTTTTGTGCTAGCACGGCGGTTTAAATGTAACACAATTTTTTTGTTAAATATTTAGCTAATAACATAAATTTTTTTTGTTAAAAAAATTGATTTTTTTATTACGAAAAAAATTTTTTTTCCAAAAATTGTTATTTTTTATTACAAAAAAAAAATTTGTTTTCCAAAAATTGTTATTTTTTTTAAGAGAAAAAAATTTATTTAAAAGAGAAATTTTTTTTTTAAATGTTATCAAAATATGAGTCATATTTTTTTAGAAAGAAATTCGAAAAAACGGCTTTTTTCCCTTGTCACATTTTTTTTCTTTTAATAAAAAAATAAAATTTTCTTTTAAATAAATTTATTTTTTTTTTAAAAAAATATTTTTTTGAAAAAAAAAATTTTTTTCGTAATAAAAAAATCAATTTTTTTAACAAAAAAAAATTTATGTTATTAGCTAAATATTTAACAAAAAAATTGTGTTACATTTAAACCGCCGTGCTAGAACAAAAAAAAATTGTTTCCGAGTGGAGAGAGAACGAAATTAGTCGAGAAATGCAAGAAACGTTTTACAGTCGACTTTCGCCAGAGCCTTGAAGGTGAATGTGGCGGCCGGCGGGGGTAGCGCCGAGCGTAAACGAAGTACACCGGACGCGACCGAATATCCCCGCCTGCACTACACCAGTCCCAGCCAGAGTCAATGTCGCCTGCAAGTAAATATCTCTGCTTCTATCCACTAGGTTCAAACTTACACTGTCTCTGACATATGTGTGCGTGCACATTTAATTCCAGGAACCATTATTACAAATTAAAATGATAAAATATTTTCTGAATTAACAAATTTTTGTTAAAAAGATTTAAATAATATTTTTTTCAAAAAACATTTTTTTAATTCCGAAAACAATAAAAAATTTTGTACATAAAATTTTTTAAAATTTTTTGTTGAAAAATTTTTTAATTTTATTAAATGAAGAAAAATTTTGTTATTAAAAACTCTTATTTTTTAATTTTCATTAAGTCAATAAATTTTTCTTATTATTTTAAAGTGTTCGTTCCGTCCATTGTTTAGAATTTTTTTTTCGTATATTACAGAAGGTATCTAAACAATAAAATTTTTGGTCCCGGCTATTCTTTTTACTCCTTGTAAAGTATGCCTTAAATTTCGCCTCGGGTTACTATACATATAATACTTAAATCTGAGAATTAAAATTTTTGCACGCATCGAAGATCAAACAACTTAAACATGAAGGTATTTTTCTAGCTTAATCGATTATTAACTATGCATAATAACAAAGATATTATAGACGTAAATTTTTTGGGGGGAGGTTAACATCAAATTGCATTCCGCAATATTTACAGGCTCAAATGTGAGGAATTTTACGTGTAATGTCCTGAGTTAAAAAATTGATTTCTCGAAAAAAAGTAAAACTTAGGGAAATTGTTGTCCTACCTGATAGAAAAATATCCCCAAAAAAAGTTTTGACACCGCCTACTATTTGAATATTTTCTGTCTATAAATGCAATAAATAAAATTTAGGCAGGTTTTTTTTGAAGTTTTTTTCATGCTCTTTCCGATGGTGAATTTCGTTTTTTTGAAATAAATAATTACAAAGAAAAGTTCAGGTTTTTTCCGATCTGTATATAAATTTTCAGAATGCCGAGTTTTTTTGTTTTCGAGATATTAAATATCAAACATTTTATGTCGGCGAGCGCCAGTGTAAACAGCAACCACGGCACGGTATAAGTTGACATTTAAGGGTACTTTTCTGATGACGTGGGGCAAGTTACCCCAAAACGAACGCTTTCCGCCCCCTCTGGGGAGTTCTAGTGCACATATCTTTTAGTCTTATGGTTAGGAGAAGCCATTTTCACCAAAAAATTTGAAAAGTTGGGCCATTTAAGGGTACTTTACTGATGACGTGGGGCAAGTTACACCTAATTTTAGGTTTAATTTGGGGGTTGATGATTTAATATTTTGTTTTTGTAATAATAAAGTGTGTTTTTAGCGGTTTGTATTGTGAAAAGTTATTTTTCTGCATTTTAAATTTTTCGTTTTTTAAAACGTTGCGGACTTCTATCTCATCGAAAATGGA